>NC_138885.1:14020255-14549250 GCF_965194825.1 Balaenoptera physalus
CCAAATTTTGGTGTCCTGAACTTATTTTCTCATCAGTCTTCACTACTACATTGGAAATGGGCTCCTAAGTGCTAAATAAAACCTCCTTAAAGAATCCAGTGCTTTTGGGAGAAACATGCATTTAAAGGTAACGTCGGATTATTGAGATGATGTGTTGGGGCAGGAGTGGTGAAGTGGCCGATCCTGGGTCACCGTCCAGCTTTGTGACCCTGGGTGGGAATCTCACCTCTCTGATCCTCACTTCCTCGTCTGTCAGAGGAGAGAGACTATCTCTATGGATCCCGAAGGGTTGCCCTGAGCTTTAAATGAGATAATTCATGAACAAGGCAAAAGCAGCTTTAAGAAATAAATGATAGTTGTTGGCTGCACTTGTAATAAGTAGAGAAGAAGAAAGCAAAGGGTTCCAGGAAGTTCGCTGCTCTGCAGGAGACATTTGATGTCCCGGGGAAAAGCCAAAGTCTTGCTGAAGAGAACGTACTGTGCTGGAGTCACCCTCCCAGCCTCCCCCCAGGTTCTGCTGCAGCCTTTCTGCAGGGCCTGCCCCAGCTCTGGCCGCATTTGGACGCCTCTGGCTTTGAGAAAAGGCCTGTAAATCAGAGCTGAAGGGATGGGATGGAGAAACTCAGGCCAGGCCAGTATTCAAAAGACAGCAGGAAATGAATACATTATTGGAACACATGGCAAAGGGGACTTGAAATGTCTGGAGCGTGAGTCATCAGGTACGCTGAGCTCAGAGCAGCCGCTGGCTCACAGGCCGGCTGTGACCATTGGGAGACCAAGCTGTGAATAATACGGCACAAACTGCAGCCAATAGGACTCATCTTCACATTAGCTTCTGTTTCAAATTATCTGCTGCCTGCCTCCTGTTTGTTAATGCAGATAATTGGAAGTTGAATGACTCTAAGTACATTATGTTATTTTATTCATCCCTTCACCAGATTTATTAATCACCAACTATATGCAAAGTACTGAGTTAGACACTGGGGGCATTCAAAAGGAACAATATTTGAAAATGATATAGAATCTTAAAGTTCACAAAAATAGTCTCCTGTCGTCTTCAGAACATGAAGGAGGTAGCAGCTAACTTATTTTAGTGATTGATTTGTTGAATGATTGTTGACTCATTACATCATGCAATAAATACTTCCTGGGCGTCTACCACATGCCGCTAGACTCGGGAGTGGGTAATAAACACAACAAAGACCTGTCGACATTGGACTTGCACTCTACAGGAGAGACGAACATAAAAAAATAAGCAAATAAACATGTAGTACAGTGTCAGGAAGTGATAGCGCCAGGAAGGACGAAATCAGGCTGGGATGGTTGAGATAGAAGTGTTGGTAGAAAGAAGGTGGCTCTGAGCACAGAGACCTGAACAGGGTGAGAGAATCAGCCAGGCACTTGTGTCAGGAGGAGCCGTGCTTCTGGACGCCTCTCTGGAAACTGAACCACAGAAAAATGAAGTGACTTTCCCGGGACTATACAAGCTGATTGTGGCTGATCTGGGGAACTGCTCTGACCTCAAGAATGTAACCTGTTCCACCCGGTTTAAAATACTGCTCTCGCCTTCAAGGAAGCCTGCAGTCCAGTAGTCAGATGCAGCCTAGAGTCTCCTAATTAAGAGCACGTGATGAACTCTACTGCAAAGTACATAGGTACACACACCTTAGGTAAATGATGTAAGTTCTGGCTGCTGCCCAAAGCAGGGGCAGGGGAGGTAGTGAAATCGTGAATTAAGACCCTGTTGTTTACAGTTCTTTTCTTAAGATCGGTGGTTTATTTCTACTCTTTCATCCTGGAGATTAGCATATGAAAGTGTTTGCTGAGTTTCATACCTTGAGGTGAGCTAATGCAAAACTCAGTAAAAGAAAATGTCTGTCATCTGCAAGTCCTCTTTTATATAAAGGCAGTAGCAGTTTTCAGTCACAATTCTCTTCAGAAATAGAACTGTAAACTTTCATCCCTTACAAGAACTTGCTGCTCTTTCTGCCTTGCTGGCACGAGATGGAGATACGTATTGAAGACCCGGCTTCTGAGGGAGAGGGACGTTTAGACGCGCTTCTCTCCCTCACTCCCAGTGCCCGGGTAAGGGAACTCAGCTGCCAGTTGCAAAAAGAATGGCGGGGACCCTAAGGACAAAAAGAAGGGACCAAAAATCATTTTTGCTTTTCTCTGTGCTTTTGAAAAGTTTATTTGATACTTGAGTGCTCAGAGGTTTTTTTGTCACCTCTTAAATGTCATTTTTTTCCTCCTCTATGTTTAAAAGTGATGCATATTTATAATAGGGAGTTAGAAAAACACAGAAAAGTAAAAAGAATACAAATCTCACCCATAATCTCAAGACCCGGAGAAAACAACAAAATCATGGATTTTTTTCCTGATCTTTTTGTACTGGGTGTATATATATATATATATATATATATATATATAGTTATTAATTATTGATATCTGATTATATTTATAATTGAGTTTCTTGTGTCTTAATTAGCAATATTATATTACATATATATTTATTCATATCACTGAAAACTCTTTATAAGCATCATAGAGAGTTTTTAAAGTTCTTCCCTCTATTTTGAAAATATTACATGTTTATTGTGGAAACTTAGGAATACACAAAAACATTTATTTTGTGTGCCAAAGGACACTATCAACAAAGGCAGCCCACAGAATGGAAGACAATATTTGCAAGTCAACTATCTGGGATTGATACCTAGAATATGCGTTAAAGAATTTCTGCAATTCAACAATAATAATATAAAAAACCCAATTAAAAAATAGGCAAAGAACTTGAATAGGTATTTCTCCAAAGAAGATATACAAATGGCCAATAAGTACATGAAAAGATGCTGTGTCACTAATCATTAGGGAAATGCAAATCAAAACAACAATGAGATCTTACTTCACAGCTATTAGCGTGACTATTATCAAAAAAAAAAAAGGGAGAAAATTACGAGTGTTGGAGAGGATGGGGAGAAATTGGAATCCTTATGCATTGCTAGTGGGAATGTAAAATATTGCAGCTGCTATGGAAAGCAGTATGCTGGTTTCTCAAAAAAATTAAACATAATTACCATACGATACAGCCATTCCACTTCTGGGACTATACCTAAAAGAACCGAAGGCAGACACTTGCACAGATGTTTGGTACACTCCTGTTCATAGCAGCATTACTTACAAGAGCCAAAAGGTGGAAAGGATGCAGATAGCCATCAATGGATGAATGGATAAACAAAATGTGGTATGAACTTTTAAAAGATAAACTGAGGCATATTAAAATTTTTGAGATTATTTGAGCAAAAATCGATTCAAATCAGGCAGCACCAAACTTTAAGTGGTTAGGAGTGCTCTACCAGCAGCAGCTAGGGGAAATACTTTTATAGAGAAAAGGAGGAAGCAAAGCAAAGAAATTGATTGGCTATAGCTTAAAGCCTAGTTGGCTGTTTGTGACTGACTGTCCTTAGGTTTCAATTTCAAAACCTCGAGGCATTTACGGGCTCAGATTTTGGTTTGCTTATGTAGGCTACCATGGATTAGGGCTGCTTCAGTCTAATGGCCCTTTGTTTAATTAATTTAACAATACATACAATGGAATATTATTCAGCCTTAAAAATGAGTGCAATTTTGACTGCTAAAGAAAAAATGATTCTGACATTTGCTAAAATGGTAAAAAGTGCTTTTTCAAGATTCTTGCAGTTGGTGTCAAGACTATCACAATGGGGGAGAAAGAGAGAGCTCAACTCCAGATATGACAAAGTCAGCTGGGGATTTACAACCAACAAGCAGAGTGAGGGGGTTAGTGGATGGGAAATTCTTAAGAAGAGGTGTTAAGGTTAGGGGGCTTCTTGCTAAACTGACTTAACAGAACTCTTGCAAAAACTGGAGGATACAGAACCAGCAAGGATAGGGACCAAGGTAAAAGTCCTAGTTGAGAAGAGGGTTCAGAAGAACCCTTGAAGACAGAGGTAATGAAAGTGTGAAATAAGCCAGACAGAAAAGAACAAATACTGTATGAGTCCACTTAGATGAGGATCTTAGAACAGTCACATTCATAGAGACAGAAATAGAGTGATGGTTGCCAGGGGCTCGGGGGAGTGGGAAAGAGGAATTACTACTTACTGAGTACAGAGTTGGCTTTAGTTTGGGAAGATAAAAGAGTTCTGGAAAAGAATGGTAGAGACGGCTATACAACGATGTGAATTGTATTTCATGCCAAAGTAAACTTAAAAATGATTCAAATCGTAAATTTTATGTTTTGTATATTTTACTGTAATTAAAAAATCAGTACCAGGGACTTTCCTCTTTGTCCAGTGGTTAAGAATCCACCTTCCAATGCTAGGGATGTGGGTTCGATCCCTGGTCGGGGAACTAAGATCCCACATGCCGCGGGGCAACTAAGCCCGCGCGCCACCACTACTGAGCCTGCGCGCTCTGGAGCCCACACACCACAACTAGAGAGAAGCCTGTGCACTGCAACTAGAGAAGCCTGCATGCCACAACGAAGAGTCCGCGTGCTGCAACGAAAGATCCTGCATGCCGCAACTAAGACCTGACCCAGCCAAATAAATAAATACTAAAAAATGATCAGTACCAATAAAAATCACCTGTCTCTCTACTACTCAGAGATAATAGCTATTAACATTGTGGTATATTCCCTTCTCATCCTATTTATATCAATTTATACACTAGCTATTTGTACAGATAGGTGTGTATATATATATATATTATATGTTTAATATTACATAGTCAAGCTCATACTAAATATATGATTTTACATATTTAAAAAACATTATCACTTTAACCATATACTGGCCAAAAAAGTCTTCTTAAAAATCATTTAAAATCATTTCATTCCATTCCATCATATGACTTGACTATAAAAGTTTTCACCTATAGTCTATTTCTTGATGTTTATGTTATTTCTACTTTTTCACTATTATACATAATTCTGCAATGAACATCTTCACGTATGAGGCTTTTCCCCCTGCATTTCAGATTAGTTCCTTAATTTGTCTTTCTAAACTAAAGTCAGAAGGTGACTTTAGTTTGTCATCTTCTGACTTCAAAATCTGATTTCAAATCAAATTTTAAAATCCTTGAGTCAAATTATTAAGGTGTACCCCTTCCTTCCTTCCTTCCTGCCTCCCTCCCTTCTTTCCTCCCTCCCTTCCTTCCTCCCTCCCTCCCTCCTTCACCCCTCCCTCCCTCCCTTCCTTCCTTCCTCCCTCCCTCCTTCCCTCCCTCTCCCCTCCCTCCCTCCCTTCCTTCCTTCTTTCCTTTTCTCTTCTCTTCTTTTTCCTACCTATTTTTTTGGTAGATTGTGGCAGGCAGAATTCTAAACAGGTCCCAAGATTCCTGACCCCTGGCATACACACAACTTCTCCCAGTTATTCAACCAAACACTAATCTAGATCCCGCTGTGAAGAGATTTTGCAAATGTAATTAAGATCCCACATCAGTTGACCTTAAAATATGGAGATAATCTGGGTGGGCATGACCTAATCAGATGACCTTTTAAATCTGGGTCCAGAGGTCAGAAACAGAAGAGTTCGAGATTCAGAGCGTGGAGGGTTAGACTCAGGTGAAGTGCTCCATTGCTGGCTAGAAGAGGGAGGGGATGTGTGGCAGAGAAAGTGCGGGGTGGTAGGTGGCTTCTGGAGCTAAGGCTTGCCCCCAGCTGACAGCCAGCAAGGAAGTGCAGACTGCAGACTCACAACTGCAGTGAACGGAGCTCTGCCAATGACCTGAATGAGCTTGGAAATTCTTCCAGAGCCTCAGATGAGAACTCATTCCACGGACACCTTGATTTCAGCCTTGTGATAGACCCAGCAGAGGGTCCGGCCAGGCTGCGCCAAATCTGATCCATGGAACTGTCCGCTAATAAATGGGCGATATTTTAAGCCATCAAATTTGTGGTAATTTGTTATGGATAATAGAAAACTGATACAGGGATGTACTCGTGTTTGTAAGGTATGTGGCCGTCTATGTGTGTTGTGTGAGTGTGTGTGTGTGTGTGTGTGTGTGTGTGTGTGTGTGTGTGTGGCGGGGCAGGGGGATGCACAGCTGGTTTGTTGAACCTTAGGTTTCACATGGTCTACTATGATTTTATGGGTTGGTTATCTCTCTGCCGAGGTCTTTACAGGGACATTTTACATATATTTTCTTGTTCAATACCTCTGTTAGATATATGATTACGCTCATTTTACAGATGAGGAAACTGAGGCACAGAGAGGTTAAATGAATTTGCCGTGGTAACACAGCTAGTGAGTGTCAGAGATGATCTTGGAACCCAGACCTGAGTATGCCAACACCCTCCCCTTTCTGTACCACATGGCTGTCAGCAATTTTGGGTAACTTCATTGTTGAATAAGTTGGGTAATGGATTTCACTTATAAATCCAAAGAGGCCAGAGAGGAAGTCTGTAAATCAAGAAAGGAGGGAAAAATGAGGAGTCTAAATACAGTAAGTCCCCTACATATGAATGAGTTCCGTTCTGAGAGCACGTTTGTAAGGCCAATTTGTTCGTAAGTCCAACAAAGTTAGCCTAGGTACCCAACTAACACAATCAGCTATCTAGTACTGTACTGTAATAGGTTTATAACACTTTTCACACAAAGAATACATAAAAAACAAAGAATAAAGAAGACATTTTTAATCTTATAGTCCAGTACCTTGAAAAGTGCAGTAGTACACTACAACAGCTGGCATACAGGGGCTGGCATCGAGTGAACAGGCAAGAAGAGTTACTGACTGGAGGAGGGAGAGGAGGTGGGAGATGGTAGAGCTGAAGGATCGTCAGCAATAGGAGACGGAGGGCAAGCTGCAATGTCACTCACGCCTGATGTGGATGGCACAGGTTCTGGGCTTGAAATAAAGATACTGTACTCTATACAGTACTGTACAGTAAAGTACACAAAAGCACAACCACTTGTATAGGATGCACGCACGTGACAATGTATGCCAGACACGTGAACTAACTTAAGTGATTGGGCATGTGAATTCACGTTCCCATCTTTGAAAGTTCACAACTTGAAGGTTCATATGTAGGGGACTTACTGTGCTAGCTTCTTTCAAGGCCCAAGTTGTGTCCCACCTCCTTTGGGGGACACTGGCACCTCTGATCTCAGCCTCCCATGACCTCCCCATTTATTCCTTTGCTGTGGGTCCCTCCCATTTGGCTCGAGAGGTTGCACCCTTGTTTTGTAGGTGCCTTGCTCCTGCTCATGACTGAGCAGGCTGTCAGCCTGTCTGGGGCCAGGGCTGGGTCTTACTCTTTTTTGAACCCATAGCACCCTGGCATCTTACGAGCAGGGCCTAGCATGACCCTACAGTGACTGATGCCAGGGAAACGTTGCTGAAGAAGAAAACGGATCAATGGCCTCTTCTAGACTCCTTAAAAAATGTCCCTACACTTCATGAGGAGGTACCACCTTCTTTAATAAAAACAAACCTCACCACCTTCAATGCAGACGCTCTCTTACTCAAAGCTCTACCTCTGTTTGGGAATCTTGAAGGCCTCTGGGAGTACTGTTCCTAGGTGCATGGTTCTGTGTGTGATTATTCCCCCTTTGCCATCCCTATCGTGTAGAGCAGACTTGTTTGAAAGTTCCAGCTTGCCTCATCCAGCCTGGAGGATGGCAAGGGAAGACTGGCTTGCTCTTTCTTTGGTCGCCCTGATCTGAGTTCATCTGGTTCACAGGACATGCCACTCTTCTGCAAATTGTGATCAACTCTAGAGATTTCTGCCCACCATCCAGGAGCACGCGTAAGACCCTGTGATGCCTTGGCATCCAGGCCAAGAAAGAGAGGCAGATTCCTAAGTCCTGAGTCCTGCTGACTTAGGGCTGTTCCCATCATCTGGTTTTCTGTCTGAGGACCACTGTCTTTTCCCGTGACTCCAAGAATGCTTTCCCTGCCCCCTGGCAGGCTAGATTCCACCTTCATACACTGGTGTGCAGCTGCCATCCCAGCCTGCATGGCATAACTGTGTCCCTCCCCATACAACCTATCCATCCCACAGTAAGTACACTCATTCAGTAGAAAGGGAGGGATTATATCGTTGGAATCAGCCTCAAGTCCAGGGGTGGGCTTCATCTTACAGAGTGATGGAATTAGAGGAGAGAGGTCCGGTGACTTAGAGGGCAGGTGACTGGGGAGATTTCCATGGTTCCCAAGATTGGGGTGAGCTCTCCAGACACAAGCAGCTGAGGTGGAGAGAAGGGCCGGGCACCGCAGAGGGACGCCCACCTGAGCACAAGTGCCTGTATTGTCTCAGCAATGGAGTCCAGGCAGGAGGCCTTGGGGAGGGCGGGAGAAAACCATAGCCTCAGTACTTCTGCGTGAGGGAGGAGAAAGATGCAGAAGAGGAGAAGATTTGGCAAGGCAGAGGGAGAAAGCAGAGCGGGTAAGTGGGACTTGCCCAGTGGAGCCGATTTGGAATCTTCCCTTTGTTTATGGAGCGAGAGTCCTGGAGATACACAATCTGAGCTCGGGAACCCTGGTGCGTGGAGGGGTTTGTCTAACATCTTGATCTACTTTCCTAAACTTTTTGGATGGAGAAAACCCCCAAGCCCCTGTGCCAAGCCATTTCCCCCTCTATTTGTTAAACCCATCTGCAGTTCAAGGGAAATCAGATTCATGTGTTTTCAATTCATTTACACTTAACTTATTAAAATATTGCTTTGTAAGAGCTATTTGATGTCCAGGAAGCCATTTGTGTCTCTTAAATAAATCTTTAAAGTTTCTTTTTCTTAGAAACAGGAAATTGCATTTTGCCAAATGCAAATTAACTTGCACCTCATCAAGTTCAACTTGAGCTCAAAACATATACTGCGTGAGGGTCGGGTGGGTTTCAAACTTGGCAAGCTATCTCAAGGTTTAATCGAAACCAAAAGACAGCAATTGGAGGCTCCAAGGACATTCCAAAGGATGGTATTATTGCAATCTGCCAGCGGAAAGTCAAATTCGCATGCAGCCTCATCTCAGTTACTCAGTGGTGGATTAGGAGCTCTCCTTCCCCGCCCCTCCTTCCTCAACCCTCTTTGCCCCTGGCCAGATCAAGATGATAAAATTAAGGTGCAGGCATTCCCCCGCCTCCTTGGTCAAGAGAACTGGGGTAAGTTAGGGTGGGGTCCAATGGGCTGAGTCTTTGGCTTCAGATTTTATCTGACTTTCTTTGTTCCCTGTGAGCTCCAGAACCAAGAGACTTCACCCTCACAGAGCCTAGACTTGTATTCAGACACGCTGCATCCTCTCCTGGCACATGTGGGGCAGGGGGCACGTTCCACATATGCAAAGGCCCTCTTCCCTGAAGTTTTTCTGCCTCATTTTCTCCTCTGCACTGCCAGGGTGGGGCAGGGTGGGCGGGGACCGTTAGCTTCATTTTACGCAGGAGAAAGGGAGGGTCCGGGAGAGGTGAGGTGATTCACCCAAGGTCACGAGTGGAGCCAGGTCGTCTCCCTCTGAACCCAGAGACACCATCCCTGGTCCTTTACCTGTGCCAGGTGGAGGGAAGAGCCTCCCAGAACGGTCAGCCCAGGCACATAAAATGCTAGGGAAGGAAACAACAGTTGCACCAGTGGTCCGTGTGGTGTTCCGCTGCGTTCCATCAGTACATCTTGAACACTCAGCCTGTGCTTGGCCTTGTTCGAGGTCCGGGAAATGCAGACATGAACAGCACGTGGTCTCTGCCCTCAAGGCACCACAGCCCAGTGGGAGGTGATAGGCGCACAAATCAATGACCGGAACAGATTATGGTCAGCACCATTACTCAGGTGTGCACAGGGCATTCTAGAGGAACTCAGGCGGGGTGCTCAGCCCAGTCTGGAGGTTCTGGAAGGCTCCTGGAGGTGGAGGGAGGAGCTAACTGTACTGAGGCACGAGGAGCAAACAAGGTGCAGCCAGGGTGGGGGACATTCTAGATGGAAAGGGCAGCAAGGGTGAAGGTGCAGGGGTGTAGGAACAGCACAGCGGATGTGGGGAATTCTAAGTAGTTTGCAATTATTAGAGCAAAAATGTACAAAAGGAGAAGTGGGTGGGCAGCAGCTAGACTGTACCAATTCCTATCTGCCAGGTTAAGGAGCCTGGATTTAATCCTGAGTCAGGGGTTCTCAACTTCTTCTTGATGCGCCCTTCGGAAATCTGATGAAATCTATGGACCTTCTCCTGAGAAAACTATGTGTATCTTCACGTACACAAAATCGTGACTGCAATCTGGAGGGATTCACCTGTCTTCTGAAGCCCAGGTTAAGAGCCCTTTCTTCCTTTCTTAGGCAGCAGAGAATTGCTGACAAATGTTAAGCAGGAGAGTGGCGTGATTAGGCTTGCATTTCAGAGTGACATTCTGCCTGTAAAATGGAGAACAGATTGGAAGGAAAGTAAGACTGGAGGTGGGGAGACTGGTTAGAAGGTTGATGCCACAGTTGAAGAGAGAGATGGTGGAGACCCCAGAAAGACCAGAAGCCTCCCTGGAAAAAAGACAGAGTAATGGCCATGGTCTTGGCTGCACAGCTGATCCCTTTCAGATGGAGAACTTGGTCTTGAAAACAAGTCTGAAAGGACATCTGAAGTCACCAGTGGGACCAACAAGAGCTGGAGAATCCCAAAGAAGCAGCAAGAGAAAGCAAAAGAGATGAAGAGAGAATAAAGTCAATTTAAGACTTGTGTGGTTCCTATTTTTTCCCAGTGAATGGCAATATGCTTGGATTTACTCATGGCTCCAAATTCTGGGTGAAATATTTGCTTATCCATTGCTGTGCCAATCGGATGATATCTGTAGAACTTTTGTATATGGTATAGGTATTTCATGATTGAAGAGTAGTTTTTGACTTGGGATTGTAAAATAAACTTCAGTAATGTTAAAATGAGCATTTAAACTTCCAGTAATTTTGCTGGGGAGGAGGAGTTCTTTCATGGTGGTGGGTGAAGGCTATGCTTTCCCTGACACTGAGGAGCATAATTGATGATAGGCCCTAAATGCTGCCCTTAGGAGATTTCCATCACATTTGTGTAGAGACCACGCCCCTCCCAGCCAATGACCATGCATGGTGTGGCTCCTACTGTAGCCCCACTCCACTGAGACAACCATCTAAATGAGGAAATTCACATTGTTATATTATTGCTATCTAACCCTCCGAACCATTCAAGTTTGCCAACTGTCCCAGTAATGTTCTTTATGGCAAAAGGGCTCAGCCCAGAACCACAGGTGCATTTAGTTGTCATGTCATTTTAGTTTTCTTCAGTTTGGGAAAGTTCCTTAGTCTTTCCTTGACTTTCATGGTCTTGATAACTTTTGAAGAGTATTGTCCATTTATTTTATAGAATGACCTATAATTTGGGTTTGGTGGAGGTTACACAACTGTACTGTTACACAACTTTAGCAAGAATATCACAGAAGTGATGCTGTGCAAATTTCATGATATCCTCTCAGAGAGTGTTTAACTTTTCCTATCACTGAGGATGTTAACTTTAATCACTTGATTGAGATAGTGTCTGGAGACTTCTCTACTCCACATTTTTTTTCTCTTTGTAGTTAATAAGTTTTGTAAAGGGGTACTTTGAATGTATATAAATATTCCATTTCTCATCAAAGTTTTGATGTATCTATTCATTTATTTGTAGAGTATGAACTCATACATTCCTATTTTATTGAATAGGTTACCAGTACATATATGTAATATATAATAGATTTCTATCTCTCTCTCTCTCTCTCTCTATCTATCTCTCTCTCTATCTATCTATCAGTTGGTCTATTTATATTGATGCTCAAATTATCCTGAATTTGGCCATTTGGAATACCGTCAATCAATCTTTTGATATGACTTTATCAATCTTTGAGCAATTCTTTACTTTCTGGCACACACACACACACACACACACAAGTTTATTATCTTACAGTTCTGGAGATCAGAGGTCTAAAATGGATCCACAAGATTACGTTCCTTCTGGAAGATCTAGAGGAGAATCCATTTCCTTGCTTTTTCCAGCTTCAGAGGCTGCACACAATTCTGGGCTCATGGTCCTTTTCTCGATTTTTGAAGGTAGCAGTGTAGCATTTTCTCTCCTCTCTGACCTCTTCTTCTGTCTTCATTTCCTCTTCTTCTATACCTGACCCTTTTGCCTCCCTCTTACTTATAACCCTTGAGATTACACTGGGCCCCCCTGGATAATCCACAATCATCCCCCCTTTTGTGATCCTTACCTCAATCACATCTGTGAAGTCCCTTTTTGTTCTGGGGATTAGGATGCAACATATTTGGAGGGGCTATTCTTCAGCCCACTACTGAACCTGTTCAGTCCCACTAAATGGTTTTGGGGGTGAATTACTCAAGAAGAGAAGGGAAGAGAAAAGATAGGGAAGAGGAAGAGTGGACCACTTCACCTGTATTTGATCGATGGTAACACTGAGGCTCAGATTTCACAATTACCTAAGATCTCATAGTTTGTGTTAGGGCCAAGACCCAAATTCAGACGGCTTGATTCCTAAGACACATGGAGTTCCTTTCCCCTTATTGTGTCCTGGATTGTCACTTTCCAAATTGTGTTCCCCTCACCTGATACCTCAGACCTGGGAGCTGGGTTCTCTCAACCATGCTCACGGACCCTGTATTTTCCTAGAAGGCTTATCAGAATGTTAGGCATAGTGGTGCCCCATCATCTGGATGTTCAGGTCTTGTATTGTGTCAAATGACAACATCATTTTCTCCATCGTTTCTAGATAAAAAGAGAAAAATATCTCTAATTAATGACACTTTCCTGTCTCCCTCTGACCTTCTCCACAACCCAACAGGAGATAGGAGTGACATCTGTCACTATCTCAGTAATCAAGCTACGAGTTTTTTAACCTCTGTGGAAAAGAGAGGTTAGAGTGTGTAAATAAAGAGTTGGTCCAGGTTAATATGACTATTTCCTTGCAGAGATAGTACAAGCAAAATCTTTAGGGCCTCGTATACTAGCCAAAATAAACAAAGCACCAGCTTCCCCAGTGCCTGCCTGGGGTCAATGTGGATGCATCCCATTGGCCACATAAAGGAAATCAATGTTATCAGAGCATGTCAGCCCTTTTACCCTGAGGATATTCCCCCCATCTGCTGCCCTGGAATTCCAGTGTGTTTTCAGAATTGGGGATATCTGTGGCTGGAACAAGACCGTCTGTCATTTGGTTTCACCAGGAGGAAAGTGAATGACTAAGGTAAGAATGGAGAGGTATGAGGGGCAAAACGCTTCCCAGAGACTGTCCAGAAGAATAAACACTCTTCTATAAAGATTTAAATTCTTGTTTTGTTTTTCCCCAATTCCCTCAAAACCTGGGAAGATTCTAGTACATTTGTAATTTCTTCTTTTATCTACTCACTCATCCTTTCATTCAGTGAGGTTTACGGATGATTAACTCTGAACCGGGCACCATGCATGGTATCAAGGTTTAGACTTGGGCAATGCTCTCCAGAAGCTCACAGGGCTTGGTCATGGGGAGCCATGGGGAGCTATTTGAATGCCTGGTGCTACTGCACATTTTGAGCTGAGTTCAGAATTCCTGGCCCACGACTGATGCTCCATAAATGTTTGTTGAAAGAACAGACACAGTTCCTGCCCTCAGAAACCAGGATGGAGTCTGGAGAAACGGTCAAGTAAAGAGTAGCGAGCCAGAGAATGACGATTTCTACTCAAGAGAATCTCAAGGGTAGTTCCATCTTTTTTTTTTTAACTCACACTCATCAATCTAAATAAACATATTCTCATTAAAAAAAAAATCAAACAAACTTGAAAAGCATAGACAAATCTAAAGAAGACAAGTTCACTTATAATCCTGAGATAAAGAAAAGATCATGAATGGAGCCTCCAACATGAAAATCCCATTTATTATCTTGGAAAGATGATTAATTTTATTAGATGTACATTGAACACCTGGCCTGGTTGGCCCAGCCCCTGGAGGTTGTTTGGAGTCTTTTGTGATGAGGCATGGGAAACACGGCATTGATGGGGCAGCAGATCTCAGGCGGGGCTGAGATGCCTAGTTGTATGTGGGTGTCCCTGGAGGGTGTGGGCTGCATCCAGGTTCCAGCTCTGGGTTTCCTGCTCTCCCAGGGCTGGTATCTCTGAAGCAGCTGCTGGGCCACTGATGCTGACCACAGGGGCCTTCTGCCTGGATAAAGTCCTGTTCTCCCAACTGGCCCTGGCAGGCTTGATAAAGAGAGAGGGTTCAGGGTGGTCCTCCCTAGCCTGGTCCCCAGTTCCTGGAGCTTAGCGACCCACCATCCTGTCTCTGGGTTCTGTTCTGATAAAATCTGATATAATGTCAGGACACTCTGCTTTTGGGTTTTCCAAAATGAGATTCTGATCAGGAGAAGAACCTAATGATCTGCTGAATACAGAGGACAGCCCTGGTGGACCGGTTTCTTCTTTACATCATGATAATGGTGGGGAAGACAAGGGAAACTAACATCTACCGAAAGCACTCTGCTAGGCAGTTCCTTGTATGGTGCTTAATTTTGTCCTCACAGCAGTTCTGCATGGTTGCTCTTATTATGTTCATTTTCACAGATGGTAACAGAGGTTCAGAGACGTTGTGATTTGCCTAAGGTAGCACAGCCAGTAGAAGGCAGAACCAGGATTTGAATGCACAGCCCCTGACTCCTGTCCACACTCTTACTGACAGTGTGTCCTAGACTTAACCACACACATGGAGGCTTGTGAAAAGGAAGCAGGGCCGAGTTTGCAGGGTTGGTTACTGGTGGCGTGGTCTTCAAGCCACTAGCAACTGGGATTGGTCTCCACTCACTCCCTTTCGAGCATCCCAGAATTTATGGAAGTTTCTGCTGCCCCTCTCAACCCAGCCTCCTGCTCTGACCTTGACACAACTTCCTGACATCTTGGTAAAGTACGCTTTCCTTCTCCTGGTGGAATACTTCTTCACCCCCACTGCTACGCTAGCATAAAGCCCTGGGGAGCAGCCCAGATCTGCCGTTCTTTCTCAGCTGAGTCCCTGAGGACTGCGCCGTCTTACTGGTCTGTAGGGACCGTCACTGCAGAGCAAAGTTTTTCACATGTATTTTATCCACAAGGTCCTCTGTCCAAAGGGAAGCAGCCGTGGAAGCCCAGGATGTGAAGCTGGTGAAAATGAATGTGATGGGCTGGTGGGCATGGGCTGAGGATCTGGAGTTTGGTCCCATCCCTCTTCTTTCCTGCTCGCCCCTCTTCCAGACAGCAGGTCCTGAAGGGGCTCTTAGGACCTTTAGAGCTCAGCCACTCGATTTGCAGACACTGCCTCGGTGAATACGTCCTGTCCCAGGAAGAGACTCCGAGCTCAGCATCCTGTTCGCCATCATCATCTGAGAGGGTTGGGAGTAGGAGGCCGGGGCGAGAGGAGACCTGGATTGGCTATGTTTGAGGAGCCCTGGAACGGTCTCTAGGGAAACCACATGTCCTCAATCCCCGGCACTTTCCTCACTGTTGCTCCCCCTACGATACCCTACAATATCCCTTTATGATACTCAGACCCCTGACACATCATAAGTCTGGTGGCCGATAGAGGCAAATGCAGACACTCGCCTGCCCCATTCCTTCCATCCTGATGGATCTGCTTCTGTTTGATGCCAGCCATGCCCTGTCCCTGGACCTCTGACCTTGAACGCTAAACTTGTTTGCCCTCAATTGATTGTGGATACTTGGCTGTTTCTCAGCCCAGCATTCTCCAAACCTGGCTGCCTCAGGAAGAGACTTTGTTCTATCTCTGGCTATTCCACCTCAAGTCTCATGTCCCCCGTCCTGCTCAGCATAAATAGAAACCCACTGCTTCTCAGCTCAGCTCTGAGAGGAGGCTGGAATTGTCCAAAAGGAGCTTTACTAAGATGCCGTAGCAAAACAAAAAGGAAACAAAGAAATCGCAGCGGCACGGAATGATTGAGTTCAGCAAGCTCAAATTCCTTATTCTAATTCTTCCCACAGAGCGGCTTGGCTGGCGCCAATTCTGGGCTCACTGCCCTGGTTGCCTTTCCTCCCTCAATCCTGAGATGGCTTGGGCACTGCTGGGAGGTTTGGTGGCATTCTCTTTCCTGGAAGTGATTTCTTCATCTTCTTTCTGCTCTGGCCCTGGGTCATCACCCCCAGCTCCAGGTCGAGCTGCTATTGCAGTTGCCCTGATTGTCACGCATCCCCGGCTCTGGAAGGCGTCTCCCTTCTGTGGCCCCAAGCGGTCTTCTCACGGCTGCTGCTGATGTGCAGTTGTCTTCTCCACGCTCCCAGCCTCCCAGCCGGCAGGTGGCCTCCCTGGCGGCCTGGAGCCCTCCTCCTCCCTTTTACCCCAACTCCCTTCTGCTGCAAAAGCTTGCTCATCTAAAGAACATTCACTCACAAACGTGGTGGGCTATTTTAACCTTCGGGTTGTAGATTTTTTTTTATTTTTTAATGAATATCAGGAGTCCCACTTTTTTTTTTTTAATTTATTTATTTATTTTTGGCTGTGTTGGGTCTTCGTTTCTGTGCGAGGGCTTTCTCTAGTTGCGGCGCGCGGAGGCCACTCTTCATCGCGGTGCGCGGGCCTCTCACTGTCGCGGCCTCTCCTGTTGCGGAGCACAGGCTCCAGACGCGCAGGCTCAGTAGTTGTGGCTCACGGGCCCAGCTGCTCCGCGGCATGTGGGATCTTCCCAGACCAGGGCTCGAACCCGTGTCCCCTGCATTAGCAGGCGGATTCTCAACCACTGCGCCACCAGGGAAGCCCCTAGACTTTGTTTTTATACATTATAATTTTATTACCCTCTCCTTTAAACATTAGTACATTGTTTTGGAATTAGGTCATACAAAATAAAGTTGAGTCAATTTTTAAAACCAGTAAATAAAACCAAAAGATCTGACCACTTTGAAGCAATTCATACTACTGTTTGGTGTACCTCCTTCCCTATTTTTTTCTCTATGCTCACATGCATGCACACACAAATACGATTTTTTCCCCTAAAAATCTGGTATTATACTCTGTATCACTCTGCAACTTGCCTCTTTCACTTAATTTTTCCTGTTGCGTGTAGGTGGTGTTCTGGTGGACCTCAGCTCCCTCACTATCTTCTAGGCCAGAAGTTCCCAATCATGCTTCTGAAGAACGTTGGATTTCCCTAAGCTGAGCCAAGATGCTGAACAGTCAAAACCCAGTAGTAACCATTTTTGATTCGGTTTGTAGAAAATTAAATGAATAAGTATAATTTTCACCATTTTGATGGTCTGCCTTGACTTTTAATTAAAACATTAGTTCTACTACCACTGGGGTATACTGTACTCTCACCCAAAAAGATTGCTAGGTTAATACAAAGTTATACTTAGTTATATTCAGTTAATCTGCTACTATTTCATAAGGTCCCGCCAAGAGCCCCGTGACCTCCGGGACCCCCGCTATCCTCCCACATTTGGGCTGCGCTGTGGGTCTAGGAGGCCGCTTTGGCCTGAGCACACAGTTTTCGCAGAGTTTTAGCTTGATCCAGCCACCGGGGAGTGTGTGCCAAGGCCAAGGAGGGAGGGAAAGGTGATGGTACAACTGCTGAGCACGAGGGGCTCACCCCACTTTGTTGAGGGGCTGCTCCAGAGAAGGGGGGCAGAGAGAAGGGGAGGCATTTCTCCACCTGAAGGACAGAGGTGAGCCCAGGGGTGCAGCTGAGCAGGGAGCCTAAGCCCGTCAGCTGAGAGAGCCTCTGCAGGGCAGCAGAGGGCATGGGACCCAAGGGAGAGTTGAAGTTGGTACCCTGGAGGGATTGATGGTGGAGTTCCAGACAGTGGCCTGGATTAAAGTAGGAACACAGGAGCATCGGTGATTTTCCCTGGGCCTCACAGAAAGAAATGGAGTGAGTGGGAGCTCTGGGAGGAAGCTGGGGTTCTGCAGGGGTGCCATCTCTCATGTGGTGACTCCTTTGTACCTATGTGCTATGGGCGGGTTGAGAATTCTTATATTTGCTGCCTATAGAAGCTCATATAACATCACCAGGATCTGGCCTTCTCACCCCCGTCTCTCAGCATCTCTCTCGTCTGTGTTGGCTCCACGTCCACTGGGGCTAGGCTCTCCCTCAGCCTCGGAGGTGATTGCAGGAGCTCCAGACTTGACATCTTCTTGCTTCAAGCCCAGCGAGAGGGGACCTACCTCTCTCCCAGCCGGCGCACCAGCCCCTTGACTGAATTCGTTCACCGCACGCCCCCATCCCCTGCCCAGGAGCAAGAGACACTGGCTCAGGTTGGGCCCTGTGTTCCTTTCTGGAAACTGGGGTGGGCAAAGCCATCCCAAACTGCTGGGCTGGGTGATTCCATGAGATCAATTGAGACATCCTAAGAAGTATGTATGGGAAGGTTGGGTGCTGCCAGGCAAAAAACAGTGCCCTAAAGTATTAAAAAATACTTAAGATGGATTACTGAACGTCTCTGAGAAACTCCTGAAGAAGAGAAAACTGAGGGAGGATAAAGTGACTATTTTCACGTAGACGGAGGTCTTTGCAAGGAAGCCAGCCATTTATTCTAGCGGCTTAGGAGGGCAGAGCGGCCCCAGCACACCCTGAGCCCCCATCTCTTGGGGTGGAGATCAGTATTTCTTCTGTTAAGATTCCACATCTCAACAACAGTCACCAATTATGTAAAATATTTTTGCTTAACGCATAGTCATGGAGTTTTCACCAGAGACAGCAAGTGGGTGACAGGAATAATGTCTGGCAAGGGGTTAGAGAAGCATAATGGTTTTCAGCTATGAAATCTATGAGAAACAGAAAAAAAGATGGCTGAGTCTTGGGCGTGTGTGTGTGTGTGTGCGTGTGTATGCGTTTGTGTGTGTATGTGCATGTGCGTACTTGTGTGTGAGGGTGCCTGCCTGGGCGCTGGGGGAAAGTTTAGGGGAGAGGGGCGGAATTCAAGTTGCCATGGAGACCTGAAGTTGCTCAGCCCCCATCCTGATCATAAACTGGGGGCTGGTGCTTGAATGAATGATGAATTTGCCTTGAGCTTCTCACGGCAGAGAAACCTCATCAGGACCAATCAGAGCAGCGTGTTTGTGGTAGAAACAGCTGGGGCAGGGAGGGGTTCGGGGCCCCTGCTTTCTGGTTCAGGCAGTCCAACTGGCCTTCTCCTCCTCCTCCTTTTCCTGCAGGGCTTCTCTGGGAGGCTATGGAAGATGTCAAACACAGCTCCCGTCCTGAGCGGGGAAGTGAGACACAGTAACAGGTGTGATGTTCACCTTGACTCCTATCAGGTAGGTAACGCTTCCCGTCCTCCCAGCGATCACTCATTCTCTCTCTCTCTCTCTCTGTCTCTCTCTCTCTCTCTCCCTCTCTCTCAATCTCCTCAAATCCCCTATATTAAATTACTGTTGAAATGTTTCGAACTCTCAGCACCGGGATCATATGACAGAACGCATGGGGGTTTGCTTTTTAATCTTGCCCAAGAGAGAGAAATGAAAATGACTTGCAGGATTTTGACACAACGATCAGACAAAAAAGATTTTTATCCCCACCCCTCGAATAAATAGGAACTTGTCAAATGCCATTATCAAATCATATAGATCAGAATTCGTCTCAGTTTTGTGTGTGTGTGGGTCTAAAAGCAATAAAGAGTTATAACCGCATTCCAAGTTATGTTTGACGACTCCATGACCAAAGATTTGTCTGTCCTGAAGGCTGACAGAGTTTGAGCTGATTTATCTCCTAGGACTGGAGACCCCGTCCCTCACTGAGCCATAAAACACTGCACTGAACTCTGTTTCTGATCACTCCATCTGAACTGGGCTTGGATTTCCTGAAGTGACCAGGTCTGAGGCTAAACCCTCAAGATTCCGAGAGGCAGGGGAGGGGGTGGGGGAATGGACTCCTTTTCCATTCCTGGTTTTCATTTGCATGGGGAAAAAAATCTATTCTAATAAAGACCTCCGCCTGCGCTGGGTGATGTTCAGGAATTATTTCCTGCCACTGTTTGTCCATTAAATAAATAAATTGCTGCTGTCTTTGATTTTTCATCAAGGGACTTTGACACATCTCGGATGAGTGACTTCAGGTTTAAAGACTTATTTGGGTTAGTTTGTCTTTGGGTGACTTGGCCATGAAGAGAATGTTAAGTAAAAAGTCTAGTTTCTTGACCCCAGGTGGAGAAAACAATAGGGTTTACCCAGTGCCCCATCCCATCCACCATTTCATTGGTTCTTTTCTAATGAAGACAGATGCCAGGCAACTCTGGTACTCAAAGGTGTAACTGACTTCCCAATTTATTAACAATGGTGATTCATTACCATGACAATTGGGAAAAACTGATTACCTTTGAATTTCTGATGAGGTAATCCTGACTCTTTCAAGCCCCGGTAATGAATCACCATTTTCCCTCCCTCCTCTGACCTAATTTTCCAAATCATGTACCTGTATAAAAATATTGTGCAGAGGCGTGCACCTATTTATCTTACAGGAGTTCTCGCCTTCTGAATTCAAGGGAGAAGACAACCCCTCCAACGGGGAGGGAAGATTCATTCATGTTCTGGGTACAGAATTCACCAGAGTCCGATCTCTTGGATAATCAATCTGTAGTGTGACAAGTCTGGGAACAGCCATTCCCACCCTGCTGGCTGGGACGCTGGAGTTTGTACCCGATGGAAATGGAGATATCTTTAGGGACAACTTGATTCCTCTTTCTTCTGTTAAAAGGCAATACCTGAAACTTAGTCTTAAAAGGCTGGGGTTTCTTGTGATAATTCTTTAAGATTCATAATGTCTCAGACAAGAGGACATGATGGTCTCACAATTGTTGGCCTTGACTACCATGGGTCTCAGGATCCATGGTCAGTTACAAGGAAGTTGATGTTTGCAAACCGATGTTCACCGAATTACTGAGGCTCCCTGACACAGGAATCTTTCCCCACGGTACCCAGGGTGCTTTTGATTAATCATACTATTTTGTCAGGAAAATGCAGCGGTGGGGTGGAGGTGGGGGTTAGAGGGGACACACCACTACCCGCTTTCTCCTAATTACTTATTAACTGACTCTTTTTATCTTTCTTCTAGGTCTGAGAAGCAGCCCTAACTCTGTCTCTCTGTTTTTAGAACCCTGGTTAAAAATACTCTAACATTTTTCCTGCTGATGGGAGCACCTCCCTCTCGGTTAACTCATGGCTATACATTTCCTGGACACATACACTGGACAACCTTATTCCCTTTAATACATATTTGCTGAATATCCACTTTGCTGGGCACCAAGGACAACCAAAGATAAATAGGACACACGGTTGATGCCTTGAGAGAGTCTCTCTTTCACTTAGTTCTCATAATGTCAGTGTGGTCCAGACCAGTACACTCCTATTGCATTTTCTTGTTTGCCCAGACTCTTAGCCTAACCAGCTTTCTTGGTTTGGAATTCCCTCCAAGCAGACCCAGGGATAAAGTGGAGGAGGAGGGGGCGAGAAGTGAGTAAGGAAGGGATAAAGCCCAGTGACACATATGTGGGCGAGGGGAACTCAAGTCCATGAAGTAACCTCTGCAAAACCATGGGGAACATGCCTCGGAGTTGAGCCAGGAGACATGGGGGGCTGGTCACTTATCCAATGAATCTCATCGTCCTTGGTCCTTGGTGGAGTGTAGGCTCCTGCTCTTCAGGTTTGTGCCTGACTTAGCCGAGCAAACCCTGAAGTGCCAGAAAAAACCCCTGGGGGTGGGGAGAGGAAGAGAGTCATGGGCAAGAGAGCAGGTGACTGAGCACCACAGCTGTGGGAGGGCTAAGGGGCTATGGGGCCGTAACTCCACAGTGGCTCAAATGAGAGGAGAAGGGTCATAGGTCAGTGTGAGATGCTCATTAACCAAACAGGCAGCACTCTAGCCTTGGCCCCAAGGCGTCCAGAACAGGGCTAGTGGGAAGTGAGATAGCCTGGTCCCCTTGCCTCTTCTCCTCATAACAGAATCCTTCTTTTCCTTTTGGGTCTGTTGGCTCTCTGCCCTGGTAGAAAGTTTTCAACCGCATGACCTTACCTAATAGCTCAGGTTAGCCAATCAGGATCCTTTTTTGGGAATTTACCTGGATATGTGAAGAGAGTCTATCTTCAAAGGGACTTCTAAGTCTGGATTGATGGTGGTCTTTTTCTACCATGTTTGAAAGTAAAGCCAATATGCTGGAGAGCATAGCATTAGGAGAAGGCGGAGAGAGATAACGGGAGAGAGAATCGGGACACGTCATTTGAACTACAGGATCCGTATCTGAAGTATCAATTCCCAAGGAAGACTTCTCTGACCCCTCACCCCCACCCCAAGCTGGTGGAGGCTGCCTTCCTCAGCTGTCCCGTAATGCCATGTTAATAAACCTATGATTGTACTTACCATATTACACTGCAATTGGCCAACTGCCTAGAACGGTTTGGCACTTGGGTGTAAACACTTGTTCCTCGAATGGATGAGGGGCCATGTTGTCACTTTTCTGGTTATCCTTTCACTGGATTGTGAGAAGAGCATCCTTCCTGGAAGCTGCTGGACCCTGTGGGGTTCTTCATCGCTTGTTATTATCCCTCTTCATGGCTATATTTCACATTCCCATGGGGTCAGAGAACCATGCTGTGGCCCAACGATGGTTGGGTTGAGTCATCAAATGGAAGTACCTCTGAATGGCTCTTTGTAGAATTCCTTCATCCAACAGGCTCTTCTAAAGGAACAGATGAAAGGAAGGGAGGTTGTGGAGAACCTACAATTCTTGTGTCAGCTAGAGGTCATCTAACCACCGAGAACCAAGGCACACAAGATTCAGGCTTCTCTCTACGTTGATCATCTTCACTTAAGTGAGAAGAGAGGCCTCTGCAAGCCTATGGTGAGGGCTCGTGCTGAGTGATGGGGTGTGCACCCAAGAAATTCTGACAGTTTGGTTGTTCACAACCCCCCTGCTTACGTCCTTTCAGTACTTAACACATTCCCCATGTATTGTGCTTATTGGCTTCTTTATTGGTTTTTTCGTCTTCTGTGTTAGAACATAAGTTCCACGAGGGCAGGGATGTTATGTCTCTCTTCACCAGTGTACATCCAGGGCTGCACACTTTGCTTGGCACGCTACTTGTGCTCAACAAAAATGTGTCCAATCAATGAACAGAATAGACACCAATTTGATTGTCAGTTAAGTCTCAAAGCCTTAGCCTTGGGGAGGTCATGGACAGAAGAGGTCAGTGCAAGGAGGTGAAGAGGGCTTCCTGGAAGAGACTCCTGAGCTGGGATCTGAGCGAGTGGCTTTACCAGCTAGTGATCTGCTCCTTGTCAGGAGGACCGATGGGGATGTCTCTTGAAAACTCACTCCCACTGCAGGAAAACTAACTGCTCCAGAAGCACCAATGGACGGTAGTCCAACAGACTCGTCTTCTGCTGGAAGCGAATCTCTCTGGGTTCTGACAATTTACAGTGTTTTTCCCTCCCTCCCTTTCTTCCTTCTTATCATACTAGAAGCTAGAAAACAACGTAGTTGCTGCCATTTCTTAACTCTTCTTATTCAGGAGAGCACTTATTAAAATAAGTTCCAAGCCGGCAGTGTCGGGCTTGTCCATTAACTACACTCTCTGACACTGAGACCTGGAACTTCTTTGGGTTGATCACTGAGTCCCTGGAAAGTCAGGTACTACTGGGAGATGTGACAATGACTCTGTGACCAGAAATAACTAGAAGAGAAACTCATCCTTTGACAGTCTGTTACACAAATTTTGCCCTCTTCCATGACTGGGGGAGGCAAGTAAAAATAAAGCTGGGGTAACTGTTAGACGGTCTAACCCATAAACATACCCAAAGTCACTAAAAAATTCAAGGTTGTGACTAATGGTTTTCCCAGTGGGAATCACAGGGTAACTCAGACTGAGAGTAGGAGGTGGGGGAAAGGCAGGTGACAAAGAAAGAAAAGAAATGAGAGGTATCTGATTATAACACAATACAATGAAATTGTTTATTTCTAGGATTATAATAAACCAATTAGACCTAAAGTAAATCAATAAACCAGTCTCTTTCTTCCTTTCTTGAATTATCTGGGGATATTTCCCCCCTTGGGAAATTTTGGCAAAGGGTAAGTGAGATTTTAATTGTTTAAGACAATTAAAAATATCAGAACTCATACATGCAAGGCAATCTTGGCCTAAAGTCATACAGGACTGCATACTCACCTGTGGGTTCTTTTCTTTCCTCCCTCCCTCTCTCATTTCCATCCTTCCTTCTTTCCTTCCTTTTCTCCTAACAGAAATGTCTTGAGCCCTCCAAATCCTGGACCTTCCCTTCCTGTATTAGTTTCCTACTGCCGTGTAACAAATTACCACAAACACAGTGACTTAAAACAACACACGTTTACTATCTCAGTTTCTGTAGGTCAGAAGTCTGTGCACAGCACAGCTGGGTTCTTATTTAGGGTCTTGCCAGGCTGAAATCAAGGTGTCAGCTCGATCTGTGGTCCCATCTGAGGCTCGGGGGTTTCTTCCAAACTCAATTGTAGCTGGCAGAATTTAGTCTTCTGTGGTTGTAGGACTGAGACTCCCACTTTCTTCCTGGCTGGCATCCAGGGGCTGTTCTGAGCTCCTAGAGGCTACCTGCCATCCCCTGCTATTTGGCCTTCTCCACAATGTTTTCTTCTTTAAGACCAGCAAGAGAATCTCTCCTATCTGGAATCACTCTGACCTTTTTTCAAGGGCTCAACTAGAATAGAACCACCCAGGATAATCTCCCTATTGATTAACTCAAAGTCCACTGATGAGAAACTTACTTACATCTGCGAAATCTCTTCTGCCATATAATATAATCTTAGGAGTGATATCTAATTATATTCACAAGTCCCACTTAAGGGGAGGGGATTATACATGTAAGGCATGCATACCAGTTGGCTGGAATCTTGGGGCCCATCTTAGAATTCTGTCTACGATATCTCCCTTCCCCAGACTTTTCCCTTCGGGTCAAAAATGAATTTGTAATAAAATGGTGTTGTCCACCTCTTGGGAGAGTACATTCACAAGACAACGAGAGGTGCTGGTCTAAGGCAGAGTTTCTCAACCAGGCTGATTTTGGTCCCAGGGAACATTTGGTAATGTCTGGAGATGTTTTTGGTTGTCACAGCTGGAAGGTAGATTCTACTGGCATCTACTGGGTAGAGGCAAGGAACACTGCTAAATATCCTGCAATGCACATCCCCCACCCCCCATCCAGCAGTGCATTACCCAGCTCAAGATGTCACTAGTGCTGAGGCTGAGAAGCCCTGACCTGCGTATATAGGAATGGAGCTAAGAAGCTGGAATGGGGAAGGGGGGAAGGGGAGAGTGAGTGTAACCATAGGAAATGGAAATCACACATTTTAGAAATGGTTAGAGTGAATAAACTTGAACATCTCCACTCATGGGTTGCAATATTGATTCCATCAGACATGCAACAGGTACAGGAAGGACCGGGATGAATGCAGGGAAATCAGAAATTCTGAAACCTGGAGGCTCTTTGCAAAGCTGGGGTTTGAGACTGGAGGGCTTGCTGTAGGGGGAAGATAGAAAATTAGCTATCTCAGTGGGCATACCATCAGGTAAGAAACAAATAAAAACAACTTATTGTGCTAAATTGGAAACATATTCTCTCCAAATGTCTTGCAATTTGCTGAAATTCTTCTCTAGACATTTTTTTACTAGATTTTTGGAGTTAGAAGGGACGTCAAAGATTATTTAGGTCTGGGGTTGCAGACTCGAATGCCTGCAGGCCTCAGACAGACGGAGAAAAGGAGTAAGGGGCCTGATGTGGGCTGTGGTCACCTGGAGGGCACCCGCCATGCCTGGGCAAGACACCTCTTCTCCACTCCCTCAGACTGCAGTATGAGGGCCCAGTATTGGCAAGTCTGATTTTTCAAATGAAGCTGGAGAGTCAGATTGTGATTTCAAACCTCTTAGTTTTCAAATATTGGGGATGGATTTCATCATCATCACCATCATCATCATCATCATCATCATCAACACCATCATCACCATCATCACCATCATCATCATCACCATCATCACCATCATCATCATCACCATCATCACCATCATCAGCATCACCATCATCATCATCACCATCATCATATCATCATCACCATCACCATCATCATATCATCATTATTACTGTCACTGTGCAGGCCAACGCTCCAGGTCTCTTCCGGCATTCTGGGCTGCACCTGACCCTCAGACCACTGCTTTGTATCCTGATTCTCAGCAGTTTGCTCAGCCAGAGCATTTGGTGCAGGTAACAAGGCAGGCTCAGTTATAGGGGCTTAAAAAGTTGGGGATTGATTCCTCACATACAAAAGCCCAGGGATGAGTAGTTCAGGGCTAGTATGGGGTTGCCCTGATTGGTTCACAAGCACCCACGCTCCTTTGTTTTGCAAGAGCACATGGGATTGCCGTCACTGCTCAAATACGAATGTTTGCTCCTCTGATCTCAGCATTTTACCTGAGCTCTGTTTCCATGCCTTTCCGTGTGCCCATGAAGTTTGTATTTCAATGTTGAATCATAGTGTAATAGGAGGACATTGTAAACAGCAATTACACTCCACACGTAGGGTACCAGTAGTACTCACAGCACAACTCGAAGAAGTCAGGCAGCTTGAATATCTATGACCACATGCACACGCATTCAGGCAGTGACAGCTATGCTGTGACTCTTGCCTGATTGCCATCAACTCTAAGATGCATCCTGATTTTGGAGATGTTACATTGTGAAAAAAAATATGTCTTAGAATCAACAAAAGGTGATTTTTTTTTTATTTGGGGTCAATTCTGGGGATGAAATCTACTCAGAGACCCTGGGTGCTGGAACCCATCCCTGCCACCCATCCCATCGTTTCCTGCTTTGCAAAGCTGTGTGACCCCAGTCCAGTTGCCTGACCTCACTGGGGCTCATTTTCCTCATTTGCAAAATGGTAATAATTATGCCTTCTTCCTCGAGTTAGTCTGCAAATTAAATTTTTTTAAAAATGTAAAACATTCTTAGCACACTGCTTGACTTAATAGCAGCTTAACAAATGTTAGCTTCCTTTTCCTTTCCCTTTACAGAACTCACTCAACTCACCCATTTTCCATATCTTTTACTCATTGGGGAAAAGCCCAGCAATTTACAATGTGTGGATTGCAACCTCATTGATCCAGACTCACTGGAGTCGAACATTTTAGTGCTGGAGGTTTATCTTCTTATCATAAGATAACCTCTAGTTTGCCTTGCATTAATTAATATTTCCTTTTCTCGCAGATAACATTGTAGAATGCCACCAGGCACTTATTCCTGAAAATGCACGATTCTTAGATTCTTTCTCGACAGAAGAGCTGTAAGAAGTCGAAGACCCAGAGGACACTGGAAAATGGAAGGTGGGAGGTAGAGGGAGGAAGAAGGGGGGGGGGGTGGGCATCTGGGAAGCTGAGAAGGTCACCTACTTACCTGGTGACTTTCATGACTGGCTGTCGTCCATGGTGGCAGCACAGTCAATCTCATTGCCAGATTTCCGTTTCTTAATTCATTAAATCTCCCCTTCTCCTCTTTTAGTATTTTTTTCTGGCCTGCTATCCTTAGGGATGCATTTTGTTCTTTTTCCAGCTTCTTGAAGTAACCACTTTGTCCTTTATTTTTCAAATGCTGTGCACTGACCTTTGAGAATAGCTTTGTTTGCCTCCCACCTGCTTTGATATAGATCATCCTTTCATTTCCCCTTTTTTTTAAACACTGTGTAATTTGTAGCTTTTAGTTTGTTTCTTTCTCTCTTTCTTAGTTTCTTCCTTTGTCCCTTTCATTCTTCTTTTTACTTTCCTATCCCTATGTTCTCCCCCCTGCCCCCTCCTCCCGCTCTACCAATGCCCTGGGGACATCACAGAAAACAAAAATGTAGCATCCTGACCCAACCAAAGGCACAAGACCCCTATTAATGTCTCCCAACAGTCAAATCAGAAGCTGCATATTAGATAAAATAAACATTCTTTGACCACAGGCATCTATTATTGAGCCAAAACGGGGACCCAGCAGGTGCCAGTGGGTAGCCATAGTTCTCCCTTATGGTCACCTGTAAGAAATACTTATTCCTTCATTATCTTTTATCTTTTTATTTTAAGTTTAAAAGGTTGAAAGCCCAGTGTGTGCTAGGCACTACCTCAGGCGGTGAAAAAGACAAAAATAACCCCCTCCCAGAGCTTTCAGACTAGTAGGAAAGATAAGCACTAAACAAGTAACCACCCAGAAAAAAGTGTTAGTGGGAGGCAAGTGTTAGTGGGAAGGCCCACAGCTCTGCCAGAGCTTGGAACAAAGAACTCTGATTTGTGGTGACTGGGGGTAGGGAAGGTCACTCCCTGGGGGAGTGAGGCTTGAGCTGAAATGTGAAAGACGAAGCCGCAGGGACTGAGTCAGACCTGGAGGGTGAGTGATACTGAGCTAGTGAAGGTGAGGATTGGGGGCAGGGGGCAGACGGCACAGTGTGTACAAAAAGGCCCCAGGGCTGGGGTGCAGAGGCGGAGAGGGAGGGCCATGTGTGATGGAGCTGGAGCTGCAGGCAGGGGCAGGCTCTGTGTGTCTTGCAGGCACCGTTAATGATGTTGGTCTTCATCTTAAGGTCATTGGATGGTCTTGATTAAATCTGTGTTTTGAAGGAAAGCGTCTGTTTCTTAGAAACTTTCGGAGCAGACCCATTTTTCAGAAAAGCTCCCTCTGGGCTGTTGCGTTGGGAACGTATTAGAAGGGGCAAGTGTGGGCTCAGGGAGGCTGGTCAGGAGGGCCCTGCGGGTCCAGGGGAGACAAGAGTAGCTGAGACTAGGCTGGAGGTTGTGGGCACAGCGGGCACAGGCTGGACCCGAGGAAATGAATACAGGAGAACCAAGGGGACCTGAGGGTTTATTGGCTGGGGGAGAGGAAGACGATGAGAAAGGAGGGGACCTGGCTGCCTCCAAGGTTTCTGGCGGGGGCTCCTCCTGGTACAGAAGGTGGGCTGGCCGGGCTTGAGGGCAGGGCTGCAGTGCCTGCCAGGCTAGGCTCCGTGGAGGTGGGTTTCTCTTGGTGGTTATCTTTCTCCATCTCCGTAGTCTGGTCTCTCCTTACTGTTTTGAAACGCAGTTCTGTGGGATCTGATGAGATGTGTGTTTCTGAGTTGGAGGGTTTGGTTTTAGTTGAGGTAGCCGCACTCCCACTCGTAACGACCCTCCTGCAAAGTCAAGTGGAACCAGATGTCTAACTAGTTCCTGGCACCAAGAAGCTTATTTAAAACTGGATCAAGGGCTAGAGTGATTTGGGTGTGGGATGGGAGGTTTGAAGTGTTGGCCACATGAGCTGATGTTTAGAAAGCATCTTGTCAAATGGCGTTGAACTACTTAAGAGAAAGGCTCCCCCCGCAGCTCTTATCTTTGTTATGACTGCAGCGGCTGCAGGGGGCGGCAGGGACCGAACGGGCCGCGATCATGGAAAGAGTGCGGATGGCGGGCTCTCTGAGTGGGGCTGGACCGAGACAGGCCAGGGCACCCTTTTGGAGGCGGGGTGGGGAGGAGTCCCTCACTGGAGAAGTGTGTGACTGCCTCTGACGGCATTCTGGACTTGGGCAGTGTAGGCTAGACCCGGATCTACCAACCAGTGGCACGGCTAGCCCCAGTGCCTAGACTAATCATGGCTTTTATTTTCTCTCTTGTGATGCTTTGACATCTCTGGACCTTGCTGGCTTTGGAGAGACGGCCCCTCCCAGGTCTAGCCAGTTCCTGGAGGTAATAAACAACTCGTCAGGGCGTGCACCTTTTTAAGTACAAACCAACCAATCCAGAGCTCCCACCCCCAAACACCTGTTTTATGAGGCTGTCACACTCCAGGCCACTCTCCCCCAACACGCATCATCCCAGGGCCAGGTACCAGATAATGAGGGACAGTCCCCACACGCCGGGGCCACTGAGATGATTCAGACCAGCCAATCCTAAGCGTGCTTCCCCTGACTCGCAGTTTCCTTCCCGTGGAAACCACAATAAAGACATGTGTCCAGAGCTCCCCTTGCTCCCCCTGCCTCCCCACCGACACTGCTGCTTCTCCGTCTGGCCCTCCGTGGCCTGGAGTGCCCCTTCTTCTTGGGGAGAGTCAGTGGCAGTCATCTTCTGATCTGTTGGCCTTCCTACACTCCTCAAATGTTCTGTTAGGACACACGCAGTGTTCTGTTTCGGAACACTGGGAAACGAGGGTTTCATAACAAAGTATATGGCTTCACCCAAGGTTCTCCCTTGAGCTCCGAGTCTACTTCAGGTGTGACATGGGGGACGGTATCATTTATTGGTTCTTGCAGATGAAAATAATTATAGATGTGGCTGTTTTCAACATGGTCCCTAAATCCTTTGACACTCTTCTTACTGGGCGGTGGAGTCTACGTCCCCTCCTCCCAAATCTGGGCTGGATTGGGACAGCTTTGATCAATACCGTTTGGCAGAAGTGATGCTCTCGACTTGCCTGGCAACTTCTCATTCTCTCAACCCGTTTGCTCTGGGGGAAGCCAGACGCCATGAGAGGCCAAGTGTAGGTCAAGCTCTTCTAGAATTTGCGATTCATAAAATCATGAGCAAATTAAAATGGTTATTGTTTTAGATTACTGATTTGGGGGGTCATTGTTATCCAGCAATAGTAACTGAAACAATAGAGTAGATTTATTTTGCGTTTAACATATGTCAGGCGTTGTATTAAGCAATTATATACATTTTCCCACTTGATACTGTTAACGATGCTGTAAGGTAGGAAATGTGCTCCTCATTTTACACAGGAGGAAGCTGAAGTTCGAGAGGTCAAGTGGCTAAACCAAGGTCACACAGGACTCAGCATGTAGTATTGCAAGACTGGAGCTCAAACCCAGGGCTGTCTCGGCTCCAAAATATTTTTGTCACTTTTGGGAAACCATACTGAGAACACAGTTCCCTTTAAGGCAAGCCCCCCAGGAATGCTGCTACAGAAATGCTTCTACCTTCCAAGGAGTATCTGGAAAGTTCCAAATATTATCTGTGCGTTTTTCCTTTTCATTTAATGCTTTGCCCTTTTCAACCTGCATATTGTAGGCGCTGTTTTAGTCCTTTAGTTTTAGGCTATAGACATGATTTTAGGTTGAGGTCACCTGAATCTCAGTTTAAATGAGCCAAACTGTATCCTCTCCTGGGTGAATCTCGTAGGATAAGTTTCTGGAGGGTGGAGATGACTTTGGATTCCTCTCTGCTTCTACTACAAGGCCCTTCACTGATGAGGGGGCATGTGCCCACGTCACTGTGTTAATGTTCAGACAGTGCCTGCCATATAGTAGGTGCTCAATAAATATTTGTAAATGAATGAATCCATGAAAGTAAGGAGTTATAAAATACGTGAGTGATTCCTAGAGAAAGTCTTAAATTAATGGTATTATTTGAATATTGAGACTTCCTAACACACAAAAAAAACCTTCCATTTGGGTCTCATTTTGGAGTGGAGGGACCCTCACAGGCCATTTAAATCACACTATAGAGACAGCTTTCTTCTCGCCACTGTCTCTCTTTGCAGGCCTGCTGGTTCTGGGTCAGAGGCCCACCGATACATTGGGCCTCTGTCAGCTGCCCCCGCCCCAGGATCTCCCTCCTTTGCTGCCCAGAGGGGAACCTTTACAGCAGCCCTGATACTCCGCTCCCTCAGAGAGTGGGAAACGAGCTCACAACGCTCCTGGCCGGCAGGAGGGACAGGGGCGGACAGAGCGGGCTGCATCTGAGGGAGGGGCAGTCGAGGGCACCTGTGTGCCCATGGCAGGAGAAAGCCAGGTATGGTACTTACTTGTCACTTGTCAGGGGAGCAGGGTGGATGGTTTTAGAGCTGCTTCTGAGGTGGGCTCCTGGCAGGCTGGGGATGAAAGCCCACATCCCAGCTCACTGACAACTTTCCATTAACTAATAATACAGGGCCTTCATTTTCAAGGCCAGGGTAGGCAATTGTTTGGACATCCACAATGATAATAATAGTCACCATGTATTATGTTTATGTGTATTATGTGCCAGATATGCTGTTCCCATGATAACAAATTCTCATGACTTACCTGCAAAGTAGCTCTCACCATCCCCATTTTACAGCTAAGGAAACTGAGACTCAGAGAGATCAAGTCACTTGCATAAGGTCACCCAGCTAATAAGTGGTAGAGCTGGCATTCAGAGCTAAGTTTCCATGCCTTCATTCATCCAACCAATATTTACTGAGTCCTTCGTGTGTACGCTCCAGGCATTGTTGTAGCACAGGGAATATCACAGTGAACAAGGCAGATAAAGGCCCTGCCCTTAGATTCTAGTGGAGGAGAGAGACAACAAATTAGGAGACGTGTCAACGAATCGGCAGAGTATTTTCTGATTTCAGTAGGCCTTGTGAAGGAGATAAATGAGAGTGAGGTGAAAGAGAGTGGTTGGAAGGGGAGAGGTGGGCAAAAGATGAGTCCGCCCTTAAAACCTGTGCTTCGTCTCCTCTGAAGGCTGGGCTATGTCTGGGTTATGCATGCGGAATTACAACGCGGGGATGGGATTTGACCAGGGCACTTTGGTGTCATAGAAACTGTAAGAGCTATTAAAGCTGGGCATCAGGGGCTTCCCTGGTGGCGCAGTGGTTGAGAATCTGCCTGCCAGTGCGGGGGATGCGGGTTCGAGCCCTGGTCTGGGAAGATCCCACATACCGTGGAGCAACTAGGCCCGTGAGCCACAACTACTGAGCCTGCGCGTCTGGAGCCTGTGCTCCGCAACGGGAGAGGCCGCGACAGTGAGAGGCCCGTGCACCGCGATGAAGAGTGGCCCCCGCTTGCCGCAACTAGAGAAAGCCCTCGCACAGAAACGAAGACCCAACACGGCCAAAAATAAATTAAATAAATAAATAAATAAAATTAAAAAAAAAAAAGCTGGGCATCACTGCTAGACAAAAAGGGGAGCAGATTTTCTGGGAGAATAGATGTTGGACTCAGAGTCAGTAGACCTGGATTCTGGTCCTAACTTAGCTGCTGATTTCCTGTGCAACCTTCGGCAAGGTGCTCAGCCTCTCTGGACCTCATCTCTGCAATGGTGCCTGTTGCCTCCTGGTGAGCAGGGTCATGTGAGAAAAGCTGCCCTGCACCCCTACAGTGCCCTAAGATTATGAGACACCCCCCCCCCCGCCCTTTCCCCTCCACTCTCTTTTTGAATTGACCGGAGTCTCGCTTCACAGGAGACTGTGGGAAAGCAGGCCAGGGAGGATGAATTCCACTTTTCCCTTGGCTGTCCTGAGCCTCTCTCCTCCCACCCTCCTGTCCTGGTGGCATTGGGGACGTGAGGGACGCGCTCTCTGCTACCATTGATAGCAGCGTGATAGTAAGCTGCCCCTTTGTCACGGCAGGATTTAATGTACTCTCTGTTTTTGGCACTCTGCTGCCCCTTCCTCTATCAGAAGCCTCCACACTCTCCTCTCTTTGTCGCTCTGATTCCGGCTCAAAGGCTTTAGAGTTATCCCTTTCAAGCACATGTGCTGCTGCAAATCTATTTCCCCACTGGCACCTTTTGCTTTGTTGGGAGCAACCTGTTGGTTTTTCTGAGCCGGCGGTACATTGTCTCCGATGCCCCACCCCTCCCCCGCCCCCTGGGTCCCTGCTTCCTTCTCAGGCTTGTGTGCGGTAAGAATCCCCCCGGGTGGGAATTTCTTTTTCTGTGTCTGGGGCTGGTCCCTGGCTGATGTGTGCCCCCAAACCCTGTTCTCCTTGGCATTCTCTTTCCTTATTCTAACTTCTCCTTTGTTGTAAACTCCATACAGAGAGAGGGGTTTCTCACGCTGTAATTTACAGACCTCTGCACTGTAAATTCACATGACTCAGAAGTTCTGGGCAGGAGCTTCATGATGTGTGTGTGTGTGTGTGTGTGTGTGTGTGTGTGTGTGTGTGTACCTATAAGAATGGTAGATGTATAGATGGTGGATAGATGATAAATAAATAGAGTTTATGCACGTGCGTGTGAATACATGTAAGCAATATCTCAGAGCTTTATAGAAGGAAGAGGTCTCTGTCACCTGCCTTCCCTAACCCACCAGAGAATTAATCACTCCCTCTATTGTCCTTTTGAAACAGACACCCTCGCGTTCACCCAGCTGATGTGCGGTGGAACAGCCCTTTAGACCTAGATCTTTCACTATTCCATCAGTTCTTATCGAGCACACGCTGGGACCCAGGAACCTTGCACGGTCCTTGCAGCAGCCCGTTTGCTGGTGTTGGTGCAGCTGTCAATGTTCCAGCATGTGAGCAGCTAGGAGTGTGGAGCAGATCTGGAGCTTTGTAGGAAGAAGGGCTCAGCCCCACGCCGGCCTCCTCCCCACCGCGCGCAGACTTGTTCACTCTCCGCCGTCACCGCATCTTTCCACCCCTGCACGTGCCCACGATCCCGCTGGCCCTCTTCCATGTCTGCCTTCCCAGCTAAACCACCAACGCGCTGACAGCAAGGATGTGTGCATCCCTGCACCTAGCTCTGTACCCGGCACGCAACAAGTGCTCGGTGTTTAGAATAAAGAGACCAGAATTTTTTCATCTCTGGGCAGAGGATTATTTTTGAATTCCATGGCAAGAAAAATATTCTACGTGGCTTCTTTGGCCTCTTTTGTATGAGTAATAACCTGAAGCAAAGGGATTTGAAGACAAATCAAGTACTTAGTGGTAAACAAGGCATTTAAATATTCATTTAAATATTTTCCCTTCCAAAACCCTAAAAAAATATGCTAAGGAATTAAAAAGTAACAACTCCCAAGGACAGAGAGAGAGGAGATGAAGGCAGTTGAGAGATGTCAGCACATTTTTTTGAAGATGGAAAGTGACAGATCAATGAAACTGACTTAGCAGAGGAGAAGGAGCTGAGACCTCGGCTGTCAGGATTAAGGGAAGCAAGCTTATTCCAACCCAGAGCCCTGGAAAGTCTCAGAAGTTGGAGGTGCTGAGTACCTCTGATGCTAAAGGTTGGGAGCTCTGGGCAGTGAGACAGTGCAGAAGTCTTTAAAAAGAGCAGGTCGGGCTTCCCTGGTGGCGCAGTGGTTGAGAATCCGCCTGCCAATGCAGGGGACACGGGTTCGAGCCCTGCTCTGGGAGGATCCCACATGCCGCGGAGCAACTGGGCCCGTGAGCCACAACTACTGAGCCTGCGCGTCTGGAGCCTGTGCTCCGCAACAGGAGAGGCCGCGATAGTGAGAGGACCGCGCACCGCGATGAAGAGTGGCCCCCGCTTGCCGCAACTAGAGAAAACCCTCGCACAGAAATGAAGACCCAACACAGCCAAAAATACATTAAAAAAAAAAAAAAAAAAGAGCAGGTACTGGGGATTTCTCCCAACCCATGTAGTAGGCAATGGGCCCTACTTGCGGCAGCAGTGTCATGGAGGTCAGCTCTGGACAAAGCGAAAGAACCTCTAACCTCAGGGACACCAGCCTAGTGGGGAAGGTGACCACATGAAGAACAGGGGCTTGAAGGCAAGTCTCCCTTCTGATCAGTGAGCCTCCACACCCCCCCTTCCCCCTCTGTCACTTGGCCCCCTGAAGACTGGCCTCCAGGACTTGTGCTGCCTGCCGGAGTTTGGCACGGCCATGTCAGGAAACTACCCAGTTAAGGGAAGACACGTGGAGAATGACATTTGGGGGATCCTGATACACAAGCTGGCTCCCAGTACCTACCTCACTGGTAGTGAGGCCTCCTGTCAACATGTCCCATCCACACATACACAGCTTCCAACTGCTTCCAACGACAGTCACTTCCATCTGACCGGGCAGCCAAGGGTCGCCAGACATTTCAGGAGAGCTTGTATTCTGAAGACTGGACAGAAGAAAATGCAGAAACACAGAAAAACTGAAACAAATTAATATAATCAGAGTAGTAAAATAGGTTATATCTATGGAACAAGAACAGGGGGCCGCCGTAAAAAAGAACATTCAGAAGAAAAAGACAAAGAGATGGAAGATAGGAGGAAGATGTAAGAAAATGAGAGGATGGTCAACATTTTATTAATAAGCTTCCAAAATTTAGAAAAACAGGGAAATATAGGGCAGGGAATTTTCTAAGAATCAATACTGGCAGTTTTCTTAGAACTGAAGGACATGATTTTCCTGACTGGGAGGGTCCACGGAGTGCCCAGCACACACACACACACACACACACACACACACACACACATATACACACACGCCACACATACATGCATACCACATGCACATACACAATAAAACACCTATACACACATCCTACACCACACATACAAACACACCACATACACCACACTCATGCATACACCCTATACCACATACCACACACTCACAAACTGCACACGTACCACCCACACCCACTCACAAACGCAGCACACACATACGACACACACACACACACACTCAAACCAAGAACCGTTACTTTTCAGAACACTATGCATCAAGATGGGATCCTAAAATTTTCCAGGCTAGGAGGACAAGTTAGGAACAGAATGCAGACAGCAAGTCATGGGGCAGAAAAGCCCTGTGATTATTCTCCAAGCTGTGGCTTCCTGGAGATTCCAGCCCTCGTGAATGAGAGAGGGTGTGATTTATGGATTTTTCAGTGAAGAGAAAACTGGTGAACGATAAGCACTTTGCAATGGGCTCACTTTGCAATGCTGCTCAGAGTGAAGCTGCTACCAGGAGCTCCAGCAGGTCCTGCGGCGTCTTCCGCATGTCACCGGAGCCTCGCCTTCACTCGCAAACTTAGTCACTCACTGCATCACTGGCTAAGTCTGAGCTGAGACATTTTATCCCGAGCGGGATTTGAAGGCAGCCCATAGGAAGGGTCTAGAATTGGCCCTCTGGCCCTGTGACTTGTGGTGCCCGGTCAGCAAGGACGGGGCTGGGCTGTCCCCGGTGCAGGGGGACACAGTCACAACCGCTGCCCGCGAGCCCCTGGCAGGACCAGCGCACGGACGCCTGCCCCTGCTGAGGCTAAGCTGCCGTTGTCCAGGGCAGGCAGGGACGCTTCTGGAGGTGTCACTCCTCACCAACGCGCGATCTGTGTACCCGAGTTCACCAGTTCCCACGCTCTGGGGCCGTTCTGTCTCGGGGGGTCACTTCGGCTCACTCCCCTCCCCACAGAAGATACTGAGGGGCACCCCAGGTGGAGGACATCCGGAGCTGGGTTGGAATCCCAGCACTGCCTCTTGCCCCGAGCAGGTTCCTTCTGTAACTTCTCTGCGCCTCAGTTTCTCTCGCAGCAAACTGATGGGATTGAACAACAAGATTTCTAAGGCCTTTTCCAAATCCAGGCCTCTGTCAGCCCTGGGGATTTATGATGAATAAGACATGGGCTTTCTCTTCAAGGGACTCGGTGGCTTACAGCCCAGTCAATATAATGTATAGAAAATTACAGCACGGGCAAGTCTGCGGGCATTTATTGGACTCCTGTATTTTTTTCACTGGCCATGAGATCCACTGAGATACAGCCTGAATGCCTTGCTTAGAGGTGCAGTTTACCTTGCTGGTCAGCAGGCCTCCCTCAGCTTGCATCAGAGAGATTTATTCTGTTGCGACGATAAAACTTAACAGTTCTCTCTTGTTCTCTGGACCTTTGTGAATGCTGTTCCCTCTCTGTGCAATGCCCTTCCTGTTGAGCTCCCAATTATCCTTTACAATTCAACTCCTGCAAAATGTTCTTTGGGAAGGCTCCTTTCAACCCCTCTCACACACCTGGTGGACATATTTTGAATGAATGAAGGAATAAATCAGTGTGTGTCATGTGGGCCTCTGGAACTTTGTATTTTTAGGCAGTCAGGCACCTGCCACGCACATGCTCAATATGCTTTTTACTCTATTGGTTAAAGCCCTCGGAAGTCATCCTTTCCCGGGCCTCCCCACTGAGGTCAAGCCTCAAAAACCAGAAATTGTTGGTTACCTTGCTCCTTCCCTTCAGCTCTGCAACCATGGGGCCCAGGAGAGCTGTACCAGCTGTGAGCTGACTTGTTAGATTAGCAACTGTAAGGGACAGAAACATCTGTTGGCGCCCCTGTGTCACTAATCATTGTCATGGTTTCCATCCTGGCTGCTGACACCTGCAGCTGAGCCCAGAGTTCTGTGATCTGAGACTGGTGATTGGTAAAATGCCACTTCAAGTGCACGCCTGTCAGAGCAGTCAATGTCAGCTGCATAGCCTGGCCCCAGGGCAGGCGAGCAGGCAGGCAGCTGACACGGGTGAAGGTGGTAGAAACTGGGTCCAGTGCAATGAGCTAGACACCTCACTTTCTGAGTTTTGAGCGATGCATGAGGCCGTCTCCTGATATCACGTGTCCTTGTTGATGGCTCATACTCTGACAGAACGTGTAAAGTGACAAGGTTTACATATGTCACTGACAATGTAGTTACAGCTCTTTCGTGGACAACCAGAGAAAAGGGTTAAGAGGTAAAGGTGGGAGATTCTGTCAATCAAAAGCAAATTTCAGTGAAACAAGTCTGACAAAGGATCGATGGCTTTCATATATAAAAAGCACTTACAAATCAATAAGAAACAATACTACAATAGGAAAATGAAGTAAGGAGAGAAATATCTCATGGAGGAGCTATAAAAGAGCAATGAACATAGAAACATGTTCAGCTTTGCTAATAGTAAATATGCATATAGAAATGAGATTTTTTTAACCTATCAAATTGGCAAGATGCTTTGAATAATTAGTCTGCAATTTTGGTGAGAGGAAAATAAGATAGTCACACATTCTTTTGGGAACGCAAACTGGCATTACCTTTCTGGAAAACAATTTTGCAGTATGTACCTAGAGACTTAAAACTGTTCCTGATACTTGACCTTTAATTCCTCTTCTAGAAATGTCTGCCAAGGAAATAGAAACTGAGACAAAGATTTATATGTACAGAGATGTTTATTGCAGAATTATTTGGAAGCAGCTCAAATGTCCAACCATAGTGGAATGGTTAAGTAAACTGTAATATAACAACACAGAGAAATATCACACTATCATTAAAACAATGCTTCTGAAGAATTTTAAATGACATGGGAAAATACTCATGATATCATTTTAACTGAAAAAAGCTGTACAGAAAATTATATGTACATTGTCAATTCAATCATGTAAATACTGCTCCCCATTAAACACTATCTATTCTCAGAAAAAATGTTGGAGGAAAAATACAAAAATACAGTGGTTATCTCTGGATCAAGAGATTATTGTTCATTTAAATTTTCTTCTATACATTTTCTGAATTTTCCAGAGTTTCTAATTTATCCACTTATTCATTCTACAACTTTACTGAGTACATCCTATGTCCCTGGCACTAGTGTAGGCACCAATTAGAGAAACCTACCAACATTCTCTCTGTCTACGTTTGTGGGATTGGAAGCAGACTGCTGGGGTTTAATCTTGGTTTTGTTGCTCAGGGTCTACTCTCCCTATACCTCATTGTCCTCAGGAATAAAATACAGGACGATACTAGTAACGATCTCATTGTGGCACGGAAACTGAAGTGTATTAGTTTGCTTATCTTTCCCCAAAACGCTTTCTCTGCATCCACGCGTCTGTGTAGATACAGAGTTCTCCAACCCTTTGAGACAGATCTAACCGTGTCCATTTGTCAAATAAGGCAGCAGAGGCTCGAGCGTAGTCAGTAAGGTGACCATTTGCACACAGATGGTTGGAGCCAGCCCAGAAATGCAGACCCCCGTCCCTCTAACGCCAGTGTCCGGGCCTCCTGGACTGGCCCTTCGTCTCTGAGGGCCAGAGAACCCAGACAGGTTCTTTACCTTATAAAGAACACCATCTCAAGGCAAAACCAGGACTCTAGAAACTCCGAAATCAAAGCCACTGTATTTTTTTTTTCCTACTGCCACTTAAATCTTACTCAGTGGGGATAGCCCTCCCCTTTGCCCTGGAAGCCAGCTTGAGCAGACCCATGATCCCTGTTTTCGACTTTCGTTGACCAAGTCCTGTGTTGCTGTGACCAACGGTTGGGAGGCATCCAGTCTTCTCTTCCCAGCTGGCCTGATTCCAGCACAGACTACGGACGGGAGAGGGCTGCTTCCCTTCTTCCCACCTCCTTCTCCACCCACTAGCTGCTGTCTCCACTGACGGTCCCAGGGACCGCAGGCTGTCTGCATTTGGCAGATGTTTACAGCTGCCTCGTGCTTTGGCCAGCACATATGGGAGTTCCGAGAGACCCCCTTGCCGGGCCCCTGTAAGCACTCCATCACGGTGGGTAGGGATTTTTTGGGTGGCCAGTCTTGACAACCTCACACTCTACAACCTCTTACGGGTGGATTCCGCTTACCACGTCAAGCCACGCTCTTGGGAAGGAGGATCTGTTTCAGTATGATCCCAACACTCCCTGGTAACCCAAGATTTGACCCCCAAGATTCAGGAACCATTTCTTTTTTGCCAGGGCAGGGGAGGGCAGCGCATAGGTCAACCAGTCACTTACAAACGGGATGGAGGCACCATGATTGTTTCAGGGATGTGTGTGTGTGTGTGTGTGTGTGTGTGTGTACTCATGTGCATATACACTGAGTCTCTGATTTATAGATGGAAAATAGAAACTCAGAAAGATGGAGTGTCTTGGGTAAGGTCTTTGGCTACTGTTGTGGCTACCGTTGTGAAGTCAGAACTCAAACTCAGGTCTTCTGACTCTGGCCAGAGCTCTCTCTGGGAGAGAGCTTCGTTGTCTCTGGAAAGAGGAAACGAGATTGATCGTCTCAAGGGACTGCTCAAGTATTCCTGGGCTGTGAGATTATGTCCCTTCTCTGGTTCCAGAATGGAAAATAGCTCCCTGTCACCATGCATGGATGGGACTTCAGATGGTCCTTTATGGGTGACCTTGCTCACCATGGCTCAAGCTCATGAGTGGCCCTCCGTTAAGAATCAACAACAACTCCTCTTGGTTGGGGACCACCTGGGTGCCGAGCACAGAGCTTGGCTCTTTGTACACATTATCTTTGAACGACAATGGAGAAACATGAAGAGTAGTGGGTAAGAAACACTAGAGGATGTTTAATAGCCTTGCAATTTTCCAAAGAGAAGTCAAAGAAAAAGACCTAAATAAAAATTATTTTAAAAACCAACACATAAATAGCAGCATTATTCGTACTCGTTAATAAGTGGAAATAACCCCAGCATCCATCGACTGACGAGTAGATAAAGTGTGGTACATTCATGCAATGGGATATTACCCTCCATAAAAAGGAATGAAGTATTGATATATACGACAATGTGGATGAACCTTGAAAACGTTAAGCTCTGAGTGAAGGAAGCCAGACACGAAAAGACAAATATTGTCTGATTCCTTTTCTATGACATGTCCAGAAGAGGCAGATGTATAGAGGGAGAAATTAGATGGGTGGTTGTGTGGTGCTGGAATGAGGGGAGAATAGGGCAGGACTGCTAACAGGTTTCCCTTCGGGGTGATGGAAATGTTTGAAAAGTAGATTGTGAGGATGGTCGCGCAACTCTGTGAATATACTAAAAACCATTGAATTGTGCACTTTAGATTGGGTGGATTTTATGGTTTGTGAATTACATCTCAATTTCATGGTACATGAATTAAAAAACCAAGAAAAAGAAAAAAAACCCAAATGGCCATGCCATGAGGATTTTACCTGGCTTGTTTGCGGAGGGACCTGGGAATCCAATTGTAAGAATGAATCAATGCATTCACTTTGAAAATGGAATTACAGTGTGTGTTTGTGGTTCCAGAAATCCATCCCTTCTCAGTCTCTGTATTAGGACTGAGGCCTATTAGCTCCGTATTAGAAGTCTAATCTCCTGCTGAAGATGTGAGAAGAAGTAATTTACTTTCAGTCAATCAAATGTGTTAAGGGGGAACTCTCGAGGTAGCCCAGGGCAAGAGGGATTGTTTTGTTTTTCTAATGTTATTGAAGGCCCTACCAAGCAACTGGCAGCCTCTCCGCCGCAGCTGGGTGAGTTCTCTCAGCAGGGGGCCCAGTGGGCTGTAATCCTCAGCAAATCATCCAGACAGCCAGGACCATGAAATCCAGCCAGACCCCCAAAAGGTGACCCCCGCAGCCCCAGTGCCCTCTGAAGCCCTCCGGCTAGGCTGGCTTCCATTTCTGGTTCAGCGTGGCCACTGAGGAATGCCAGACATCTCCACGCCTGGCAGCCACAAGGCCACCAGGTGTGCTCGGGCCAGAGGGAAGGTTCAGGGCTGGGGAGATATTTCTGCTCTTTTTTCCTGACCCTCATGGAAGCTCGCCCCAAACCTCCCCGCCTCTGTCCCTCTCCTGTTTCTGCTCCACTGCTGGCTGAGAGCATGGACAAACGTCTGCTGGAGGCCCATCTTCTTGGGGGTGTCATTGCTTCGGGAAATGGTTGGGCTAATTGGAGACAGGTGTCCCCAGGTGCTAACACGCGGTCTCCCACTGGAGAAGTGGGTGCAAAGTCAAACCACATGGGCTACTTACAATAAGTGAGGTGTGAGCCTCTGGCCCTTTACCTTTTCCTCCTTCCTCCGAGCACTGCCCTCTCCCTGCAGCATGAAGGGGACAAAACCCCCCAGACTGCCCCCTCTGCCCCGCTCACATGTCAGGTGGTATGGCTGTGGTTTCTGCACAGCACTTTGCTGGTGCAGAGGAGGGAAGGGCAGAGGCTTCTCGGAGCCCGTTCCTGCCCAGGCTCTTGAACTTGGCGTGATGTCGGGGAACAAGAGGAGAGGGATTCTGAGAAGAGCCAGGGGCAGTATGTGGAAGTGGGTCCTTTGAGAAGAGGCACAAAGAACTGGGGCCTTTTGCCTGAAGGCTGGAGACCCTCTGTTCACATGTATTAGGAGTGCATTCAACCAGCAGGTTTGGAAACTTTGGGGAAAAATACATTTAAACATTTTCAAGCTGAAAACTCCTCTCTGGGTGTCCAGTCCCACTCTCCACTTTCCAGACAAGAAAACTGAGGCTCCAGTGTGACCACCACACGGGCAGAGCCAGGATGGGAACTGATGCTATGGGCCTCTGTGTCAGGGCTCGTATTTATTTTGACTGTGGATTAAATCTACGTGGGTTCAAAGACAGGTATGGAGAGAGCATGGGCATGGATGAGCTGGGCCATTTTGGTAATTCCTTTGCCTTCCTTCTTTCCATCTGCTGGAGCCTCATTTGCTGGCTGGGGCAAAGGCCTGGTAAGAAGGTGAGGGGGCAGGTTGGGGGCCGGGAGACTTCAGAGCCCCTGAAATCACACCTAAAATACTTCCAAATCGGTCATGTTGTCTGATCCCCACAATATTAATGATTTCATTACAAGGGGATCTGAGATGTTTTGATTCTAGAGACAAGACTATCGTGTTGATAAATTCAAATTTGGGGGCTATGAGATATGGGCAGTGGGATTCGGTGGAGAGGATACTGGACTGGGAGATAGGAGTTCTGGGTTCTAGTCGGATTCTGCCACCAGCTATTGTCTGAACTTTGCTGAGGCACTTCATGTGACTGGTTTGTAGCTTCTTTATCAGTAAAAAAAAGACATTTTTATTCTGTTAAGTTTTTCCTTTGCTCTGAGGAAGAGTTTTCATTTTCTGTAGTCCCACCTGTCTATTTTTGCTTTGGTTACCTGGGCTTTTGCTGTCACAGCCAAAAAATCATTGTCAAGACCAACGTTAAGACGCTTTTCCCCTGTTTTCTTCTAGAAGTTTTACAGTTTCAGGTCTTATGTTTATGTCTTTAACCCATTTTTGAGTTGATCTTTGTGTACGGTGCAAGACAGGGGTCCAATTTCATTCTTTTGGATGTGCATACCCAGTTTTCCCGAAACCATTTGTTGAAGAGACTATTCTTTCCCCATTGTGTATTCTTGGCACCCTTGTTGAGAATCAGTTGACTGTATATATGTGGGTTTATTTCTGGGGGTTTTATTCTGTTCCATTGGTCTATGTGTCTGTCTTACAACCTACGGAATGTGAGAAAATATTTGCCAACCATTTATCTGATAAGGGGTTAATATCCAAAATATATTTTTAAAAACTTCTACAACTCAATAACAAAATCACAAATAACCTGATTAAAAAATGGGCAAAGGACTTGAATAGACATTTTTCCAGTGAAGAGATCCATTCCACCAGGTATATGAAAAGGTGCTCAACATCACTAACTATCAGGGAAAAGCACATTAGCCACAATAAGCTATCACCTCATACCTGTTAGGATGGCTATTGCATAAAAACAACAAGAACAACAACAAAAGATAACAGGTATTGGTGAGGATGTGAAGAAAATGGAACCCTTGGACGGTGAGATTCCATTTCCAGTTGATGAGAATGTAAATTGGTGCAGCCACTGTGGAAAACAGTATGGAGGTTCCTCAAAAAATTAAAAATAGAGCTACCATATAATGTAGAAATCGCATTTCTGGGTATACAGGCATACCTCATTTTATTGCACTTTATTGTGCTTTAAAGTTACTGTTTTTTTTTTTTTTTTTAATAAATCGAAGGTTTGTGGCAACCCTGTGTGGAACAAGTCTATGGGTGCCATTTTCTCAACAGCACTTGCTCACTTCATGTCTCTGTGCCACATTTTGATAATTCTAGCAATATTTCAAACTTTTTCATTATTCTTACATTTGTCATGTGACCTGTGATCAGTGATTTTGATGTTACTACTACAACTCAGATGATGGTTAGCCTTTTTAAGCAAAAAGCATTGTTTAATTAAGGTATGTACTTTTTTTTAGATATAATGTTATGGCACACTTAATAGACTACAGTCTACTGTATACGTAACTTTTATATCCACTGGGAAGCCAAAAAATTTGTGCGACTCACTTTATTGGGATATTCACTTTCATGCAGTGGTCTGTAGCCAAACCATCAATATCTCTGAGGTATGCCTGAATGTCCAAGAAAATTGAAATCGGGATCTTGAAGAGATCTCTGCACTCCCGTGTTCACTGCAGTATTATTCACAATAGCCAAGACTTGGGAACAACACATGTGTTCATTGTCAGATGAATGGATAAAGATATTGTGGTCTATAGATACAATGGAATATTATTCAGCCTTAAAAAAGAAGGAAATTCTACCATTTGCAAAAAACAGATGAACCTGGAAGTGATTATGCTAATTGAAACAAGTCAGTCACAGAAGGACAAATACTGCATAATTCCACTTAGATATGGAATCTAAAATAGTCAAACTCATAGAAGCAGAGAATAGAATGGTGGTTGCCAGGGGCTGGAGGGAGGGGAAAATGGGAAGTTGCTATTCAATGGGTATAAAATTTCAATTATACACAATGAATAAGCTCTAAAGATCTGCTGTATAATATAGTGCCTATTGTTAACAATATGGTGTTGTACATTTAATTAAAAACTTAATAAGGCAGATCTCATAATGATTCTTACCACAAAAATTTAAAAAACGTGACACAAGAAAACTTTTGGAGGTGATGGATACGTTTATTACCATGATTATGGTGATGGTATCACAAGTATATGCATACGTCTAAGTTCATCAATGTATACATTGAACAGGTACTTTTGTGTTTTTTTGGTGTACGAATTATACTTCAATAAAGCTGTTAAAAACAAACAAAAAAGACCTTGAAGCTTTCTGCTAGATACTAGACATTATTGATTACCTATCTAACAGCCATCAGCTTTTTTCCTCTTTGCCTGCCTTCTGCACAGAGGCTGAAAAAGTCAGGTCCTCTCTTTCCCAGCCTTCCTTGTATTGAGGTGTGGTCATCTGACCCAGTCCTGGCCAGTGAGATATAAGAGAGAAGTCTGGAACACCTGGAAAAAGCTGTTTCTTCTCATTAAAAGGACAGAAGTTCCAGAAGAGAAGACACTTTTCCACCCACTCCCTTCCTTTCTGCTTGGGACATGACTGAGTGAGGATGTGATTCCTGGAGCTGTAGCAGCCATCTTGTGGTCATGAGGTGAGACAAAATGACATGAGAGAAGACAAGACCTTGAGGTTGCATGACAAAGAGGTGGGATGAGCTGGGTCCTTAATGACATTATTGATCCAACCCCAGCACCAAAATCTCAGTACCTCTTGTCACAGAGATTATTAAATGCCTTTATTGTTTAAGCTATTCTTAGGCAGGTACAACACTTGCAGTCAAGCATATCCTGACACATTAACATCCTAGAATTCTGTAACATGTATTATCCATTTACAGATGATAACTAAAGTCCCTTCGAATGATGGGTGTTCCTTCTGTTAGTGTCACTCTTTGCCTTGCGGCCTCTTCACCTGGCTGCCTCCTATGCATCCTTCAGCACGGATATTCCTTCCTCCAAGAAGCCCCCGCCCCCGCCCTGTGCACTGGGAAGGCTGTCTTTGAGCTACCTTTTGTCCTTACCTATGTTGTGCATTGCAGTTACCTGGGCACCTGAGCTTCTTTCTCATTGAGCTGTGAGTTCCTGCAGGGCAGAGGCCATCTATTCTTCACACACACACACCTCTAACATCATGGAAAGCTAATGAGGTCTCCTAAGGCTGTGAGTGGCAAAATCTCATATCAAACTAGCTTAGAGAAAGGGGAGACATTGAACAAGGAGGGGTATTGCACAAACTCAAACGAACCGTTGAATAGTCAAATGAAGTAGGTGGGGCAGAGATACCAAAAGGCCCTAGGAACACCTGGAATCAGGAGTTCAGCTACCTCCAATATTCACTCCTTGTCTGTCTCTGTTTCTCCCTCTTTCTCTGTCCTTTTTGCCTTCTCTCTGTGTGTTTACTTCATTACCTTTTGTTGCTCCCTCCACGGGTTGGGAGACACTGCCACTCAGTTTTTGGAAGGGGGGAGATGGGGGGCTTCCACAGGCCTGCCCAGTGCCCCTCTGGACGCTAAGCACCTTGGCCGTCTCCCCTCCAGATGCTGTCCCCTCGGGGGTGGTGAAGGGACTCGTGTCTCCCAGGCTGAGCTCTGTTGGTCTCCCTTCCTGTGGCCACTGCAGGGACACGTCTAGGTAACTACCTGTTGGGCTGAGCAGGTGGGCTCTGGAGGGGGCTCTGGAGGAGGCGCGTGGTGGCAGGGGGCTGCCAGCAGTCTCTGAGCAACACCCCACGGGCCTGGGGGCGCATGCTTAGTTGGAGGCTGGCTGACTTTTTTCCCTTGGTCACGGAACCTCTACCTGAGTGACAGCTGGTATCTGAGTGACAGCTGGGAGAGGATTCTGGTGTTTCCTTTCCCAACTACTCTTGGAGGATGAAGACCTCACCCTGTTAACCCCATCATTTTTGCAATTAGTGCAAAAAATAAATCAGATAGAAATCCCTGTGTCCCCACTGACAACTCAAGTCCTGCATTCAGGGACCCCCCCATGGGTGGTAGGCGGCGTGCCCTTTCAGTGGCAGGGAAGAGAAGCTGGCTATATATCGGGATGGGAAGACCGTGGGAAACCCTCTCCAGTGGTTTTTAGAGAAAGCCCCTCAGGTAATCCAGCCTGGCACCAGTCCGTGGACCTGGGGAACCCCTCTAGTCACTTACTCTCTGGAAGAGTGGGTCCTAAACAGGGTGCCACATGGGAATCACCCAGGGTTCTCAAAACCTAGCACTGGTCTCCAAGAAGAAGCTCTTGTTCATCTACGGTTAGCCTCAAGGTATATGGCTGGCCTTTAAGTCACCCTCCTTTCCTGTTTCTTTCCCCTGGTCCTGGGGAGAATTTTAGTCCATAAATCTCATCATAGATTAGGTTTGTCACATAAGTGGGATTATCATTTTGAACTTGGAGTTGGCATACAAACCAGAAGTGCTCATTGCCTCGGTGGAGGGGTCACAAGCAAATCAGCTGGGACGTGGGAAAGAGCGGGGATCTGTGGACAGGCTGAGATGGGCAGGGAGAGCTGGACCACTGTGTAGGGCTGCCCCGTTCAGAAATCGCGGGAGTGGCCTTCTGCCACATCGCTCCTTCCCTCTCCCCAAGTGCAGAAGGGGCTGCCACCTTTCTCAGCAAACAAGCTGGGTCCCCTGCCCTGTATCAGGGACGTGGCAGCATCTGCTGTGGGTGGCTTCCTTCGTGCCTCTCTCCTGTGTTAGAATTCTGGGTGGGAGGAGGACCGAGGGGTAGGCTGCCCATGTCAAGATGAAGGTCAAGGCTGGAGGGGGAGGGGGAAGATGCAAGAAAAGCCTAGTAGAAAACCCAACTGGAGGGACTAAGAAGGATTTTAGAGGTAGGATGAACTCAGACAGCATGAGGACATTCTACGTGGGGACATCCAGCATTTCCCCACCAACTCCGTTGTTCCGGGCTTCGGAGGGAAGATCATCTGTGCATCACCAGTCCTCTATCAATTCTCTGCTACGGGAAAAGCTTTCTCTACCTTAGGCTCTGATGGACAGGCAGGAAATGAGACCCGACCACTCCCCATTCAGCCATCCATTCAGGCCACTTCACCTATTGACACTGGTCTTACCAGGCCACCCCAGGTGCTGGGGTCTCCACGATGAACAGGATTCCAATCCTCAACTCTAGATGTAGAGACAGAAGAATCAACAGATGTTTACAGTGCAGTGTGGGAGAGCATCAGTGGAGCATATACTGGGTACCAGGATGAACTAAAGGATGGAGGATAAGGTGGGTATGAGGGAGGGGAGGGAACTGGGAGGAGACACCTCCTTAAAAGAGGTGCCCGTTTGAGTTGAGCCTTGAAGACAAAGGTAAGAATAAGCAAGGAGTGTTTTGGGCAGGGGGAAAAAGCATGAGCTGGACTCCTGAGCCGCTGCTGTTCAGTTTGAATCCTGGCTCCAGCACATTTTACTTGTGACTTTGGGTGAGTGAGTCTTTCATGCTTCAGTTTCCCCATCTGCAAATGGGCATAATATTGATGCCCAGCTTTGAGGGTTATGTAAGCATTACATGAGTCTGTAATGTGTTTGGACCCGTGGTTTGCTATGATGCTTACTAGTATTGGTCATGGAAAGGTGTGGCCAGTTTGGGGAACTGAAATAGTTCCAATAGACAACAGTGTGGGTTGGGACAGGATCGCAGTGGGAGATGGGACAAGAATAAGCAATCTGCTGGAGCTGCTCTTTCTCCTGTAGGGAGGATGGGGAACCAGCAGAGTTTTCTTTGAAGAGTCTCAGTAACTGCAGAGGAAGGCTACCCAGGGAAGGGTTGGTATCACTGTGGTACAGCTGCGAGAACAGGCATCCTAGTCCAAGGTCACTGGCTGGGCCCTGAGAGAACTAGCAGTAAAGTCAGGTGTCACCCTGGCCTCTGACTCTATGCCTGTCACTGAAAAAGGGAACTGAGCCGGAGGGTGGGCAAGCCCTGTTGAGGGGAGCAGGCAGACAGCCCCTGAACAGAGTGCAGGGTGACCCTGGGACTGAAGCCACTCTTGGGTCACAGGGAATTTAAACTTGGAGGATTCTGGATTAGAGTGTTTGTGCCCAGGGAGTGGGGCCTGCGAGGGAAGCAGGAATCAACAGAGAGGGGTGAATTACAGAGATGGATTGGTCCAGTGATTGGGAGGAGAGAAATTGAGGAGGAGAAATCAAGCAGCAGCTGTAAGAGAGACTCGAGTTCACCACAGCATTTTCTGCCCTACTCCTGCTCTTCCTCTGTAGGAGAAATGAAGAGAGAGTGGAAGGGAAGCTCCAGAGGGAAGTGTGGGCCGGGTGTGCTCAGTGTGGCCTGCAGCCTGGGGCCAGGCGCCAGTAGGTAACTGCAGAAATAGGGAGCAAGTGCCTGGAACTGTAAAGTGATTTCACATAGTCATGGCATCCACACTTGTGGTCAGTGGACTCATCTCATTGAATGGAGTATTGGCCAGTTTGGGTACTGTTGGATTCTGTGCTAAGTCACTGTCTTAGTCTGTTAGGACTGCTGTAAGAGAATATCATAGACTGAATGGCTTATAAGCAACAGAAATTTATTTCTTACAGTTCTGGGGGCTGGAAAATCAAGATCAAGGCACCAGCAGATTTGGTGTCTGGTGAGGGCCTGCTTCCTAGTTCATAGACGGCCATCTTTTCACTGTTTCCTTACATTGTGGAAGGGACAGGGAGCTCTCTGGAGTCTTTTTTATAAGGGCACTAATCGCATTCATGAGGGCTCCACCCTCATGACCTAATTCCTTTCCAAAGGCCCCTTCTCCAAATACAATCACATTGAGCATTAGAACTTAACATGTGAATTTGGGGGCAGAGGGAACACAAACATTCAGTCTACAGCAGTTACCGAGTTGCACGTGGCATGTGCTGCATACTTGTCGCACCCAGTAGGGGCACAGTGGCCTTCATCGCAGGCAGTTGGGAAGGTTTAGGGACTGCAGTATGACCAGGGGCTGGGCTGAGACTGGTTGTTCTAATATGCTGCTGGGAGAATTAGAATTGAGTGTGATGGGAAATCTTTGTGTGTGTTTTTATCTGTTATAATGAGGGATGATTGACTCTAAATTGGTAAGTCACAGACTGTAAACTGGCTGCCCACCAGCCAAATACGGCCCTTGGACATTTTTGCTTGTCCCACACATGCTGGTTCCCACAGTGTTTGGTAAAATTTGAATCACATGTCAACTAATTTCATGCAAATTGGATGCTGGCTCTCTTGAAAACTCAGTGTACCTGGCAAACCTGGGCCACACTTCTGTTTGTCCCCAGTTGGCTAATGTTAAGCAGTGGCTGCCCCTCTAGATGGGGCATGTGCCCCTCGATTCTCATCTCGCCCTGCTCTGCTCAGACCTGGCCAGTCTCACTAATTTACATGGCCAGCCTGGCCTCTGTAGGCTTTTTGACGTGCCTGATGAAGTCAATTCAGTTTAATTCATCAAAAATTTAATCAGGTGTCTATTATGTGACTGGTACAGGGTAATTATTATTTTTTAAAAATCAGGCACCTATCATGTTTTGTGGAGGGTAAAAAAAGCTTTCTAAAACATGATCTCTCGTGCAAAGAGAATGGCGACTTGGCAGGAGGCAGATCGTAGACATGAGATGCAGCGAGAGTCCCAAGCAAAGAGGCATATGGTTGGTGAGTAACAGATACTTCTAAGAAAGGAACAATTAACAGTATGAGTTCCTTACAGACGTATAACACTGTACCTTTTCAAAGCCTTTCATGCACAATAGTTGCTTTGAAGAACCCTGGTGAGATAGGTGGGTTAGGTAGGGCAAGAATTAGCTCTTCTTCTTTACTAAGGAAGGTACTGAGGCCAAGCGATGACTTGGCCAGGTCTGCCATTGAGGATGGAGTCTAAGCCAGGCCTCTGCATTCCAATCCAGTTCTCTTTCAAACCAAGCCAGGTATCTGGGGGTAGATTCTACTGCCAAAAAGGAAAGCTCATGTGGTCTGAAGACTCTGGTTGAATGATTATTTCAATATGGAAGAATCATCCCGCCAAGAATAATTCATCAAAGAGTGAATCAGTTCAGAAATGGACGCACCCAGACTGTGTCATCACCTGGGGAATGAGTTCTTATCTTTCAATGCAGGTCATGCCTTGTGAAGTTTGAGAGAAGCCATTTGGCCTGGCCCATTTCCTGCAATGTGAGGTCGTAGGTGTATCTGATGATTTGGGCTGGAGTCTTTGCTGGAGACATCCCAGGTTCCTAAACCACAGAGAAATCCATGGGCTGGATGCAGTGTTGGCTGAGTACCTAGGGCGATGCACAAGGACTCGGTGAGCCAAGTCTCCAAGGCAGCCATCTTCACTCTTTTAGTCCCAGTTTTCCTACCCAGCTTCTGAGTAGCTCACTTTGCCTCTTGAGTCCAGCCTGAGGGATACCCACCAGCCTGCTGCTTCCCCGTGGGGAGACAGGAGGGGATGCGAGAAGCACGCTCCAGAGACATTTCTCCAGCTTAGAGGCAGAAAAGTCTAATAGTTATGCGGTCAAAATGCCAGAACTTGAAAGGAAAGGTGTAGAGGATGATCGACGTAACAAAAGAGGTAATTTCTTAAGTGCCCACTACAAATGACTACAGTCAGTTACTTTGCTTGTGTGTGTGTGTGTGTGTGTGTGTGTGTGTGTATGTGTGATCTCAATTCAATTTCAAATAAATCCAAAGTTATCTGACTCCAAAACCCGTATTTCCCACTCACTACTCTCCAAACCCTGCTGTGTCCCCTGATTGACAATGGAGGGATATTTGTCCCTTCATCTCTGCTCTTTTTCATCCAGGTGACATTTCATTGAAGAGGTGGGCGTAAGTCATTGGCCAATAAACAGATACACATTGCATGCAGCAAATTACAATAATTAGATTGTAATATCGATCCATTTTACATCTGCAGTCCTTATGTTTGTGTTTGAAATGGCCTGTAGGATTGAAGATGAGCAGGAAAGGAAATAATTACATGTTATCTGAATAAAATCTGCAGCAAATTACCTATAAAACTATAACTATCCAAACAGGATGACATTTACTTTATAAGTTCATGACTCCCTTTCTTTAAAGTTTGCTAAAAAGAGAGCAAAGTAATTACAGTTCTTTCTCTGATTGATTAAACATGACATATATGCTAATATGAAAGTAACGCTTGTCCTTTGTTACTCCATCGTCTGGCTTACAGTAATTTGCAAGGTAGCAGATAGAATTATTTCAGAGCTGCTAGTCTGAACTTTTCTATTCTAAAAATAGAATCTTGGGTCTCCTTTGCTTCAACCAAGAATTTATATTCCCTCTCTATGTTTCAACTTTCATATAGATGTGAAATGATGTTGCAGCTATTAGAGCCTCATTTTTTTCCCCTCTTGTACATCAGAAAACACATGTTGCCACAACTGGTTCAGCAAAAACGAAAACCAAAACAGAACAAAACGAAAACCAATAACAAAAAAACCCCACCTGCTAAGATTTGCTTTAAAGCTATTATGTAGTTACTGGTCTGTCAGATGGAGTGTTTTTAACCTTCTGAATAAAATAATGTTAGACACGACTGAGAAAAAAACCCACAAAATTTAGAACATCAATAAAATATGCCACTTGTCAAGCTATAAGGAGGACTGTTCAATTTAAAGCAGCAATTATTTAAAAAATAGGTCAAGACCACATCCATCAAAATTAGCTCGTATTTTGAGATTATAATTACTAATGCAGCAATTAATTATTTTAAAATCCATCTGAATGAAAGAATTAGAAACAAAATATAATAATGGCAGCACACATATATTGTGCTTACTATGTGGTAAGGTGTATGAACTCGATTAATTCCTGCAACAGCCCAGTGAGCTAGATCCCATTATGAGCCCATTTTCCCAGATGAGGGCAAAGAAACACCAAGAGGTAAAGAAACTTCCCCAAGGTCAAACAGCTATGAAGTTCTAGATATCCAGTTATTTTCAGGTCATGCTACTGGAATGTTCTATGGAAGGAAATAATCGAATTCTTTGGTTAAAGAAGATAAAGAATAGACTCTCGACAGGAAAGTGGTGAAGTAAGCCTTCCCCTGGAACCCTGCCTCATCCTAGAACAGAATGGTCTGTGGGCCTCTGACCCCCTCTGGCTTTGGTAACCCCCATGAGCCCAGAGACCCCTGTGCCTGAGAAGAAAGTAGACATAGGGCAGCGGGCCCAAAGCTCTGGTGGTCCACTCAGTCTCCTGGCTCAGCCCTGGTCCCTGGGGCTTCTCTGGCTAAGCTGAAGTTTGACCCCACTCCCATCTCACCTGACTTTTCCGATTCTGTGCTGCCTCGGTCTCCCTGGCCCTGGAGAGCTTGCTTATATGTTGTCTTCTTTACAGAGACAGCATGCTCAATGCTTCAAACATACTCAGAAGAAGACACGCCAGGGTCTGAGTCCTAGCCCTGCCACTTAGTAGCCTCTGGGTGACTTTGAAACATTATTTCAGGGCTTTGTGTCTCAGTTTGCTCACCTGCAAAATGGGGATGTTCAGGGTATTTGTGAAGATCACATGATGTATGTCAAGCAATGGATTCATGGCATGTGCTGGAGGGCTAGTCCCCCCTCCCTCCCTTCCTTTCTTCCTTCTTCTTTTTTAAAAGGTCACCTCTCTTTCCAGGTCTCAGATTCTCATTGGACTAGGCTGTTGACCCCTAAAAATCCCTTCATTTTTATACTCTGTGGTTCAAAACTGTGATAATTGAATAATCAAGATACCTACAGGTCAGTTTCTGTTTCAAAGACCCAAAGACCCAACTGTGGTCCGAGTGATGCTTCTTGCCAGATAGTTGAATAATTAGTAATTAATTTAATGCACATACACCATGTCCAAAGAGGAAACAGACAAACTCATTTTGCCCTTTTGGGACTCACAATCCAGTCAGGGAGAGAGATAGACAGAAAGGCAGGGGGCAGGTTTAGATTTAACCCCTTGCACGCTAGAATAGAATAGAGGCCTGCCAAGCGTAACTGGCTCACGGGAGTTGCCATCCGAGGATGCATCTGGTTCCCTTCAACGCTGCACCTGCTCTGTGCTCTCCTGGTGCCACTTACCTGGAGGTTGATGCTCAGTGTGGGGCCTTCATCTCTTGCCCCAGACGGCAGCATCTTTGCCCCTAGTACCCTTACTACTTGGAACCACAGGCCACTGCATCCTTCACAAGGCCAGAAAGCTGAGTGAGTTTGGAAGGATTTTCTCAGGCAATTAGTGGGAGTTAATTAAGTCCCCAAAGTTGATAGTGTGAAACGATAACCATGTCTGGAGATGCCAGCCAGCGTACAGCCTGACCACAGTTTCTAGCTCGAAGGGTGAGGCCAGGTCCTTCCCCCAGCAAGTCAGGCCAACTTGCTTCCTGATGTTAACTCCGTGTGGGTGGTGCCCCTGAGCCTCCGGGAGGGATGCCCTCCACTCTCTCTTTCTTTGCCTCCCTTTTCCTCTCCTTCCTGCCTGAGTTGAGGAACTCACGCAATACTCAGGACCCTCATAGAACTAAGGGCTCCCCGGCCCTTGCTTTCCGCCTTCTAAGCTACAGAATCACGGACATACACCATTGCTGGTAAATAGGTAATAACGAGAGGTACTACCACTTAACGCTTTACTTGCTGTATGTTAGCTCTGCCTAGTTGGGATCAGGGAGATTAAGAAGTTTGCCTAAAGTTTACACAGTGGAGAGGATGGAGTTTGAAATTCCGTATTCATTTATTGAGCAAATATGAAGTAAGAGTGACCATGCTCCAGGTGCTGGATGGGAGATTGATAAAGATGCTGTGCTGGTCACAGGCTCATAGAGAAGGTGGATGGAAAGTATTATAACAGGGACAAGCTCAGGTTTCAGCAGCAGCAGCAGAGAGGCAGGGAGTTCCAAGAAGGCTGCCTGGAGGAGGTGCCATGGGAGTTTAATTGTGGAAAATGAACAGGAGTTTTTCAGGTGAATGCAGGGGGTGGGGAAAGGCATTCTGGGTAGAAGGAAAGGAGACAGGCAAGGATCAAACTGGCAAGTGTTAAGGACAGTGCAGGTGGCAAATATTGATGTGATGTGGGGTGGACTGGGGTTGGAGAGGTGGCTGAGGCCAGATCCCAAACAGGATGTATGAGGACATATAAGGAGCTTGAACAGGAAATAATAACTATCAGAGGATTTTAAGCACCTCCTTCATCGTTTCCTTCATCAATGCTTCCTCTTCTTTTTCAGGGCTTCAGTGATCTACTTCTGTGTAACCAACATGCCAAAACTTAGTAGAGGAAACCAATCATCATTTTGTGCATTATGTATGGACGCTGTGGGTCAGGAATTCAGACGGGGCACAATGGGAACAGCTTAGCTTTTGCCAGCGACTGGGGCTGGGTTGGCTGGGGCTGGAGGAGGCACATCCAAGAAGACTTCTTCACTCCCAGGCCCAGCACCTGGCTAGGATGGCTGAGGCCTGGGAACCGGCTGGGACCACAGATCAGGATACCTCCTTGAAGCTCTCCAACATGGTGGCCTCTGAGTCATCAGACGCCTTACACTGGGGCTCCCATCTTTAAGAAGGAGCGGTCCAGTGAACAAAGAAGATGATGTAAGGCCTTTTCTGACTCAGCCTTGAAAACCACTGTGTCACTCCCACCATTCACCAGAGATCAAGCCCGTCACAGGCCCACAGGGCTCAAGGGGAGGGGATAGAGACCGCCTGTCTATGGGAGGGGTGTCAAAGAATTTGTGGCCATGTTTTAAAACAGCCATACCTAGTAAAGCCCACAGGTCCTGAGACCTAGTCTCTTAACTCTGCTGTAGGCTCTTATTAATTTATTAATCCAAGATCTCAATGGTCTTTAAATCAGCGATTTCCAAAATCCTTTACCTCTAGGGAAACACAGGAAGGAAGAGCTGGTGTCAGGGTGGGAGAGGGACCCCTGCCCACCAGAAACCCCTCTCCTAGCTTCCTCTCCCCCAAACACATTTTAAGGTCCCTTTCGCAGAATTCTGGATGATCTGAGGACCACGGTTTCCAATTCATTCTCTTAAAGTACCGTTTGCCTTTTAATAAAGGTTCCGGGGGAGGGGGGAGGGAAATCTCCATTGATGTAAACCCAGACTCGAGACACTCGCAGGGATCTTTCAGGTGTGTCCCCTCCGTTCATGCCACTCAGCAAGGCACATTCCGCCCACACTTGGGGCCAGTTCTGTTTATATTATCAAACAAACCTAAACCAATTGCTTTCTGTACTACCTGCTCTCCAACCACTTTTTAAATTTCTGATCTCAGGTTTTGTTTTTTTTCCTATCTAATGTTGCAGCCCTTCTCACCCTTATTCCCGTCTCCTTGTCTTCCACCCCTCTGCCAGTGTAGCCATGAGACTCATAGAAAGAAATTCTGGGGCCAGACCTCAGGGCTGCAGAGCGGGGAGCTGTGGAGAATGGAGATGTGGTCGCCTGGGCCAAGGGCAGGAGGCCGATTGGTCAGACAGTGGGACATAGGAGGTGTGTCCCTAGAGCCCCCTTCTCCCCCTTCCCAGGCCTCTTCTCCCCCTGTGAGCTACCTCAGGCCTGCCTGTTCCCTTTCAGTCCCCAGACCTAGGGGTGGCAGGTGAGCCGTGGCCTTGGCTGACCTCTCGTCCATGATGTGACTGGAGGTCACAGCTGTCTGTGCCCGGCTCTCTCCCACCAGCCTGCCAGGCAAGAGGAGAACTTTGGATGTTAGTCAGGCAGGGAGCAAATGGCACCCTCAGATTGGACCCATCTGGAAAGAGTTTAATTAAGGGACTCTTTTACTCACTTCCCTGCCTCTCCTCACCCTACTGGTGTTCGCCTTGGTCCACTCAACAGGGAGACTTGTGCAGGGGAAGCGGGCTGCAGGTCAGGAGCCTAGAGCAGTGTCAGGGGTGGGAGAGTGTGGATCTGGGGCAAGTGGAAGATACCCAGAGGTACGATTACACGTTTTGGGTGCCCACTATGCCCCAGGGGTTTCACATTTCCCACGATATGCCTGTCGCTTAAGGATGCGCTCCATTTTATGGATGGGATCCTCGGGACTGCGGATCGGGCCCTCTCCACGGAGGTGAATGGCAGCGCGTTGCTCCCTGCCGCCGTGCCTGGCTCCTGGCCCAGGGGATGCCCCACAATTGCCTCATAGCTGCCTCTCCGAAACATTTCCGACACTCATCAGTCATAACAAGCTTCCTGCATCAACTTGCTTTCCCAAACGCAAGATTTCGTATTGCCAAGTGTAATTAACATGATACATTGACTTAGGGCACAGCTAACAAGCACATATTAATTTTGAAAAGTCAGGTTCTTTCACTGGAAATGAGCTGCTGATGAACACCTACCGCAGGAGTTTAAAAGTGCAGGAAAGGGAGTGGGTAATTATGGGCTGGCACAGCCCGCAGGTCTGAGTTTCTGCCCCCCGGAAACGCCCTGACAGTGAGTGATTGCCCTCTGCGTCTGGCAGGGGGGCGCTCAGGGTTGCCCCAGTTCTGCCTCCCTGGTGCCCAGTCTCCCCCCTCCCCCAGGGAGCATCTTGGTTCATCTTGTCTCTCAATGTAGTAATCTCCGATCAGAACTTGTACCTGAGCTGTTCTTTGCCTAATTGCTTCCCCTGACTTGGAAATTGACACCGTCCCTCCCTCCCCTGACTTGCCGAAAAAACCCATCCTTCTGGGGACATAGGTCACTGGGCAGCCTTGGACAAACGAAGGGAAACAAAACAGAGATACTCAGATCCTGTCTGCCTTTCATTCAGGGCCTCCCTGACAGTTGGAATTTCCTCTAGAACTCTGGTTTCATGAGCCAGATGTTTCAGCAAATTCCCCTCTCTATCTCCTCTCCAGATGGGGAGAGTAAACTTCTCTGCACACCTTCATGTACTAGAGTTGGGATTTGTTTTCCCATCCTTCTTGGTGTAGGGGTGGCCGTTTAGTTGTAGGGTCTCCGTTCCGGTCTATGAACCCCCTTCCCACACCAGTTGCCTTCTCTCTGTGCTGGAAAGCCCTCAGGAGACTTAGCACTAGGTTAGGAATGCTTTTACCTTGGATAACAGGGAGAAGGTCTGGGTTCAAGTGCTACGCTGGTTCTTTTCAGCTATGGGAAGCTGGACGAGTCACTGCACCTTGTTAAATGCCAGTTTCCCCAGGGGCAACTTGGGGGTGATGACCCCCTCTCCCAGGGGGCTGTGAGTCAGTGCCTTAGCACACACAGAGAACTTCACAGGGCACCCACGGTGTGGAAGTTTCCTGGGAAATGCTGTTCCCTCTGCCTCTGCCCTCCTCCCCATACTGCCAAGCGCACCAGGAGCTACTGGGCTGGTTGAAAAGTTTGTATTTCTTGGGGGATGCGAGGAAACCACCACATACCTCTGTTTAAAAGCTTATTTTGTGGTTTCCTTGGTTATTTATAGAACCCTGACTTTCTCTCCCCCGCCTCTTTCCTCTTCACTTCATTCTCCCATATATTCCCATCTCTCCTTACAGACCAGTCTCGCTAAAGAATCCAGGATGCGTGTGAGGGGCCTTGTTTCAATACCTGCGGTTTCGGATGACCCTCTTTCTATTGACAGGGGTCTCCTGGCTGAGTTTCTGTGGGGCTTTTTCTCCAGCAGCAAGGAATCCAGTCCCCCTCCAGCAGTAAGGAAGTCTCTCTCTAGTAAACCTCTCCTCCGCACCCCCAAAGCTGCTGCGTGTCTTTTGCCTGATGAGACCAAATCCGATGGCTCAGCTAGCCTCTTCCCAGCAGGATTTCCAATGCTGGGTTTCCGGCTGGGGTCTTTTCTTGTCGCCTAAGTTGACTCCCTCCTCAACCTTCTCCAGCTTCCTGCCACCTAACCTGGCTGCACTCCGTTCCACTCTGCTGTACGGACCACCCCTCTTCATTTAGGACCTCTTCATGGAATTGGTTAACTGCTTAACTGCATCTTCCGAGGACTTTAAGGCCGCATTCCTCTATCTGGCCCTCTGCTCAGGCCTCCTTCTCTAGGAGGAATCGCCACTAATGCTGGGTTCCAGTTCAAAACACAGTTCTCAAGTCTCTCAAGCTGGAGCTTGGACAGATTCTCTCCAAATGAATGTCCTTGGATTATTGACAACCTCAGCCCAGCTGAAGCCTGAGAGTAACCTCCCTCAGAACAGCCCCCCGGGCAGGAAAGAGGAGCCCTGAGCCTTCTCGGGCCCCGGGGGCTGGACTCCATCACCGCGATTACGGGGCACCGTTGCTAACACTCATTCCACTTTCCATTCTTGCACTGGTCCCGAGGACACGTGGAATGTGAATACGACCAATAATTCTTTTAACTCCCTTGCTTTAATAGCTATCAGATGGAAACTTTGGTTCCTTTATTAAACGAGGCTGGATGTCACCCAGAGAACTACTGTGTGGTGGAATTTCTATCCTGGATTCACTTTCTTTCGGTCGACTCCTTCTCCCCACCCCTGACCCAGTTTTCACGGGGGCATTCTCAGGAAAGGCAGACTCTCCAGGCTCGCTCCCAAACCCTCCAAGTATTGTTCTGATACACAAAGTAACTTTAATCTTAAGTCAAATTCAGAGAGACGTTCCCATCAAGCCTCTGTGAGACTGTCACTTAGGTGAACCAAATCTAATCAATTATTTTTGAAAATGAGTCGCCATCGGTCTAAACTCAGCGGACTGAGTTTCAGTCAGGTTTCTCTGCAGCTTTTGTGGCAGAGGCTCCTGTGTGCCTGTGTCTTAAACACATGGGTCTTTCTCTCTTTCAACGACCCACCTTCTCATCTCCTGGTGGAGGTGATGGCAGCAGGGTGGCTACGCCAAAGGGGTGCTATCTGCCTTTTTTGCTGGTGTTCAGGAAGCATCAGTGGTCTGGGGACAGCCTGAGGGTGGAGATGTCTCTACCGCACAGCAGCAGGGGCTTTCAGAAGCAAAAGGAAGGGGAACGGACTTACTAAAGTTCCTGTGTGCCAGCCCCAGCGTGGAAGCTCTGCGCTGCTATCTCACTTTCTCTCCTAACAGCCCTGCAGAAAAACCGCCACTGTTGTGACTTCACAAATGATCCAATGAGGCTCTGTGACGTTGGTGTAGGTGGTTCTCCAGAAGCAGATGCTGGAGTTTGGAGCACAGATGTTTATTAGACATCAACAACTGTAAAAGGAAGGAGTGGGGAACAGGACTGGGGAGAGGGACAAGCTTAATTGGGAGGTAGATCCGGCAGAGCCCCAGCCAAACTGGGGAGGGTTTGCCCATCGGGACTGTTTCATGTTGACTGAACTGGCTAGGTCCTTATACTCAGCCTGGGACCAGTCCCCAGGTGTGGTTGCCTCAGGAAGGCATGACCCCAAAAGTCCCTCTGTAATGTGGGTTGTGGATGGTGTACTTCTACATCTACCATGAAGGTAGCTCGGCCAAAGTTTTAAATGCTGGGCCTGGTATTTGTATGAAGGTGTGATTGCCTGCAAACCCACTGTCTCCACTACGCCATCACACTGACTGCTCTCTGCAGACAGGCAGTGAGTCTTCCCACCGGAAGTTATTTGGGATGGGAGTTATTTGCTTGACAGCATGAATTGTGGCTTTTCCTTCCTTTGTTCCCCTGATGGGGGAGACACTCCAACTCATTCTGGGACCTCCTGACAGCGTACTTCAAGGCACCCAGAGCCATCTGCTAACTGAGGCACCACGGCGGAGGGTCAGCCGACCATTTTCAGCTTGTAAATCTGGTGCCTGGCTCATCCGACTGAACTTCCAGCCATCAGCCTAGGGTCTCCAGCCACAGGGACACGCCAGGAAATGCCCTTCGGTCGTCTTTGTTTTCTTCCACTCCCAATCCCCATCTCCGCTATGTTCCCCTTATGTGGCTTTCCCATCAAATGCATCTTTTCATCTCTAAAGGTCAGCCATTTCTTCAGTGGGTGGGGGGAAGGGGCATAAGCTATCAGAGTAAGTCACTTCTCATCCCTGGGTTTCCCCCATTTACTTCCACACTAAAATGGGAAAGGGGTAGTGTGTTAGTTTCCTAGGGCTGCTATAGCAAAGTACCAAAACCTGGGTGACTTTGAAGAATAGAAACGTATTGCCTCACCATTCCGCAGGCTGGAAGTCTGAGATTCAGGGTCGGCAGGGTTGGTTTCTTCTGAGGGCTGTGACAGAGAATCTGTTCCTTGCCTCTCTCTTAGCTTCTGGTGGTTTGCGGGCGGTCTTTGGCATCACCTTGATCTCTGTCTTCATCTTCTCCCTATGTACGTGTCTTGGTGTCAAAATTTTTTCTCTTTCTAAGGACGCCAGTCATATTGGATTAGGACTCATCCTAATGACCTCATTTTAACCTATTACCTCCGTAAGGACCCTGTCTCCGAATAAGGTCACATTCTGAGATACTGGCGGCTTAGGATTCCAATATATCTTTTTTGGGGGGGGATACAATTAAATTCATATCAAGTACTTAAACCACATGGTGTCTTTAAAAGGCCTTCACAGCTCACACACTCTGGCTTCCTATCTGATTGAGGCCCCCAAAGGAGGTGTAGGGGAGGCACCCTGGGCGTTAGGGATCTGTTCCAATCAGCTGTAAGACCCAGCTACCCCAGACCCACCGAAATCTTCTGGAAGTGTTCATGCCCTCATCCAGCCGTTGTTTGGGCACTACGCATTTGCCTTGGTTTCCCATTCCTGTTAACCATTTCATGGACTCTCTAGGTTCCTAGAGGGGCTGGAACAATAGCCATCAGTGAGCCTTGTGGTTTTGGGGGTATTTTTGGGCTTTTCTCTCATACATAATTGCTTACAGAACCAAACCTATAAAGCAAATCAAGCCCAAGCTTCTCTTATTAAGATCAAGGTGAAGGTATTTTGGAGACTGAGGCATAAGCTGGTGAGAGTCTCCTGGAAAAGTTCCTAGGAATTAAACGTATGACCTTGATTAGGGTAAAAACTGTCTGATGGTTTACGTTTCTTTGGGAGACATAGGTTACATTCGTTATGCAATCATTTTGAACTTTAGCACCTGCCAAGGGATCAGGGGATTTATGCGGTTTCCAAGCCTTAGCTATCAGAGCTGTTATTAAAAAAAATAATAATTGTAAGTGTAAAGAATAGGGCAAGACAGAAACATATCCATAGCATATTGTGTTTGTGACTTGGTGTGCCTTGCCTTACGCTCTATTGGTGCTATGTCTATATCTTTATCTGTATTTTTATATCCTTATATACTGGAAGGTGAGGTTAAAGGAGAGAATTTCCTTCTCAAGGCGTGCCAAACTCCTCTATGTACTACTTCACAGGCTCTTGCTCACCTGCCTCTTGTTCCATCTCTGTGAGGACTCAACCCAACGCTGCTTCGCCTCCAACAGGTAGCACTTCTGACAGGTGGTCCCACCTCTTGACTCCAGTCCCAGAGCTCCCCTGTTGATGCCATCTTGGGACTGTGCTCAGGCCACACGTGCACAACCAGGAAGTGCAGAGGAGTTAAGGTCTGTGAGGCAAACCTCTGAAGGGAGGCGGGATCCATGGATACAATTGTCCTCCCATCCCCCATCAGACGTGGTCTGGAGAGGAGTTTACATGGCTTCCGGGGCTGCGGTCTGATGAATGGTCTCAACTGGCCCCATCGTCTTTGTAACACATCCTCACCTGGGCTGCCTTGATTTCCTGGTTTAACCGCTGCACCCCTCCACTCCTGATCCCTTGGGTTGCATTCTTAGTGAAAGAAGAACCCATAAGCCTTTTCCCCAGACTCATCTTTCTGGGGGACTCAGGCTAGGAATATAGGGGGAGAGAGAGAGTGGGGGGCTCTGCCCTGTGATGGCTCTAGATGTGGGAGTCCCTCACCCTCATCCGGTGCTCTGGCCAGGTGGTGGGGCTTTGTTTGAGTGTCTCTGGCTTGGGACGTGGTAAGAAAGAGGGTTTATAGACCAAATCACTTATAAAGCTACATTAGTAATCTGTGGGCTTTCTTTTGTGAGGTAGCTTAAAGACAACTATCCCTTCTTCTTGTGGTGGATTTGGGGGAAAATGGGATTCCTGCAGAAGTCGGGGAAGGCTGAGTCACGTGGTGGGATGAGGACCGGGCAGAACGGCAGGAGCCCTGGCTTCTGGGCTTGGCTCTTCCACTGACTGAGCTCTGTGACCTTGGCCAAGTCACACTGCCTCCCTGGGAGCCAGCTTTCTTATCTGAACAATGAGGGCTTAGACTAGATTATCCCCTTGATCACTTGCAACTCTAAAACCTTATGATACAATGTAATTCCTGGCACTTTGACTGTATTTGTATGGAAGATGTTTCCATTCCTATCCAAAAGGTCAAACGGATGCCCCTGTGAGATTTTTCAATATGCGAATGAAGGCGAAGAACAAAAAGTGTTTTAATGGTATTTTCTTTTCTAAAAAAAAAAAGGATTTGGTCGGAGCCACTCTTATCTTGTCTATCACAAGGGAAAACTAGATTGTAACAACCCACAGCTTTCAGCTCCAACTGTGGCTCTTTCTCTCTGCAGTTTAGTACATCACTGCTGAGGGCTGGTTTGGCGAAGGGAGCTCCGAATCAGCTGCAGATGGAGAAGTCTGATAGATCTCCCCCTCCACACACTCACGGGCCACTTTTTTCTGCATATCCCACCCTCCCTTCCCCCGTGCAGGAAAGGAAGGGTCTCTGTAGCTGAGGTCAAGGCCATGACCACACCCAGCACACTGACCACAGCAGGAGGTAAGAGCCGGAGTGGGGAGGGGGACCTCACATCCTCCTTGGGAAGTCACAGAGGCCAATGCAAATCACTTTTGGTCATTGCCCAAATGGGAAAGAACATTTTTTCCCCAGATCGTTATTAAGAATTTTATACAATCACACACGCTCTTCTCTCTCACGTGCAGACGTACACCCTCAAAGAGAAAAACTCATCCCTGAGTATTGGGTCATAAATTATATGAGGTACATTTCATTATAAAGTACATTTCTTTAGTCCTTTATGAATGCTCTCTACTTACCCCAGGGGGGTTGTAATGTACACTGACATCTTACTTTCTTCCAAGAAGCATTCCCTTGTATTGTTTAGTATGTGGGGCCTGGCTGGGCAAACAAACCCTGTGCTGGAAAATGAAGGCAGTCGACTCCTAAATGGGAATACAATCACGCATCTATTCCCGGGCTCCAGGGAGCTCACATATAATCTTTAGAAAAACTGGGTAAGTAAACATCAGAGAAAGAAAGGTCTGATGGTGAAAGGGGGCTGCATAAACAGTGAAATGCATAATTGCTATGGTCCAGAAAAATTGGAAGCCAAGTGATTCTAAAGCCAGAAAGCCAGGAATGGGTATTGAACACCAAGTCAGTCCTCGTTATATCTGATTTTTAATTTTGCTAGTTTACCATATGGGTCTTTCCCCCTCCCAGCCCCCATCTCATCCTTCCTGAGGCACATTCTCTTAAAGTGGAGAAACATGAAAAGGTAAAAAGTTGAGCAAATTAGAGACAACATCAGGGCCTTGCCATTTTCTTCAGTTAACAAAGCCAGCGGCGGCAGAGGGAGCGCGGCAGGATCTTTCAGCCCTTGGGTTTCACTGAAACTGAAATAGTTCAGTTTTACCTTGCAGAAGATCAGAAACCAAAGCTCATAAAATTGAACTCAGATGAAGAACGCTCCCGTCTTTGGAGTGCTACTAAACAATCTGCAAATTATTTAAATTAAACCAACCCAGCCTTCAACATCTGCACACAAAATGCTTAAATTCCAAGTGCAACTTTACTGGCATAAGAAAATAATAAGGGGAGTTCAATTTGTGTCAGCATGGCTCAGGAAAATAAGATATCATGTCTTGCTGTCTGCTTGATGTCAACTTCTCAGATGCGAGCCTTAATGCCTCATCCTAGACTGTCCGCACCAGAGCCTGCCAAACAGAGAAGTTCAGCCAAAGTTCACCAAGCTACTACCAAATAGCTTTTTTCCCCCTCCTTTTTCGATCATTAGAAACCTTCTGTTTTATATTGTGCACACGTGATCGTATCTACCTCTTAAAACATGTATAACTCTATTAGCTTCTCCTATTCTTTGGGAATACTGTCAATTCTTTTCTGTGATGACTTTGTTCCATGGCTTAGAGTTATTCAGCTTTTAAACTTTCACTACGTATACTAGATTCTATCTGAAATGCTTGGTCAGGAGACACAGATAAAATCTGTAATATTCAAGATGATTTGAAAATAATTCTTTTTTTAATAAACAAATAAGTGAAAAAAAAAAAAGCAGACCAATCAATTACTGTCTGAGAGGGCTTCAGAAATGCTTTTTCAGCCCTCTCTCATCCAAATCAGAGGCTTACTCAGGGCTTGTCAGAGAACCTGCCCTAAGACTAGCAACCTCCAAAAAATCCCCAGTGCAGACCTTGGTTCTAATCTCCCCTTCAGCTGGGCTCTTGAGAGGACCAACAGGGCAATTACACAGACCATTTTTCTCATTTTCGTTGTTTAGTCTTGATTTACTTCAAATGACTACAACTCTCATTCCTCCCAGTGAAACTGTGCACCCACACTTTTAATCATACAAAACCAACATTTTAATGCTGCTGGGTGATGTATCAATTTAGGGTCCTGGGATGACCAAAGAGCTAGAATTTCACTCATCAGCAGAAATGCAGCTTTAGTAGGTGTGTGAAGACAAAAATAAGTGCAGTGAAGTCTTTGATCTACTGCGTACATGTTCTATAAAAATACCTTTCCTATAGTGTAACATGTCACATTTAATCTATGTTCCATCTTTCCCATCTATCTTCCAACCATCACTTGGTCTTTTTAAAAGACCCAAACACCAATGCTCCAAGCAGCCTTGTGGGAGCAAAGTCTTCTTTGTTTCCATTTGGTGGTGGGGCTTAGGGTGGGGTGGGAAAACCCCACGGGGCAACAGGAAGAATAGCTCTATGGCCTATAAATTTCAATCTCAATAATGGGCTACTCCCTTCTTACTGTTTCAAACACGACTAAAATAATGTTGAAATTCACATTTCAGGTAAGTTACAGCTGATTATAAAACTGTTATAAAAAAGCTTCCTTTACAATTAGTGTTGATTCAGACAACTTTCAAACCCATGGTAAATATCTGGCCACCCATAGCTGACAATGGTTTATTTAAGCAATTTGATAAACTATTACACATCAATCTGGTCTGAATACAAACATTAAAATAAAACGAATCCTAAAATATAACAATATTAAAAGTATAATCTTGTCCCGCCCTGATCATTATTTATCTTGATTTCTTTTCATCTTTTATATCATAAAATAATTCAGCTAAAACACTGCATGTAAAGGAACTTGTCTGATTCATATTTCATTTAATCTGGTATCAATTACTGACCGAGATTTGGAAAATTCAATGTCTGTGTAGATGAAATGCTTTAATACCTTAGATAGTAGCTAGTTTCTGGGTTCAGCCTGAAATGGCATGGTCAGAAAAGTTTAAAATATTTTTGCTAGATTCAAAGATGAGCAAGATTAAAAATTCCCAAATGTGTATTCTGGAATCCCTCCAGAAACATTCCATCTTTATTCATTATTGGATATTGTCTTGATTAAAATTCCTGTTGGTTTGTTCTATGGTTAAGTAGTAATCTTGTATCTTAGCATTTGGAATGTATTGGTATCATGTGACGAGCACAGAGCCCGAATGAATATAGAGAGATCTCTTTCACAAGTCAACAAGGAGGACTTATAGCGTTCAGATTTCAGCAGAGCTGTTTGGGGGGGGAGGTGGGCGGTTATCTGCTCAGCACATTCTTTCCAAAAAGTGAGTCAGAAAGAGAGCGGTTCAAAGCAAAATGATTTTTCCTAAAACACCAGTGTCCCGAATCAAGGCAGATTTCTCTAGAGGAAATAAGATATTTTTCCTTTTCTTTTTCTTTATCTCTTTTGTTCTATTTCTAGCATTTGGTGCCCTTTATTGCTAGTTTCACCCAGTAACATGTGAAAAATGTACTCGACAATGCAAAGCAGATGACTCGGTCACCATCTTCTGAGTCACCATTCTGTTCTCTGCATTCCTGCAGATGCCTTTCAAAACCAGAAAACGATTCTGTTAGGAGTCAGTAAGAAGGAAAATAAAAATGAAAAAAAAAAAAATTGGGCCTACTTATACAGCCACACTGATAACTTTTGTGGCTTGTCCCCCACTGGCAACCTGCTTGGCACTGGGTGTTCCCAGGGACCCTAGGCACGGACCCCAAGCCCGGAGAAGATCTGGGAGAGCATGGAAGACCACTTTGGTAGACTTGGCTGGCCTTTTGTTTTATTTTACATTGTAATGGCCACTTGGAAGTGAGCTCTGTGGCAGAGAGGAAAGGGGAGGACATTGGTGAAGATCTGGGTCCCTCGAGGTGAGGTAAGCTGTCTCCATTTCTCGTGTGCTGCACATGCGTCTGTCAGAGAAAGTCAGAGCCAAGGTTTTAGGCATAAACCCAATTTTTAAGAAAGTTGTCAGATACACCAAGTCACCTCCAAGTCTTCCCTAGCCTGGTGGGTGGGGGTATCTCATGAGATGAGATGAAGATAGGATCCCAGGGACCATGATTCTGGAGAAATGAGTCAACTGACTGCTTTAGTGGATGCAAAGGAGCACGTAGTAGGTGCTCTATACCTCTCTGTGCCTCAGGGAGCACGCCTCCTAGGGATCTGGTCTTTGCCTTGGGGAAGTAGATGGATTAGACCACATTTCATGAGAGTTTTACCAAAGAACTTGCTCACTAAGCCGCCCATCCTCCATATGCAGAAATAATGACCAAAGTCAAGAAGCTGTCCAGTTTGTTGAATACAGACTCAAAGAAGAAAAAGGCTGTTTCATTCATCTCCCTGAGGCAAGTGCTTAGAACAGCGGCTGCACATAAATATGTGTCAGTGAATGAATGGTATGATATGAAGATTCTGAATCAAAAACCAACCAATGCAATGGTCAAGTGGCTTTTGAGTACGAGCCTAGAAGCACACTCTGTTCTAACAAGCTACATTTTAAGAAGACAAAGTAAGGAAAGGGAGAGTACTAGTAATCGTTGGTACTTGTACGTATCAGGAAATTTCTCATGTTCTTTGATGGGTAGGTATTGTCCCATTTTCCAGATTAGGAAACTGAGACTTGGAGAGGTTAAATCGCTTGCCTAAGGTCACACAGCTAATGAGTAGTCGATCTGTGGTTCAGACCCACGACTCCCTTGTTGGAGTGGTTTCAAAGATGTAATTACTGTAGCACTTCCTTATTAGAGGCTCACTGCCTCAGCGTTTAGGGATGTATCAGACTGCTTACGCTTGATGCTTGAAAAAAGTTTTAAATTCTTTTCATGGGAAGTTTTTAGAATTTTGTGATTCAAACCAGATTAAGCAGGTGAAAGTGCTTTTTTAGACTGTTTGTCTTAACACTAAAAAATTTGTTCTGAATCCAAATCCAGTATAAATGTACTAGCCTTTTCTAGCCAAGAGTTTACAGAAGTAAGAAGTAAATCAACATGCCTTCAACCCTAGGAGGAAATGTGAAAGAGAGAGATGGACGTTTGATCAGGTCTCAGAGGGCTCCTTTAGTTCCAACTCTGCTGGTAAACAGCTGTGTGATCTTGGATAAGTCCCTTCACCTCTCAGGACTGCAGGCTTATCTATGGTCAACTAAGAGACTAATAACCCTTGCTTTGCTTACTGCTCAGATATTGGAATCAAGAGAAATATGGAATTAAAATACTTTCAAAATTTATAGCATCCAATTAAGAAAACATTTATGTTTGTGATGAAAATGTCCTACTTTCTGTAATAATGGAGTTTGAGCTTTTTCCCATCTAATTTACCTAATTTTACTAATTTAATTTAATTTTCATCTTCCGAGATAACGTATACTTTTCTCGTTTAGAATTTCACTCAGCTTTTTTTCACTTAGCTAAATGGCACTTCTCTCCCTTGGTTTGGCACTTGTGAATATTGTTCTGATTTTTTTTTTCTTTTTAATTTTAGCTCAATCAGAATTTACTGTTCTTCTCTAAGGCAACAAGTCCAAGTACCTGAATTCATCTCAGAGAGTTGAGACGACATTTCTCTCTGTACATACATTTCTAGGGTTGGCCCCAGATATGAAATATAATTATGGTGCTTTCTTGCCTGATATTAGGCAAGTCTGAGGAGGCCTGGCGTACTTTCCTTGGGCTCATGAGTAATTATGGTGTTGGTGATGATCAACTACTTTATAAGGTCTTGGGCTGCTGGGATACTGGTTTTTACGTAATGCACAAACCCCATGAATTTAATTACCACCATCTTGGTGCCTAACAAATACGCTTCACTTGTAAGCCTTGTATGTATTTATGTTCAGATGGGACTAAAGGGTGTGTGTTTGTGAGTATTGTGACCATGACACCCCATACATTCACAAAAGTTGTCCCCCCAGATTCAGATTGGCTTTTGGTTGAATGGCCCATGCATTTGATATTCCTTTCTTGGTTGGAAAACTATTTTTCAAGTTCTCTTTTTGTCCACCTCCTTTCTTCTCCCTTCTTTGTCTAAACTGTATAATGCTGTGTTTCCTTTTGAAAGATTAGGTAAGAGGGAACACGTGTGTGAAAGTCGTGGCCAACTCCCATGTGTTGGGGGCTGGTGAGATGAAGGCCAAAGGCCAAATGACTTCAACACCTGACAAGTGTGTGGATCTCATTATGGCCATGGGGTCTGGAGGCCTTAAAAAAATCAATGGATTTGCAGGATGCATGGTCAACATTTGGTGAGAAAGCAGGTCTTCAATGATTTTGTTTCTAATCCACGGCAGAGGTATGGCCCTTCAAGAAAAAAAAATCCTTTCATCTCCTAGCAGCAAAGTTTCCATCTACCCCATATATTTAAGGGATTCACAGAGCTTGAAGCAGTATTTGAGATTATCTTGTCCAATGCCTTTATTTTATAAATGAGTAGCATGAGCTCAGGAAGGAGAGTTTCCCAAGTCCTCATAACCGACCAGATTCCCTGACTCCCAGCTCAGCCCTCTATATGTCACATCCGCTGTCATGGCACTGATTCACATCCACTTATCCAGTGAGGGGCTTTTGAGCACCTACTCTGTGCTTGGGGGTAAGTGGCTTGGTTTGGGGCTCCCAAGGAAGTCATTCAGGCATAGTTTTGGCCTTCAAGGAATTTGTTAGCCATTTGGAGAGTCAAGACTAATATGACACAACGGTCTCATGTGCAAATGGCAGCTTATAGGTCAGGGTTGATGTAAGTGGAGCAGTGCCGTTCCTCAGGACGTCAGAGTGCAGAAGTTGGGGAAGGCTAGGGTTCTGGGAGGAGACTTGGAGGCAGAACTTGAAGCAGGTTTTGGAAGTTTGAAGTTTTGGAATTCCAGGAAGGAGCAGGGCTTGCGAAAGTCTCAGAAGTCTTAAGGAACAGCATGTGAGTAAGTGTTGGGAGTGAAGACAAGCCAACTTCTCAGTCCCTGTGTGGGGGATGTGGAATGAGGTCGGCTCCACAGCATAGGAGCACAATGCAGACAGCCTTTCATCCAGGCTAAGGTGTCTGCCTCCTTGTGCAGACGATGGACATCGATTACAGTTTTAAGTAGGGCAGTGGGGAGCAAAAATGAAGATGACTGTTTGGAGGAAAGATTGGAGGGAGGTAAGATGAGAAACAGGGAACCAGTTGGGTTAGTTTGGAAAAAGTCCCAGCGTGAGGTGATGAACCCCCTGAACAGGGAAGTGGGGAATACAAAGCAGCAGGTGCCGAGGGACCCCCTTAACTCTGCAGGGCTGCCTGGGTGAGGGTAAAGTTTGCGATGCCAACTCCTAGAATGGCTAAAATCTTTGCCTTCCAGGATCTTGAGAGGTTTGCTCTGGTCGTCCATATGGCTTTTCCGGGAGTGCTGGCACAAGATATGATTCTTCACCATTTAGGGGCAAAGCTGAAGGCAGGGAAAGAGGGACAGTTGCCTCACAGGACCGGGACATCTCAGGCTGACACTAAAGTGCCCAGTGTCTGGGTAGAGTGATGGGCCTGCATCCTGACTTGGCCTCTCACTAATTCCAAGCTGCCGCCAAACCACTAACACGTTCCAAACCTCAGTGTTCTTATCTGTACTTTGGAGATGCAGTAACGCCTGTCGTAGTTACCTCACCCAGCGTTGTAAGAATCCAATAAGAGAGTATATGTGAACTCTACATAGACTGTAATCAGTGTCCTGTCACAGCTCTAGCTGCTGAGATGGTGGAGCATTGGATGCTGGGAGAAACTACACGAGAGCAAGGACGTATTCCCTACTGAGAAAGTAACCATCTTCTGCCTTGCCAACTTTGACACTGCTTTTTCACATTTAAGAAGAAATAATAGAAGTGGAAATAGCTTGAGGTTGCTGTTCAAACTCATTACAGTGAGCTGCCCTAAATCAGAACTGACCAGGCTCTGCTGGCAGAACTTTCAGAACTTGGGTGGCCCCATCCAAAGCTGAAAAATCATTGAAAGGATGGGAGAGGGGGGTGAGATGCTCATCCCTGAAAAAAGGGGAGATGGTTTTCAAACTATATTTTTAATATATTTTCTAAATTTTAATGACACTCTGCCTGAAACCATTAGCAGCTTCTCAAGCTCTCTGAGCAGGGTTTTCCTTGGAGATTGGCTTGATCATAGGTTTAATTCCTGACTCCTTTCTAAACGGAAAGAACCAGTTCATCTAGAACTCCATAAACACCCCCTCCCAAAGGCGGAGGCTGTGTTGGAGACTGGAGACAGAGCGGGGACCCTGTGGAAAGGTTTCTGGGTAGTGGGAGGAAGAAGAACGTTCAAAACAGAATCACTGAGCGCCACCTGGTCTAGAGAGTGAGGGGCATAAAAATATATGTTTCGAGTGCTTGCTGAGTGCCAGAACTTGTTTTTGATTCTGATCGTATAGTGTCAGAGTTTAAGATACTCTAGATGTTTTTCTGGAGGCCAATGTGAATTCAGTGATAGGTTTTTCCCCGCAGAATGGCACAGATAACAGCCTTCGAGAGCTCATCCAGGCTCCATCCAGAGGGTAGATTTGGGTCAGGGGAGGCTAGGAGCAGACCAGTGCAGGGTAAACAGCAGGAATCCCCTGAACCAGGGCAGTGGCGGTAGAGAAGGAGCAGATTTGGAAAATAGTTTGGTAGCAAAAGTGAAAAGGGTTGCCCACTGAGAAAATAGGGCCCATAGTTTTTGTCCCCTGTATTCCCCCTCACCCAGCACTTATGAGATGCTTAAACCCCTGGCCTTGAATGTTTGTTGATTACTTGCTTGGTTCATTACATATCTTAAGGTAAAATTTCACTGTTTATCCTATCCAGCGATGAGGACCAAAATTTAGCCATAATATATTTATCACAGTATCATTTTTTCTTGTTTCACTGAGATATAATTGACATACAGCACTGCATAAGTTTGAGGTGCACAGCGTAATGATTTGACTTACATACATCATGAAATGATTATCACAATAGTCAACATCCATTATCTCATATAGATACAACATTAAAGAAATAGAAAAAAATTGTTTTCCTTATGATTATAACTCTTAGGGTTTACTCTGTTAAGAGCTTTCATTTATAATGTACAGCAGTGTTGATTACCTTTATCATGCTGTATATTACATCCCTAGTACTTATTTATCTTATAACTGGAAGTTTGTACCTTTTGACTGCTTTCACTTAATTTCCTCTCCTCCCACCCCTACCTCTGGTAACCATCCATCAATCTGATCTCTTTTCTGTGGGTGTGTTTGTTTTTGAAGTAGAATTGACCTATAATACTATGTTAGTTCCTGGTACACAACATAGTGCTTCAATATCTCTGTACATTTCAAAATGTTCACCAAGATAAGTCTAGTTGTCATCTGTCACCATACAAAGATATTACATAATTATTGACTATATTCCCCACACTGTACATTTCAGGCTTGTGACATTTATTTTGTAACTGGAAGTTTGTACCTCTTAGTCTCCCTCACCTATTTCTCTCCTCCCCTCAATTCTTTCCCTTCTGGCAACCACCTGTTTTTTCTCTGTATCTATGACTCTGTTTCTGTTTAGTTATATTTGTTCATTTGTTTTGTTGTTTAGATTACACATATAAGTGAAATCATACATTATTTATCTTTCTCTGTCTGCCTTATTTCACTTAGCATAATACCTTCTAGGTCCATCCATGTTATCACGAATGGCAAGATTTCTTTCTTTTCTTAATGGCTGAGTAATATTCCATTGTATGTATATATACCACATCTTCTTTATCCATTCGTCTATTGATGGGCACTTGTTGCTTCCGTATCTTGGCTATTGTAAATAAAGCTGTAATGAACATAGGGCTGCACATATCTTTTTGATTTAGTGTCACGTTTAATTGCAAAATTATGTTCAAATAGGGGGAAAGCTCTTATGCTGGATAGAATATTTACAATGATTAAAAATCACATTTTCAATAAATGTGACATAGGAATGACATAGGACATTAATGACATAGGAACTTCTTCTAACATAATGTTAAGTATAAACATAATACAAACTATGTCTAGATAGTATGCGCCTAATCAATTAAAAATACACACAGAGAAAAAAGAAAGGAAGGAAATATATCAACATGTTAATCATAGTTACCTTGAGTGGCAAGGCTAAGATTGCTGTTTATTTTCTTCTTTCCACATTTTAATATTTTTCTAACTTTACACTGTGGAGAGGTAGAAGTTTTCCAGTCAGAAGAATAAAAATTACTGTGGAAGAAAAAAAACCCAAGAGGATACCATTTAGAGATTCAGAAGATTGTGTTCAAATGTCAGCACTGCCTTATGACTTAGGCAAGTCACTTAACCTCTGTAGTCTACAGTTTTCTTATCTGTAAAGCGAGCATAATAACATCTGCCTGCTAATTATGGGGCTATTGTAAATGTCAAACAAAATAAGGGGTGTGGAAGTGCTTTATCAGTTACTAGTTAAGTTGCTTCAGGAATATATGAGATTCTGGTTATTGCTATGTTCCCTCCTCTCACGGGGGACCCATAAGTGTCTGCTAGAGGGCCCTCCGGGTGGGTGTGGGTAGCTGGCAACCTACTCTGGAGAAGGAGGGGAGGAGCTCATCCCAGCTGGAAGCTATTTTGCTTGAATGGAGACTATCAGGTCTAGCCAAAAATAATTTCATTGTGTTGAAGAAAGAGAGCTCAGAGACAAGCTGGGAGTGTTGGGGAAAGAGGAAGACGCTGGGCAAAGGAGAACTCAGTCCCGGCAAGCCTGCTGGGATTCTAATTCTCACTCCCAGTCTGTCTGCGAGGCTGAATTCTCCTCGCAGCGCTGTGACTCCGGTCTTGAGTAACACTGGACCAGCCCTTACTCCCTCTGGGCCTCGGGATCGTGTGTGGCAAATGAAGGCTTGTAAGGGCTGGTCCCTCCCTCCCTCCCGAATATGGGAACGTATTCTGTGCGTCTCATGTGAAATCATTCCTTTCATCAGTGCTGTAATAGAGTCACCATGAATGATCCACGTGAAGAGGTAAAGGACATGAATGGAACATACACAAAGAGGGGGCGGGGCAAGTGGGCAAGCCAAGAGATGATACGGTATCACGACCAACAAACATATATTAAGTCTATGGTAAGTGTAGGTCCTTATGTTTCATACGGAGGGTTCAGAAACATGGGTCTCAATCCCTGCCTACCTGGGAAGAGATGATGAAGACAGGGTCCCTTCCTAATTGCCAAGAATGAATCCCAGGGAGTGAGCACGCAGGAGATCAGAGGAGGCAGATGATGACCAGGGTGACGAAGGGATGACTTGGAGAGCGGGTAGCCTAATGAGGTCTCCCCAGCTGCGAGTGAGCAGAAAGCACCAGTATGAAGATAGGTTTAGGGAACAATACACAGCTTCCCCCAGTCTGGAAGCTTCTAGTTGACTTATCTTGGAAAAATCATTTAACTCAAATGAACCTCTGTTTCTTCAGTTGTGAAAATGAGGCTATTAATACTTCACAGGCTATTGGGATGATTAAATGAGGGAAAGAAGACGCAGTTCCAGTCATAGAGTATGTGTTCAAAAATATTCATTTCCTTTTCTCTCTTTTTTCCTACATCATCTAATGGCTAGCCCCCGACCAATGATTGGAAACTGGTGGTCTATGAGCCAGATCTAGTTTGTAGATACCGTTTTATCCGGATCACAGAATTCTAGTTTACACTTGTGTTTTAAAAATATTTGCATTATCTGGAGACACTTGAAAATTAGGAGATTTTATATAACCATCCAGATTTCCAACGTCTCTTGAAAAATCAGATCTGGCCACGGAGGGTGGGGAAGGTCCACATGAACACTTGACACCTACTGGCTGGTGCTGAGTCAGGGCTGTTCCTGTGGGCGGGGCCTCATTCCCACCTCTCCACAGTCCGCACGACTCCCTGCTCAGCCCCAACACTGAGACCATTGTGTTTGCACCGTTTTTTATTCTCGAATTGAATTTTTAGTGAAATTTCTTTTTAAAGCAGAAAAATGAAACATTGGCCAAGAGCATCATATGTTTCAAAAACAAAAACAAAAACAGAACAGGAAGAGAGCGTATTTCATTGGGGAGGTGAAGAAAATTCCTATGTGTTTAATATGCAGATGAAGCGTGACTCTATTGAAAGAATACACTTGGCTTGCTTCACCTGTTACCTGCTTGGCCCCTGTAGACATTTGAGTTTATTGCCCTTAGCCTGGGCCAGTTGCTCTTATCAGTATGTGTCTGTGGAAAATAGAAATCCCTCTTCATAATTTCCTCCTGCTGTGAAGGGGAAAATTCGGGCAGAACTGAAGAAGACATGCAGGCACCAATGGTCGTCAACACGAAGTCCAGGGAGTTGGCTACTGAACAAGGCCTCTTGCCTCCATGAATGTATGTCAGTTCACCATGAGGGCAGACATTCCTAGGTCTTGGAAATACATGATCCTTTCAGAGCTTCCCGGGTAACACTTCCATGATCAAAGATAACTCTAGGCTGATGAAATGATGGCTGGAATTAAAGGAAAAGCAATGGTTTAGAAAGGCACTGTCCAATAAAAATATGAGGTGAGCCACATATATAATTTAAAATTTTCTAGTAGCCACATTGTCAAAAGTAAAAGAAATGAGTGAATTGAATTTAAATAGTATATTTTGTTTTACCCTATATATCGAAAATATTGTCATTCCTACATTTTAACATGTAGTTGATATAAAAAATAATTAAATGAGATATTTTAACATTGTTTTTCTTCTGATTAATTCAGTCTTCCAAATTTGGTGTGTATTTTCCATTTATAGCGCATCCTGGCTGCATTTCAAGTCTCACTAGCCTCCCATGGCCAGTGGCCACTGTACTGAACAGTGCAGGTTTAGAAGATAGATGGGGGCATTAGCAGCTGTAAGAGCTTTACTGCTTCCTTGGCTTTGCTGCTGGCTGGCCCTGATCAGTCAGATCTTGGTCTCTCCCTTCTTGTGTATCCCATATCCTCTGTATCATGTGTATCTTCTTCTCAACTTTAAGCAAGTAATTTGAGGACACCCTTCCCACACTGGCACCATGTTTTCCTTTCCTTGCAGACTCTTCTGGATAAAGGATGATGTGGGACACGGTAGCAGGTGCTCACTAGGTTTTCTTGACCTAGTATACTCGATTTTTGACTTGAGTTCTTCCATGATGGAAAATTCACAAATTCTCTGTTCTGAAACAGGATATTGACTTTGGCTACCCCCGTTAAACTTCTAAGATTAAAGATCCCACTGAATCTTAGACTTTCAGTGTCAACATCATTCATTCATTCATTCATAGATTCGTTAACAAACATGCCAGGCATACTGCTAGGTACTAGAATTCCAAAGATCACAAAAGCACATTTATTACTCAATAATTACTCAACATGAGAACAAATAAATGCTGTTTAGCATGACAAGTACAATAACAGATGTAGAGTGAGAGTGAGATAAAGAGTAAGGGACATAAATGGAGGAGTAGCCCTTTTGTTTGGAGATATTAGGGAAGGCTTCACAGAGGAGGCGACGTTTGAGTGGGATCCCAAGGAATGAGTAGAAATTCAGCAGGCAGAAAGGAGGGCATGAATTTACACTTGTGTGGCCAGCACATGCAAAACTCTGGAGGGCCCCAAATTGGGGCTGATGGCCAAAGCAGATGGTCCAGCTGTGTCTTTCCATTGTGAGCTTATAGGTGGGACTGCAGTCCCCTGATATGAGACAACTAGTTTGATATTCACTCAACCTTCTGTTTTACTGTAACTTTATCAAGATGCTGCAAGGTGTGAGATTCCTAGTTCTATGATCAACTTCAGAAGACTTCTATGTCTCTGGGTAACCCACAGAAATTTAGACAACTTTACTTGTTGTTTAAAGTACACAAGAACTTCTTGGGCCCTATCTAAAAGTCATTTTTATAGGAGTACCGTAAACAGATTTCTGAATAACCCTCAAAATTAAGTACCATTAAACCATAACCAAAATGTACATGTGGATTTGAGATGTGTCAACATGTGTTTTGCATCTTTCCCTTGTGAAATTTATGTATCTTGCATGGCCTTTGGGCAGAGCCCATGTGTTTCACATATGGTTGGTACATTTCTTATTAGGAATGGTATAAAGAGGGTCAGGAGAATCAGACTACTGTATTGATAAACATAAGGTTAGAGATCCACTGATAAAAAATGGCTTCTGAGACACCCACATTAATGAGAAGAACATTTATCTTGAAGACATATAAATTTTTGGCTGGAAGGAAACTTGGAGAGAATTTGGTCCAACCCATTTATTTCACTCTTAGGAAACTGAGACCTTGAAGTATTAAGTGATTCACCCAAGGTCCTCAGATATCAGTGGCAAAGCAAGGATGAGAACTTAAGCTATCTGATTTCCAGCCGAATGCTCTTTTTCTATTTTCCACATTGCTTGGTTCATGATTTTCATTAAAAGCACATTATCATTTTCCAGTTTAAAATGATTTCTTGATAGCAGTTCTAGAGAGTTTTCCAGATTCCAACTATGAAAACATAGGAAAAGATGGAAATTTATGGGAGCAGAGTTATGCATTTATGACTTTGAATTGTAGCCCCTAGGCCGAGCAAAATTCCTGGCACTTAGTAGTTTCTTATTAGTATCTGGGGAATGAACCACATCAACAACACAAATGATGAACAATGTGCTACCAGAATCTATGGGAATGCCCACAAAGGTTACAAGACCTATAAAAACTAAAGTGAAGACTGCAACTAGGGTGGGGGCAACATATGCTTTGCCAAAGAAACAGGGCAGGCTTGATCTCCTGTAGAATGTGTCTTTACTCAGAGACGATATTCAAATACTCAATGACCATGGCCACACAGGCATTAGCCATCAGAGTGGAGACTGCTGTGAACAACTGGAACTGGAGCCAACCACTTAAATACCAGCACTGTCTCTTCTCCCATTTTACTGTTCTTTGAGATGCTTAGAATGTGGTTCCCCTTCCCACCCACCCAGTAATTCTCCTTTCCACGTCCCCTCCTGAGAGAATAAAACTCTAATAAAACTACAGAGAAGGAAGGAATATAGATGAGGATGTGGATATTATTACACGGAAGACGTAGTCTCAGTGAGTAAAGTTCTCAGTGCGTAAAGTGAGGTAGGAAGAACCCTAGTAGCATTGCATGCTGGAATTTCATTTGACTCTTCTTCACCTTAGAGTCAATGAGCTGGGGAATTGAAGAAGGACATTTTTGCAGTTGGGCTGCACTAGATCTGCTATCTACTGGAACTCTGAATTCTTGGGCACATCCTTTTGCCCTCTGGCTACATACTTGGGAAGGAGCTTTACCAAAACCAAAGTGGTCAGCAAATGAGGTGACCAGAACTACCCAAAGCACAACTGCAGGTGCATGCCAAGTCTGGATGCACCTCTGCTAATTTTAAGATTGGAAAAATGGAAAAATCTAACATGGAACATATTAAAAAATTGCACAAGCGATAAGGGGATAAAACATTGAGAAACTTCCTGAAATACTCTGAAGGATGCGTGGAGCCTTGTTTCCATGAAAGGAACAAAATACTGTGAGGAAGAAATAGCCTGAAATGTTGATAATGAGGACTGTAAAGAAAATAAATGTACAATTGCAGAATTTAAATGCTCACTGAAGACAGAAAATGGCAAAATTGATGATGCAGAAGACTGAAGCAACTATATTACAGACAAACTGGATAGTTCCCCCCCACTCTCACTGCAGAATGGAGCGAAAAATGGACACAGTGATGAATGGAGAGGCAACATAAAATAGAGTCAAGAGTAAGGACTCTGAAGGTGTACTCTCTGGGTGCAAATCCTGACCCCAACCATACTAGCAGTGTGGCATTGGGCTAGTTGTATAATCTCTCTGTGCCTCAGTGTTCTTGATTGTAAAATAGAACTAATAATAATTACCTGCCTCAAAGGGATTTGTGACATTTAATTAAATTAATTACTATTGATAAGATGTTTAAACCAGGATTTGGCATATAGTAAACAGTATAATATATTCGTTAAATAAAAAACAAGCAAGAAGATCACAGACATGGAGGACAGAGGGTAAAAATTAAACTTAAGAACATAACCATCAAAATGGATGAAAGTTAAATAATCAGAGCAGCAATAATTACAAACACAATTACTATTTTTGAATTCTTGGTTTCCAGCAGCCCACCTGACCACCATCAGTATTGCTGGTCTTGTACTCGTGCCTCAACAGTTTTCAGCAACACTGAGAGCATGTCACTACCCTCATTACTATCTTTTCCTCTACCCTCTTCATTTCTCTTCACTGTTTATATCACTACTTGAAATTATATTATACTTTTGTTACTTTCACTTCCACTAGAATGTATGTTCCATGAGTGCTAATCTCTCTTGTTCACCATTGTCATAGAGTAGATACTAAAAAAGTTATTGAATAAGTGAATGAAGAAAGACCTGGGTGTCTTGTCATATCAGGTCACATAAATTAAGAGAGCCATTCTTAGATACGCAATGGCAAGATTTTAGAAGAGAAAGAGAATTGGAGGCATCAATGGAAGAAAAAATGAGTTGCCCTGCCTACAAGTGAACAATTTTTTTTCTGACATCGTCCTTATCCTCTGCTGTAGTATATGAAGGAAAACAATAGAGCAATGTCTGCAAAACTTTTGAAAGAATTTTATACTCATGTACTAGAGGATTAGATACTATAACTACCATGTGTCTTTCTTTTAAAAAGGGATGAATAAAAAATAAGACCTTGATAATGGGGAAGTGATGATATAAAGGGAGGGTGGGGGTACTTGTACTCTGCTCCTGTAGCTTTAAAGGCCATTCATAGACAAAATACTCCCACATTTAGATCTTTAGTCCTTGAGTCCTTATAGTAGTCTGACTAATGGTCCCCTATAGATGTCCACCTCCTCATCCCTGGAACCTGTGAATATATTACCTCACATGGTAAAAAAAAAAAAAAATATATATATATATATATATATATATATATATATATATATATATATATACACACACATAGAGAGAGAGAGAGAGAGAGAGAAAGAAATATATATATGTAAAATTTTCAGATGTGATTAAGTTACAAATATTGAGATGGGAGATTTCCTGCATTATCCAGATGGGCTCATTTGCAATCACAACTGTTCTTATATCAATAAAAGGGAGGCAGGAGAATCAAAATTGAGAGAGTAATAGGAAGTCTGACAATGGAAGCAAGAAGTTGGAGTGGTGTGAGGAATGGATCATAAACCTAGAAATGTAAAATGACAAGGAGACAGATTTTCCCCTCAAAGCCTCCAGAAGGAACAAGACCTGCTAACACTTTGACTTTAATCCAGTGAGACTGATTTTGAAATTCTGACCTCCAAATTGTAAGATAATAAAATAGTGTGTGTGTATTTTTTTAAGTTGAGGTAAAATATACACAGTAGTTAATCATTTTAAGGGCTACAATTCAGTGGCATTTGGTGCATTCGCAAGGATGTGCCACCACTACCGCTCTCTATAAACGTTTTCATTACTCCAGAAGAAACTCCTAACCATTAAGCAGTTACTTTTTGTGTCTGGCTTCTTTTACTTAGTATAATGTTTTCAAGGTTTATCCAAGTGATAGAATGTATCAATACTTCATTCCCGGGGACCTTCAAGATGGCAGAGGAGTAAGATGTGGAGATCACCTTCCTCCCCACAAATACATCAGAAATACATATACACGTGGAACAACTCCTACAGAACACCTACTGAACGCTGGTAGAAGACCTCAGACTTCCCAGAAGGCAAGAAACTCCCCATGTACCTGGGTAGGGCAAAAGAAAAAAGAAAAAACAGAGACAAAAGAATAGGGATGGGACCTGCACCTCTGGAAGGGAGCTATGAAGGAAGAAAAGTTTCCACACACTAGGAAGCCCCTTCATTAGTGGAGACGGGGAGTGGGTGGGGGGCAAGCTTCAGAGCCACGGAGGAGAGCACAGCAACAGCGGTGTAGAGGGCAAAGTGGAGAGATTCCCGCATAGAGGATTGGTGCCAACCAGCACTCACCAGCCCCAGAGGCTTGTCTGCTCACCTGCTGGAGGGGGCGGGGGCTGGGAGCTGAGGCTTGGGCTTCGGTCGGATCCCAGGGAGAGGACTGGGGTTGGCTGTGTGAACACAGCCTGAAGGGGACTAGTGTGCCACAGCTAGCCAGGAGGGAGTCCAGGAAAAAGTCTGGACCTGCCTAAGAAGCAAGAGACCATTGTTTTGGGGTGCACAAGGAGAGGGGATTCAAACACCGCCTAAACGAGCTCCAGAGATGGGTGTGAGCCACAGCTATCAGCGCGGACACCAGAGATGGGCATGAGACGCTAAGGCTGCTGCCACTGCCACCAAGAAGCCTGTGTGCAAGCACAGGTCACTATCCACACCTCCCCTCCCGGGAGCCTGTGCAGCCCGCCACGGCCAGGGTCCCGTGATCCAGGGACAACCTCCCCGGGAGAACACATGGCGTGCCTCAGGCTGTTGCAATGTCACGCCAACTTCTGCTGCTGCAGGCTCACACCACATTCCGTACCCCTCCTTTCCCCTGGCTTGAGTGAGCCAGAGCCCCTTAATCAGCTGTTACTTTAACCCTGTCCTGTCTGGGCGGGAACAGACGCCCTCAGGTGACCTACATGCAAAGGAGGGGCCCAATCCAAAGCTGAAACCCAGCAGCTGTGTGAACAAAGAAGAGAAAGGGAAATTTCTACAAGCGGCCTCTGGAGCAGCGGATTAAATCTCCACAATCAACTTGATGTGCCTGCATCTGTGGAATACATGAATAGACAACGAATCATCCCAAAATTGAGGTGATGGACTTTGGGAGCAAATATAAACTTGGGGTTTGCTTTCTGCATCTAATTTCTTTCTGGTTTTATGTTTATCTTAGTTTAGTATTTAGAGCTTATTATCATTGGTATATTTGTTTATTGATTTGGTAACTCTCTTCCTTTTTTATATATATATATTTTTTTCCTTTTTTTCTTTAAATGAGTGTGTATGTGTATGCTTCTTTGTGTGATTTTCTCTGTATAGCTTTGCTTTTATCATTTGTCCTAGGGTTCTGTCTGTCTGTTTTATATTTTATTTATTTTTTTGTATAGTTTTAGCACTTGTTATCATTGGTGGATTTGTTTTTTTGTTTGGTTGCTCTCTTCATTCTTTCTTTTTTGTTTTCTTGAATTACTTTTTTATTTTTAAAAATATTTTAAAAATTTTCTATTTTAATAACTTTATTTTCTTTCTTTCTTTGTTTCTTTGTTTCTTTGTTTCTTTCTTTCTTTCTTTCTTTCTTTCTTTCTTTCTCTCTTTCTCTCTTTTTCTCCCTTTTCTTCTGAGCCGTGTGGCTGACAGGGTCTTGTTGCTCCAGCCGGGTGTCAGGCCTGAGCCTCAGAGGTGGGAGAGCTGAGTTTGGGACTTTGGACCACCAGAGACCTCCCACCTCCACGTAATATCAAACAGCAGAAGCTCTCACAGAGATCTCCATCTCAAAACTAAGACCCAGCTCCACTCAACAACCAGCAAGCTCCAGTGCTGGACACCCTAAGCCAAACAACTAGCAAGACAGGAATACAAACCCACCCATTAGCAGCGAGGCTGCCTAAAATCATAATAAGGTCACAGACACCCCAAAACACACCACTGGACCCGGTCCTGCCCAGGAGAAAGACAAGATCAAGCCTCATCCACCAGAACACAGGCACCAGTCCCCTCCACCAGGAAGTCAATACAACCCACTGAACTAACCTTAGCTACTGGGGGCACACACCAAAAACAAAGCGAACTACGAACCTGCAGCCTGTGAAAAGCAGACCCCAAACACAGTAAGTTAAGCAAAATGATAAGACAGAGAAATAAACAGCAGATGAAGGAGCAAGGTAAAAACCCACCAAACCAAACAAATGAAGAGGAAATAAGCAGTATACCTGAAAAAGAATTCAGAGTAATGATAGTAAAGATGATCTAAAATCTTGGATATAGAATGGAGAAAATACAATAAATTAGCAACAAGGACCTACAAGAACTAAAGAGCAAACAAACAATGATGAAAAAATACAATATATGAAATTAAAAATTCTCTAGAAGGAATCAAGAGCAGAATAACTGAGGCAGAAGAATGGAGAAGTGACCTGGAAGATAAAATAGTGGAAATAACTACTGCAGAGCAGGATAAAGAAAAAAGAATGAAAAGAATTGAGGACACTCTCAGAGACTTCTGGAACAACATTAAACACACCAACATTCAAATTATACAGGTCCCAGAAGAAGAAGAGAAAAAGAAGGGACTGAGAAAATATTTGAAGAGATTATAGTTGAAAACTTCCCTAATATGTGAAAGGAAATAGTCAATCAAGTCCAGGAAGCTCAGAGAGTCCCATACAGGATAAATCCAAGGAGAAACATGCAAAGACACATATTACTCAAACTATCAACAATTAAATACAAAGAAAAAAAAAACTGAAAGCAGCAAGGGAAAAGCAACAAATAACATACAAGGGAATTCCCATAAGGTTAACAGCAGATCTTTCAGCAGAAACTCTGAAAGTCAGAAGGGAGTGGCAGGACATATTTAAAGTGATGAAAGGAAAAAAACCTACAACCAAGATTACTCTACCCAGCAGGGATCTCACTCAGATTTGACAGAGAAATTAAAACCTTCACAGACAAGCAAAGCTAAGAGAATTCAGCACCACCAAACCAGCTTTACAACAAATGCTAAAGGAACTTCTCTAGGCAGGAAACACAAGAGAAGGAAAAGACCTACAATAACAAACCCAAAACAATTAAGAAAATAGTAATAAGAACATACATATTGATAACTATGTTAAATGTAAATGGATTAAATGCTCCAACCAAAAGACATAGACTGGCTGAATGGATACAAAAACAAGACCTGTGTGTATGCTGTCTACAAGAGACTAAGTTCAGACCTATGGACACATACACACTGAAAATGAGGGGATGGAAAAATATATTCCATGCAAATGGAAATCAAAAGAAAGCTGGAGTAGCAATTCTCTTAACAGACAAAATAGACTTTAAAATAAAGACTATTGCAAGAGACAAAGAAGGACACTACATAATGATCAAGGGATCAATCAAAGAAGAAGTATAACAATTGTAAATATTTATACACCCAACATAAGAGCACCTCAATACATAAGGCAAATGGTAACAGCCATAAATGGGGAAATTGACAGAAACACAATCATAGTAGGGGACTTTAACACCCCACTTTCACCAATGGACAGATCATCCAAACAGAAAATAAATACGGAAACACAAGTATTAAATGATACATTAAACAAGATGAACTTAATTGATATATAGGACTTTCCATCCAAAATCAACAGAATACACTTTCTTCTCAAGTAGTCATGGAACATTCTGCAGGATAGATCATATCTTGGGTCACAAATCAAGCCTTGATAAATTTAAGAAAATTGAATCATATCAAGTATCTTTTCTGACCTCAATGCTATGAGACTAGATATGAATTACAGGAAAAAATCTGTAAAAAATACAAATACATGGAGGCTCAACAATACACTATGAAATATCCAAGAGATCACTGAGGAAATCAAAGAGGAAATAAAAAAATACCTAGAAACAAATGACAATGAAAACACGGCAACCCAAAACCTATGGGAAACAGCAAAAGCAGTTCTAAGAGGTAAGTTTATAGCAATACAATCCTACCTCAAGAAACAAGAAACATCACAAATAAACAACCTATCCTTACACCTAAAGCAACTAGAGAAAGAAGAGCAAAAAACCCCCAAAGTTAGCAGAAGGAATGAAATCATAAAAATAAGATCAGAAATAAATGAAAAAGAAACGAAGGAAAGGATAGCAAAGATCAAAAAAACTAAAAACTGGTTCTCTGAGAAGAAAACAAAATTGATAAACCGTTGGCCAGACTCATCAGGGAAACAAGGGAGAAGACTCAAATCAATAGAATTACAAATGAAAAAGGAGAAATAATAACTGACACTGCAGAAATACAAAGGATCATGAGAGATTACTATAAGCAATTATGCCAATAAAATGGACAACCTGCAAGAAATGAACACATTCTTAGAAAAGCACACTGTCCAAGACTGAACCAGGAAAAAATAGAAAATATAAACAGACAAATCAGAAGCACTGAAATTGAGACAGTGATTAAAAATCATCCAACAAACAAAAGTCCAGGACCAGATGGCTTCACAGGAGAATTCTATCAAACATTTAGGGAAGAGCTAACACCTATCCCTCTCAAACTCTTCCAAAATATAGCAGAGGAAGGAACAGTCCCAAACTCATTCCATGAGGCCACCATCGCCCTGATACCAAAACCAGACAAAGATGTCACAAAAAACGAAAACTACAGGCCAATATCACTGATGAACATAGATGAAAAAATCCTCAACAAAATACTAGCAAACAGAATCCAACATCACATTAAAAGGATCATTCACCATGATCAAGTAGGGTTTATCCCAGGAATGCATGGATTCTTCAATATATGCAAATCAATCAGTGATACACCATATTAACAAACTGAAAGATAAAAACCATATGATCATCTCAGTAGATGCAGAAAAAGCCTTTGACAACACTTAACACCAAATTATGATAGAAACTCTCCAGAAAGTAGGCATAGAGGGAACTTACTTCAGCATAATAAAGGCCATATATGACAAACCCACTGCCAACATCGTTCTCAGTGGTGAAAAACTGACACCATTTCCACCAAGAGCAGGAACAAGACAAGGATGCCCACTCTTACCACTATTATTCAACATAGTTTTGGAAGTTTAGCCACAGCAATCAGAGAAGAAAAAGAAATAAAAGAATACAAATCAGAAAAGAAGTAAAGATGTCAGTGTTTGCAGATGACATGGTACTATACATAGAGAATCCTAAAGATGCTACCAGAAAACTACTAGAGCTAATCAATGAATTTGGTAGAGTAGCAGGATACAAAATTAATGCACAGAAATCACTTGCATTCCTATACACTAATGATGAAAAATCTGAAAGAGAAATTAAGGAAACACTGCCATTTACCATTGCAACAAAAAAGAGTAACTAGGAATAAAACTACCTAAGGAGACAAAAGACCTGTATGCAGAAAACTATAGGGCACTGATGAAAGAAATTAAAGATGATACAAACAGATCGAGAGATATACCATGTTCTTGGATTGGAAGAATCAACATTGTGAAAATGGCTATACTATCCAAAGCAATCTACAGTTTCAGTGTAATCCCTACCAAACTACAAATGGTATTTTTCACAGAACTAGAACAAAAACTTTCACAATTTGTATGGAAACACAATAGACCCCGATTAGCCAAAGCAACCTTGAGAAACAAAAATGGAGCTGGAGGAATCAGGCTACCATACTTCAGACAATACTACAAAGCTACAGTAATCAAGACAGTATTGTACTGGCACAAAAACAGAAATATATATCAATGGAACAGGATAAAAAGCCCAGAGATAAACCCACGCACATGTGGTCACCTTATTTTTGATAAAGGAGGCAAGAATATACAATGGAGAAAAGACAGCCTCTTCAATAAGTGGTGCTGGGAAAATTGCACAGCTACATGTAAAAGAATGAAATTAGAACACTCCCTAACACCATACACAAAAATAAACTCCAAATGGATTAAAGACCTAAATGTAAGGCCAGACACAATAAAACTCTTGGAAGAAAACTTAGGCAGAACACTCTATAACATAAATCACAGCAAGATCTGTTTTGACCCACCGTCTAGAGAAAGGGAAATAAAAACAAAAATAAACAAATGGACCTAATGAAATCAGCCTTTGCACAGCAAAGGAAACCATTAACAAGATGAAAAGACAACCCTCAGAATGGGAGAAAATATTTGCAAATGAAGCAACAGACAAAGGATTAATCTCCAATATATACAAGCAGCTCATGCAATTCAATATCAAAAAAAAACAAACAACCCAATCCAAACATGGGCAGAAGACCTAAGTATACATTTCTCCAAAGAAGATATACAAATTGCCAACAAACACATGAAAGGATGCTCAGCATCACTAATCATTAGAGAAATGCAAATCAAAACGACAAAGAGGTATCACCTCACACCGGTCAGAATGGCCATCATCAAAAAACCTACAAACAATAAATGCTGGAGAGCATGTGAAGAAAAGGGAACCCTCTTGCCCTGGTGGTGGGAATGTACATTGATACAGCCACTATGGAGAACAGTATGGAGGTTCCTTAAAAAACTAAAATTAGAATTACCACATGACCCAGCAATCCCACTACTGGGCATATACCCTGAGAAAACCATAATTCAAAAAGAGTCATGTACCAAAATGTTCACTGCAGCTCTATTTCCAATAGCCAGGACATGGAAGCAACCTAAGTGTCCATCCACAGATGAATGGATAAAGAAGATGTGGCACATATATACAATGGAATATTACTCAGCCATGAAAAGCAATGAAATTGAGTTATTTGTAGTGAGGTGGATGAACCTAGATTCTGTCATACAGAGTGAAGTAAGTCAGAAAGAGAAAAACAAATACTGTATGCTAACACATATCTATGGAATCTAAAAAAAAAAAAAAAGGTTCTGAAGAACCTAGGGGCAGGACAGGAGTAAAGACACAGACATAGATGTAGAGAATGGACTTGAGGACAAGGGGAGGGGGAAGGGTAAGCTGGGACGAAGTGAGAGAGTGGCATGGACATATATACACTACCAAATGTGAAATAGATAGCTAGTGGGAAGCAGCTGCATAGCACAGGGAGATCAGCTCAGTGCTTTGTGTCCACCTAGAGGGGTGGTATAGGGAGGGTGGGAGGGAGACGCAAGAAGGAGGAGATATGTATATATATAGCTGATTCACTTTGTTATAAAGCAGAGACTGACACACCATTGTAAAACAATTATACTCCAATAAAGATGTCAAAATAAATAAATAAATAAAATGCCTAAATAATAAAACAAACAAACAAAAAACTTCATTCCTTTTTATGTTTGAGTAATATTCCATTGTACATACATACTTCAATTTGTTTTTCCATTCATCTACTGATAGACATTTGAGTCATTTCCATGTTTTCGGTATTATGAATAATGCTTCTATGAACATTCAAGTACTAGTTTCCATGTGAAGAGTATTTCATTTTTCTTGGCTATAAACCTAGGAGCAGAATTGCTTGGTCATATAGTAATTCTGTGCTTAGCTTTCTGAGGAACTTCCAAACTGTATCCTACAGTGGCTGCATTATTTTACATTTGACCAGGAATGTACAAGGTGCACAATTTCTTCACATTGTTACCAACACTTGTTATTTTTCTTTCCATTAAAAAAAAATTATGGCCATCCTAGTGGGTGTGAAGCAATCTCTCATTCAGTGTTTTATTTGCCTCTCTTGACTGTCAATAATGTTGAGTCTCTTTTCCTGTGCTTGTTGGTCCTTTTGGAGAAATGACTAAGTATTTTGTCTACATTTAAATTAGATTTTTTTTTGCTGTTGTTGAGTTGTAAGAGTTCTTTATATGAAAGATGCCTTTTCACTTTCTTGATAATCTCCTTCAATGCACAAAAGTTTAATTTTTATGAAGTCAAATTTATCTATTTTTCTCCTCCTGTTGCTTGGGTTTTGTGCCAAATCTATGAATACATTGCCAAATCTGAGGTCATATAGATTTACTCCTACATTTTATTCCAATAGTTTTATAGTTTTAGCTGTTATATTTAGATCATTGTTCCATTTTGAGTTAATTTTTGTATAGGGAGTGAGTTGAAGATCCAACTTCATTCTTTGGCATGTGGTTATCCAGTTATCCAAGCACCACTTGTAGAAGAGACTCTTCTTTACTCTTTTAATGGTCTTGGCATCCCTGTCAAAAAACAATTGGCCATAGATGTTTGGGTTTGTTTCTGAACTCTCAATTCTATTCCATTGGTCTATATGTCTTATGGCAGTATCACATGGTTTTGATTTTTTGTAGCTTAGTAGTAAGTTTGAAATAGGGAAGTATGAATCCTCCAAATTTGGTTTTCTTTTTCAGTATTGTTTTGACTATTTGGTGTACCTTGCAATTGTGTGTAAATTTGAGGATCAACCTTTTCATTCCTGCAGAAAAGGTCATTGGAATTTTGATAGGGGTTGCATTGAATCTGTAGATAACTTTAGGAAGTAACAATAAGTCTTTCAATCCATGAAATCAGATGTATTTCCATTTATTTGGGTCTTCTTTAATTTCTTTCAGCAGTGTCTTACAGTTTCAGTGTACAAGTCTTTTACTTCCTTGATTAAATTTATTCCTAGGTATTTTATTCCTTTGGATGCTATTATAAATGGAATTGTCCTCTAAATTTTCTTTCTGGATTGTTCACTGTTGTTATATAGAAACACAACTAATTTTTTTACTGTAATGTATATTTTATTTATTGAAATATATTTGATATATAATATATAAATTACAGGTGTACAATATAGTGATTCATAATTTTTAAAGTCTATTCTCCATTTATAATTATTATAAAATATTGGCTGTATTCCCCTTGTTGTACAATATATCCTTGAAGCTTATTTTATTATTTTTTATTATTTTTTTTTGGCCATGTTGCATGGCATGCAGGATCTTAGTTCTCCAGCCAGAGGTCAAACCCGTGCCCCTGCAGTTGGAGCATGGAGTCTTAACCACTGGACCACCAGGGAAGTCCCAAAAGCTTATTTTATACCTAATAGTTTGTACCTCTTAATCCCCTACCCCTATATTGCCCCTCCCCACTTCCCTCTCCGCATTGGTAACCACTAATTTGTTCTTGACATCTGTGAGTCTGTTTATTTTTTGTTATATTCACTAGTTTGTTGTATTATTTAGGTTCTACATGTGATAACGTATAGTATTTGTCTTTCTCTGTCTGGCTTATTTCACTTAGCATAATGCCCTCCAAGTCATCCTTGTTGCTGCAAATGGCAAACTTTCATTCTTCTTTATGTCTGAGTAATATTTCATTGTGTATATGTATCTCACATCTTCTTTATCCATTCATCCATTGGTGGACACTTAGGTTGCTTCCATATCTTGGCAATTATAAATAATGCTGCTATGAAGATTGGGGTGCATGTATCTTTTCAAATTAGTTGTTTTTGTTTGTTTGTTTGTTTTTTTGGTTATATACCCAGGAGTGGAATTGATGGGTCATATGGTAGTTCTATTTTTAGTTTTCTGAGAAACCTCCATACTGTTTTCCATAGTGGCTGCAGCAATTTACATTCCCACCAACAGTGTATGAGTGTTCCCTTTTCTTCAAATCCTTACCAATATTTGTTATTTGTGTTCTTTTTGATGATAGCCATTCTGACAGGTGTGAGGTTATATCTCATTGTGGTTTTGATTTGCATTTTCCTGATGATTAGTGAGAAACAAAACTGATTTTTATGACTTTGCTGATTTTGTTTGTTAGCTCTGATATATTTGTGTGTGCATTCTTTGGGATTGCCTACATATAGAATAATGCCATCTGCAAATATTGATAGTTTTACTTTTTCCTTTCCAATTTGGATGGCTTATCTTGACTCATTGCTCTATGTAGGACTTCCAGTGCAATGTCCACTGCAGTAGCAGTGGTGAAAGTGGGCATCCTTGTTTTGTTCCTGGTCTTAGGAGAAAGGTTTCAGTTTTTCACCATTTTGTTAGCTGTGGGTTTTTGGTGTATGTCCTTTATCATATTGAGAAAGATCCCTTCTATTCCTAGTTTGTTGTGTTGCTTTTTTTTTTTTTCTTTTAATCATGAAAGGGTCTTGAATTTAGTCACATGATTTTTCTATGTCTATTGAAATGATTATGTGTTTTTTCCCTACATTCTATTAATATGATGTACTGCATTAATTTTCTTCTGGTGAACCTCCCTTGCATTCCTTGGAAAAATCCCACTTGGTCATGGTGAATAATCCTTTTAATGTGCTGTTGGATTCAGTTTGCTAGTATTTTGTTCAGGATTTTTGCATCTACATTTATAAGAAATATTGGTCTGCAGTTTTCTTTTCCTGTTGTATCTTTGTTTGGCTTTGGTATCAGGGTAATGCTGGCCTCAGAATGTGTTAGAAACTACTTGCTATTCTTCTATGTTTTGGAAGAGTTTGAGTAGTATTGGTGTTAATTTTTCTTTATGTATTTGGTAGAATTCACCAATGAAGCTCACTGGTCCTGGACTTTCATTTACTGGGAGGTTTTTGATTGCCGATTTTTTCTCATTACTTGTTATAAGGTTTTTGAGATTTTCTATTTCTTGTTGGATCTTTATTGATAATTTGTGTGTTTCTAGGAATCTGTCCATTTCATCTAATTTACCAATTTTTTTCACATACAATTGTTTATAATATTCTCTGAGAATGCTGTTAATTTCTGTAAGGTTAGTAGTAATGTCCTTACTTTCATTTCTTATTTTAGTTATTTGTGTCTTCTCTCTCTTTTTTTTTCCTTAGTCAATCTAGCTAAATGTTGTCAATACTTTAGTCTTTTCAAATAACCAAAAATTTAAAAAATTTTCTCTGTTGTTGTTCTATTCTCTCTTTTATTTATCTCTGCTCTAATATTTATCTCCTTTCTTCTACTGTGTTTAGTTTGTTCTTCTTTTTTTCTAATTCTTAAAGGTATAAAGTTAGGTTGTTGATTTGAGATTTTCCTTCTTTTTAAATGTAGGCATTTACAGCTATAAATTTCCCTCTAAGTATTGCCTTCCCTGCATCCCATAAGTTTTGGTATGTTGCCTTTTCACACTGTTATTTTTTAGAGCAGTTTTACGTTCACAGCAAAATTGAGGGGAAGGTACAGAGATTTCCTGTATACCTCTGCCCCACACATGTATTGTCTCCCTCATTATCAACATTGCCCACCTGTGTGGTACATTTGCTACATATAGTGAGCCAACATCGACACATCATAATCACCCAAAGTCCATAGTTTGTATTACAGTTTACTCTTGGTGTACATTCTATGGCTTTGGGCAAATGTATAATGACATGTATTCATCATTATGGTGTCATAAAGAGTATTTTCACTGCCCCCAAAATCCTCTGTGCTCTGTCTACTCATCCTTCTAACACCTACTGCCCCCTTAAAACCCCTAGAAACCACTAATCTTTTTACTGTGTCTATAGATTTGCCTTTTCCAGATGTCATACAGTTGGAATCATACTACAGTATGTAGCCTTTCCAGATTGGCTTCTTTCACTGAACGATATGTACTTAAGGTTCCACCAGGTCTTTTCATAGCTTGTTAGCTCATTTCTTTTTTTTTTTTTTTTTTAAAGCAAGAGTAGGAACTCTCTTTTTTATTTATTTATTTATTTATTTATTTATTATTTTTGGCTGTGTTGGGTCTTCGTTTCTGTGTGAGGGCTTTCTCTAGTTGCGGCAAGTGGGGGCCACTCTTCATTGCGGTGCACGGACCTCTCACTATCGCAGCCTCTCTTGTTGCGGAGCACAGGCTCCAGACGCGCAGGCTCAGTAGCATTTCTTTTTATAACCAAATAATATTCCATTGTCTGGCTGTACCCTAGTTTATTTATACATTCGCCTTCTGAAGGACAGTTTGAAACATGCTTCCAAGTTTTGGCAATTATGCATAAACCTTCTATAAACATCCATATGCAGGTTTTTGTGTGAACATGTATTTTCAACTCCTTTGGGTAAATACCCAGGAGCAGGATTGCTAGATCATATGGTAAGCGTATGGATGTCTACTTTCGTAAGAAACTGCTAGATTGTCTTTCAAAGTGGCTGTACCATTTTGCATTTCCACCAGCAATGAATGAGACTTCCTGTTGCTCTGCATTCTTACCAGCATTTGGTGTTGTCACAGAATTTGGCCATTCTAGCAGGTATGTAGTGGTATCTCATCATCGCAGTTATACTTTTCATTTCCCTGATGACATATTTATGGAGCATCTTTTCCTATGTTTACTTGCCATTTGTATGTCTTCTTTGGTGAGGTACCCTTACAGTTTTGGACCCATCTTTAAATCAGGGTTTTTTGATAGTTTGTTTTTTTGTTTTGTTTTGTTTTTTGCTGAGTTTCAGTGTTCTTTTTATATTTTGGATAACAGTCCTTTATCAAACCTGTCTTTTGCAAATATTTTCTCCCAGTATGTAGCTTGTCTTCTCATTCTCTTAACATTGTCTTTTGTAGCACCAAAGTTTTTACTTTTTATAAGATACAGCTTATCTATTATTTTTTTCATGTATTGTGCCTTTGGTGTTATATCTAAAAAGTCATTGCCATACCCAAGGTAATCTAGGTTTTGTCCTATGTTATCTTTTAAGAGTTTTATGGTTTCATGTTTTACATTTAAATCTGTGGTCCATTTGAGTTAATTTTTGTGAAGTGTGTAAGCTCTGTGTTTAGATTTATTTATGTACTTATGTATTTTGCATGTAGAAGTAAGGCTTTTTAATTTTCATTCATCTCAAGATACTTTCTAATTTCACTAGACATTTCTTCATTGATTCTTTGACTGTTTAAATGTGTTAATTCCACCTGTTGGTGAATTTTCTAGTTTTCTTTCTGTTTTTGTTTTCTGACTTCATTCTATTGTGATTACAGAAGGTGCTTTTTATAATTTTAGCATTTTAAAATTAACTGAGAATTGCCTTATGACTTAATATATGGTCTATCTTGGAGAATGTTTCATATGCGCTTGTGAAGATAAAATGTTCTCCATATGTGTTAGATTTAGTGCGTCTGTCTAGATATTCTATCCATTATTAAAAGTGGAGTATTGAAGTCTTTAAAATGCTACAGGACACAAAGAGTTACAAACCAAAACCATAATCGTACTAGCATTTATATTTATCTATGTATTTATCTTTATCAGAGATCTTTATTTCTTCATATGACTTTGTGTTTCTGTCTAGTGTCCTTTCATTTCAGCCTGAAAGATTCCCTTTAGCAATTTTTTTTTGGTAGGGCATGTTTACTAATGATGAATTCCCTTAGCTTTTGTTTATCTGGGAATGTCTTAATTACTTCTCTATATTTTTAAAAATTAATTAGTTTATTTATTTTTGGCTGTGTTGGGTCTTTGTTGCAGTGTGTGGGCTTTCTCTAGTTACAGTGAGTGGGGGCTACTACTGTTCGTTACAGTGCACAGGCTTCTCATTGCGGTGGCTTCTCTTGTTGCAGAGCACGGGCTCTAGGTGTGTGGGCTTCAGTAGCTGTGGCATGCGGGCTCAGTAGTTGCGGTGCACGGGCTTAGTTGCTCCATGGCATGTGGGATCTTCCTGGATCAGGGCTTGAACCCATGTCCCTTGCATTGGCAGGCAGATTCTTAACCACTGTGCCACCAGGGAAGTCCCACTTTTATATTTTTGAAATATACTTTTTCTGGATATAGAATTCTTTGTTGATAGTTTTAAAATTTCATCTCTTTAAAAATATTAATATATAATCAATCCAATAGAAAGTGGGTTCCATTCAAGGTGGTGATATAAGAAGATGCACGATCCTCCCGTGGACACACTGAGTCTACAGCTACATATGGAAACATTTTATCTTTAAAAAACATAAAGGCTGGCTAAGTGACAATTACACATTGGGCAAACAAGAAGAAAACCACATCAAAGTGGGAAGGAGTGGCTGGGACACAATCTCAACATAAACCCCACCCCTGGAAGGAGGGAACTCAAAACGTGGAGCTTCTCCCTGAAACAACAAGAAGTTGTTGTTTCACCCACTCTACAGAAACCAATACAGAGAGTCAAGCAAAATGAAGAAACAGAGGAATATGTTCCAAATGAAAGAACAAGATAAAATCTCAGGAAAATACCTCAGTGAAATGTAGATACATAAGTTACCTAATGAAGATTTCAAAGTAAAGGTTATAAAGATGCTCACTAAACTGCAGAGAAGAATGGATGAACACAGAGAGTACTTCAACAAAGAGATGGAAAATATAAGAAAGTACCAAATAGAAGACACAGAGCTGAAGAATACACTAGAAGGGTTCAATAGCAGACTAGATGAAGCAGAAGAAAGGATCAGTCAACTTGAAACCAAGGCAGTGGAACTCACCCAATCAGAGCAGCAAAAAGAAAAAAGAATGAAAAAAGTAAAGATAACTTAAGGGAATTATGGGACAACATCAAATAGACTAACATTCACATCATAGGACTCCCAAAAAGAGAAGAGAATGAAAAAGAGGCAGAAATCTTATTCAAAGAAATAATGGCTGAAAATGCTTCTAACCTGAGGAAGGAAAGAGACATCCATATCTAAGAAGCCCAGTGTGTTCCAAATAAGAGGATCACAAAGAAGTTCACACTAAGACACATTATAATTAAAATGTCAAAATTAAATACAAGGAGAAAATATTAAAAGCATCAAGAGAAAAACAACTTGTTACATAAAAGGGAACCCCCATAAGACTATCAGCTGATTTCTCAGCAGTAACTTTACAGGCCAGAAGAAAGTGGCACAATATACTCAAAGTGCTAAAAGAAAACAAAAACAAAAACAAAAACCTTCCAGTCAGTAATACTCTGCCTAGCAAAGTTATTATTCAGAAGTGAAGGAGAGATAAAGAGTTTTCCAGACAAGCAAAAGCTAAAGGAGTTTATCACCACTAAAACAGCCTTACAAGAAAAGTTAAAGGGACTTCTTTAAGCTGAAAAAAAAGGGTGTTAATTAGTAACAAGAACACATGTGAAAGAATAAATCTTTACTTTCCTATCGTTAAGGTAGTGGATTAGTTACTTATAAAGCTAGTATGACAGTTAAAAGAAAAAAGTGGCAAAAATAGCTATTAATGAAGGGATACACAATATAAAGAGATGTGAAATGTGACACCAATACATAAAATGTGTGTGGGGGAGAGTAATATTTAATTTTGAGCTTTACAATGGGATCACATTTAATTTGTTATCATTTAAGAACAGACTGTTATAAACACAAATTATTATATGTAAGCCTCATGGTAACAACAAAGCAAAAACTTATAATAGATACACAAAAGATAAAGAGAAAGAAATATAAGCACACTATTAAAGAAAGTCATCAAACCACAAAGGAAGAAAGTAAAAGAAGAAGAAAGGAACAGATAAGAACTGCAAAGACAGCCAGAAAACAATTAAGAAAGTGGCAATAAACACATACCTAACAATAATTACTTTAAATGTAAAAGGACTAAATTCCCAATCAAAAGACATAGACTGGCTGAATGGATTTAAAAAAAAAGATTTGTTTGTATGTTGCCTTCAAGAGAATCATTTTAGATGTAGGGACCAACAGACTGAAAGTGAACGGATGGAAAAAGATATTCTATGCAAGTGGAAGAAAACCCACTGGAGTAGCTATATTTATATCAGACAAAATAAACTTTAAAACAAAGAATGTAATAAAAGACAAAGAAGGGTGTTACATAATATTAAAGGGGTCAATTCAACAAGATATAACATTTGTAAATATTTATGCACCCAACATAAAAGCACCTAAATAAAATAAGCAAATTGAAATAAGCATTGAAATCATACGAAGTCTTTCCAACCACAATGGTATGAAACTAGAAATTAATTTCATGAAGAAAACTGGAAAATTCACAAATATGTGGAGATTGAACAACATGCTAATGGGTCAAAGAAGAAATCAACAGAGAAATAAAAAAATACCTTGAGACGAAAAAGAAGGGAAATGTAATATACCCAAATTTATGAGATGCAGATAAAGCATTTCTAAGTGGGAAGTTCATAGTGATAAATTCCTACCTCAAGAAACAAAAAAAATTCTCAATTAAACAATCTAACTTTACACTTTAAGGAATAACAATGAAGGACAAATAAGGCCCAAATTTAGTAGAAGGAAGGAAATAACAAAGACTAGAACAGAAATAATGGAATAAAGACTAAAAATACAATAAAAAAGCTCAATTGAAGTAAGACCTGGTTTTTTGAAAAGATAAACAAAATTGACAAATTTTTGATAGTCACCAATTTAAAAAGACTCAAAATCAGAAATGAAAGAGGAGATATTATAACTGATAACACAGAGATACAAAGGTTCATAAGAGATTACTATGAATAATTATATGCCAACAAACTGGACAGCATAGAATAAATGGATACATTTCTAGAAACATACAATCTTCCAAGACTAAATTATGAAGAAATAGAAAATTTGAATATACTAATTACTAGTTAGGAGATTGAGTCATTAATCAAAACCTCCCAACAAACAACAGTCCAGGACCAGAAGGATTCACTGGTGAATTCTATCAAATATTCAAAGAAGATTTAATGCCTATATTTCTCAAACTCTTCCAAAATAATTGAAGAGGAGAGAACACTTTCAAACTCATTTTATGAGGCCAGCTTTACAGCTTTACACTGATACAAAACCAGAAAAGGACACTACGAAAAGAAAATTACAGGCCACTATCACTAATGAACGTAGATGTGAAAATCCTCAACAAAATATTAGCAAGCCAAATTCAACAATATATTAAAAGGATCATACACTATGATCAAATGGGATTTATTCCACGGATGCATGGATAGTTCAATATCCTCAAATCAATAAATGTGATACACCACATTAACAAAATGAAGGATAAAAATCATATGATCATCTCAATAGGTACAGAAAATGCATTTGACAAAATTCAACATCCATTTATGATAAAAACTCTCAACAAAGTGAGTACAGAGGGAATATACCTCAACATAATAAAGGCCATATCCGTCAAACCCAAAGCTAACATCATACTTAATGGTAAAAGCTGAAAGCTTTTCCACTAAGATCAGGAACAAGGAAGGATCCCCATTCTCACCACTTATTCTCAACATAGTATTAGAAGTCTTAGCCACAGCAATTAGTCAGAAAAATAAAGAAAAGTTATCTAATAGGAAAGGAAGAAGTAAAACTGTCACTATTTGCATATGACATGATAAAAAGAAACCCTAAAAACTTCATCAAAAAGTATTAGGACTAATAAAAGAACTCAGTAAAGTTGCAGGATAAAAAACTATTGAAAAAAGAAATTAAGAAACAATTCCATTGACAGTTGCATCAAAAAAAGTATAAAATATGTAGGAATAAATTTAACCGAGGAAGTGAAAGACCTGTAAATGAAAAAAATAAGATATTGAGGAAAGAAATTGATGATGACACAAATAAATTGAAAGATATCTCATGTTCATGGTTTTTCAGGGTTAATATCATGAAAACGTCCATACTACCCAAAGCAATCTACAGATTCAATGCAATCCCTATTAAAATTCCAATGGCAGTTTTCACAGAACTAAAACAAATAAGTCTAAAATTTCTCTGGAATCATAAAAGACTCTGAATAGCCAAAGCAATCTTCAGAAAGAAGAACAAAGCTGGATGCATCAAATTCCTTGATTCCAATCTATATTAAAAGCAGTAGTAGTTAAAATAAAACACTATGGTATTGGTATAAAAACAACAGACACATAGATCAATGAAACTGACTAGAGGGCCCAGAAATAAACTCACACTTGTAAGGTCAATTAATTTATGGCAAAAAGTCAAGAATATACAATGGGGAAAGGATAGTCTCTTCAGTAAAATGTGTTCTAAAGTTTGGACAGCCACATGCAAAAGAATGAAACTGACCACTATCTTACATTATACACAAAGATTAACTAAAAATGGATTAAAGACCTGAATGTAAGACCTACAACCATAAAACTTCTAGAAGAAAACGTATGTGGTAAGGTCCTTGACATAAGTCTTGGTGATGATTTTTTTTTAATCTGACACCAAAAACAAAAGCAACCAAAACAAAAATAAACAAGTGAGCCTACATCAAATAAAGCAAAGGAAACCATCAACAAAATGATAAATCAAACTGCTAAATGGGAGAAAATATTTGCAAATAATATATCTGATAAGGGGCTAATATCCAAAATGTATAAAGAACTCATACAACTCAATAGCAAACAATCTGATTTAAAAATGGGCAGAAAATCTGAATATATATTTTTATGAGGAAGACATACAGATTGCCAACAAGTACATGAAAAGCTGCTCTTCATTATTAATCATCAGGGAAATGCAAATCAAAACCACAGTAAGACTCACCTCACACCTTTCAGAATAGATATAATAAAAAAGACAGTGTTGGCGAGGATGTGGAGAAAAGGGAAGCTTCGTGCACTATTGGTGGGAATGCACATTGGTGCAGCCACTATAGAAAACAATATGGAAGTTCTTCAAAGGGTTAAAAATAGAACTACCATGTGATTCAGGAATTTTACTCTGGTTATTTATCTGAAGAAAACAAGAATACTAATTTGATAAGATATATGCACCCCCATGTTTATTTCAAAATTACTTACAATAGCCAAGATAAGCAGACTACTTAAGTGACCATTGATGGATGAAAGGACAAAAAAATTGTGCCACATATATATAATGGGATACTATTCAGCTGTAGAAAAGAATGAAATCTTGCCATTTGCAACAACATGGATGGAACTTGAGGACGTTATGATAAGTGAAATAATTCAGACAGAGGTAGACATATTCTGAGTGACTTTTTAAATATGTGGACCCTAAATATATATATTTATATATAAAACCAAATTTGTAGATATAGAGAACAGATTGGTGGTTGCCAGAGGTGGGGGTTAGGGGATGAGTTGCATGGGTGACAGGTTTCCTTCATTTCTTTTTTTTTAGTTTAAATAAACTAAATATAAAATAAAGAAAATATCCTACTGCCTTTTGGCTTCCATGATTTCTGATGAGAGATTAGCTGTTAATCTTACTAAGGATACTTTCTACTGAGGAGTTGCTTCTCTCTTGCTTCTTTCAAGTTTTTCTCTTTGTCGTTTGATAAAGAGAAATTATGATGTGATCTTGATGTGATTTTGGTGTGGATCTTTTTAAGTTTAACTTACTTGGAGTTCATTGAGCTTCTTAGATTTTTAAATTCATGCGTTTCATCAAATTTCAGGAGTTTTCAGCCTTAATTTCTTCAAACTTTCTTTCTGTTCCTTTTTCTGTCTTTCCCCCTTTTTGGATCTACCAGAATGAATATGTTAGTATACTTGATGGTGTCCCATAAATCTCTTAGCCTCTGTTCATTTTTTTAAAGTAGATCTTTATTGGAGTATAATTGCTTCACCATTCTGTGTTAGTTTCTGTTGTACACCAAAGTGAATCAGTCATATGCATACATATGTCCCCATATCTCCTCCCTCTTGAGCCTCCCTCCCACCCTCCCTATCTCACCCATCTAGGTCATTGCAAAGCACCGAGCTGATCTCCCTGTGCTATGCTGCTTCTTCCCACTAGCTAACTATTTTATATTCGATAGTGTATGTATATCAACACTACTCTCACTTCGCCCCAGCTTCTCCCTCCCACTCTGTGTCCTCAAGTCCATTCTCCATGCCTTTTGCTGCGTCCCATAGGTTTTGGGTCATTGTGTTTTCACTGTCATTTGTTTCTAGGTATTTTTAAATTTCTTCTTTGATTTCTTCAGTGATCTCTTGGTTATTTAGTAGCACACTGTTTAGCCTCCATGTATTTGTGTTTTTTACAGCTTTTTTTTTTTCCTGTAACTGATTTCCAATCTCATAGCGTTGTGGTCAGAAAAGATGCTTGATAAAATTTAGATTTTCTTAAATTTTCTGAGGCTTGATTTGTGACCCAAGATGTGATCTATCCTGGAGAATGAATGTTCCATGTGCACTTACGAAGAAAGTGTATTCTGCCACTTTTTGGTGGAATGTTCTATAAATATCAATTAAATCTATCTGGTCTATTGTGTCATTTAAAGCTTGTGTTTCCTTATTTATTTTCTGTTTGGATGATATGTCCATTGGTGTAAGTGGGGTGTTAAAGTCCCCTACTATTATTGTGTTACTGTTGATTTCTCCTTTCATGGTTGTTAGCATTTGCCTTATGTACTGAGGTGCTCCTATGTTGGGTGCATAAACATTTATCATTGTTATATCTTCTTCTTGGATTGATCCTTTGATCATTATGTAGTGTCCCTCCTTAACTCTTGTAACAGTCTTTATTTTAAAGTCTATTTTATCTGATACGAGTATTGCTACTCCAGCTTTCTTTTGATTTCCATTTGCATGGAATATCTTTTTCCCTCCCTTCACTTTCAGCCTGTATGTGTCCCTAGGTCTGAAGTGGGTCTCTTGTAGACAGCATATATATGGGTCTTGTTTTTGCATCCATTCAGCCAGTCTGTGTCTTTTGGTTGGGGCATTTAATCCATTTACATTCGAGGTTATTATTGATATGTATGTTCCTATTACCATTTTCTTAATTGTTTTGGGTTTATTTTTGTGGATTTTTTTCTTCTTTTGTGTTTCCCACCTAGAGAAGTTTCTTTAGCATTTGTTGTAAAGCTGGTTTGGTGGTGCTGAATTCTCTTAGTTTTTGCTTGTCTAAAAAGCTTTTGATTCCACTGTCAAATCTGAATGAGATCCTTGTTGGGTAGAGTAATCTTGGTTGTAGGTTTTTCTGTTTCATCACTTTAAGTATATCCTGCCACTCCCTTCTGGCCTGTAGAGTTTCTGCTGAAAAATCAGCTGTTAACCTTATGGGGATTCCTTTGTATATTATTTTTTGTTTTTCCCTTGCTGCTTTTAATACTTTTTCATTGAATATAATTTTTGTTAGTTGGATTAATATGTGTCTTGGTGTGTTTTTCCTAGGGCTTATCCTGTATGGGACTCTCTGTGCTTCCTGGACTTGCTTAACTATTTCCTTTCCCATATTAGGGAAGTTTTCAACTATAATCTCTTCATATATTTTCTCAGACCCTTTCTTTTTCTCTTCTTCTTCTGGCACCCCTTTAATTCGAATGTTGGTGCATTTAGTGTTGTCCCTGAGGTCTCTGAGATTGTCTTCAATTCTTTTCATTCCTTTTTCTTTATTCGGCTCCTCAGCGGTTATTTCCACCATTTTGTCTTCCAGCTCATTTTTTTGTTCTTCTGCCTCAGTTATTCTGTTATTGATTCCTTCTAGTGTATTTTTCATTTCAGTTATTGTGTTGTTCATCTTTGTTTGTTCTTTAGTTCTTCTGGATCTTTGTTAAACATTTTTTGTATTTTCTCAATCCTTGCCTCCATTCTATTTCTGAGATTCTGGATCATCTGTACTATCATTACTCTGAATTCTTTTTCAGGTAGATTGCCTATTTCCTCTTCATTTATTTGGTCTTGTAGGTTTTTACCTTGCTATTTCATCTGTGACTTATTTTTTTGCTGTCTCATTTTTCTTTCTTTTTTTCTTATTTTTATTTTTATGAGTGGGATTGTGTTCCTGTCTTACTGGTCGTTTGGCCTGAGGCTTCCAACACTGGAGATTGTAGGCTGTTGGGTAGAGCTGGGTCTTTGTGCTGAGATGAGGAACTCCGTGAGACCTCACTCTGATGAATATTCCCTGGTGTCTGAGGTTCTCTGTTAGTCCAGTGGTTCAGACTTGGAGCTCCCACTGCAGAAACTTCGGCCCGGCCCTTGGCTGGTGAGCCAAGATCCTGCAAGCTGCATGGGGGGGCAAAAAAAAAAAAAAAAGAATAACAAAATAAAAAATAAAGTTAGACTAGGAAACTAACAGATATGTTAGAAAGAATATAAAAGTAAAAATATAGATGAATCAACAACCGGACAGTAAAACAGTACCACAATAGTAAAAAAGAGGAGGAGGGAAAAGAAAAAAAAAAGGGGAAAAGGTCTTGGCTGTGGAGGGCGGGGTCTAAGTAAGGGCGAGGTTTGGGTGGTGGGTGTGGCCAATGCTTAGGACCCACAGGGCTGGAAAAGGCCCTGGGGGCTGTGGGCAGTAGGGCTTATGCCCAACAGGAACAGGAGGGGCCCATGAGTTCCCCCCACCCCTGGTCTCAGAGGGCGGGGGACCTCACCTGGGAGCCCAGCAGGCTTCCTAGGCTTGAGTGGTTGGGACAAATGCTCTCTCCTGCTCCTCCCAGAGGGCCCCTCCCACCTGCCTCTCCTCATCTCCTTGGCCTCCCTCTTATGCCCCCAGGAGTCAAGTGGCCTGGAGGGGGCTTTGGAGGGTGAGTACAGGCCTGGGAGCTCAGCAGGCTCCTTGGGCCTAAGTGGGCAGGGCAAACGCCCCCTGCTCCTCTCCCGTTCCTCCTGGATGGCCCCTCTGGCCTGCCTCTCCTTATGTCCCTGGCCTCAGGGGCGCCGATCCTGTCTGGCCTCCACTTCTCCTCCCTCCTCAGTCCCCCCACGTTCTACCAGTTCACTTGGGGGTTCCTCCCATCTCCTTGGGCATCAGGGTCCCCTGTTCATTTTTCTTTATTCTTTTTCCTTTCTGCTCCGCAAACTGGGTAATTTCAATTACCCTGTCTCCACGTTTGCTGATTCTCTCTTCTGCATGCTGAAATCTTCTGTTGAACACTCCCTAGTGAATTTTTAATTTCAGCGACTGTACTTTTCAGCTCAAAAATTACTGTTTGATTCCTTTTGCATAATTTCTAAATCCGTATAGCTATTGCCTACTTGCTCACACAGGGTTCTTCTGATTTCCTCTCTTTTTTTCCCCATGATTTCCTTCAACTTTTTGAGCATATTTTTTTTTTTTTTTTTTTTTTTTTTTTTAACTGCTTTGTCAACTTTATTTATTTATTTATTTATTTTTGGCTGTGTTGGGTCTTCGTTTCTGTGCGAGGGCTTTATCTAGTTGTGGCGAGCGGGGGCCACTCTTCATCGCGGCGCGCGGGCCTCTCACCATCGCGGCCTTTGAGCATATTTTTGACAGTTAATTTTTTTTTTTCTCTAGCATTTCCAATGTCTGGGCATTCTCAATGATGTTTTCCCTTGATTTCTTTTTCTCTTGTTTTTCGAACACTTTGCATTTTCTGTGGAGAACTGGACATTTTGAATATTATAATGTGGTAACTCTGGATGCCAGATTCTCCTTCCCAGGGATTGCTGATGTTGCTTGCTGGGGGTGAAGTTGTTCATTTGTTTAGTGATTTTTCCAAACTATTTTTGCAAGGACAGTATCTTTTGTCACGGATGGTCACTGTAGTCTTTTTTCTATTATTTCTGTGGTCAGCCAGTGACATAATCCAATAAGAAATGAAAGAATTTTTTTTTTTAAAGTTCTGTCTATTTTAAGTCTTCAACAGACATTGCCCAGGAAGCTGCTTCAGCACATGGTGGTTGAAACAATGGCCAGCCACTCTGGTAGTCCTTTGAACAGGCAGATTGAAACACACAATCTTGCTCCTTGGAGATCAAGGCCCTTATTGATCAACCTGGCACCAGCAAGCCTCACCAGGGATGTGGACCACCGTCCTCACAGCATGCCTGCCATGGAATTGGAACATGGAGGATGGCAGCTGCTATGCAAAACTCTGAAATTAATCAAAATTTACTACTCTCTTTCTTCATCAAGTACTCCCCTAAATGCTGGAAGTGTTTGATTAAAATTCCAGAATTCTAAATAGTTGATTCTGATGGATCTTGCCAGTTCAGTAGTTATGTCACTGGAGGGATTAATTCCTGGAGCTTCCTACTTCCCCATCTTCTGTGATGTCATCACAACTTGTGTTGCTTAAACCCACTAAGTTTGTGGTAATTTCTTACAGCAGTATGAAGAAACTAATAAAAAGCCCTGATCTCTTCCTGAGTGCCAGGCTTATAGGTACAATGTTTACTCTGCATGTCTTCTTGGCTGGCTTTTAGATGTACTTAGCAGAATTCTTGATTTCTATGTTCCTTCTTGAGCGTTCTCCTTATTAGTAAATGGAAAGCTTCTACCCACCCCCAGTTACTCAGGGTGAAAGCATAGGCATGATTCTTACCTTGAAACCTTTTTTTTTCATCCCAACATCCAAACTATGAGTCAGTCCCATATCTTCTATCTTCAAAACATATCTTAAATCCATCCACTTCCACCCTCATCTAAACAACCATGCTCTTCTGTTGGGGCTACTGTAATGGCTTCTTAATTCTCTTCTTGTTTACATTCTTGCCACCATTGTATCAGTTCTTCACATTGTATCTGATTCATTTCTTTTTTATTAAATGAATTAATCATATCAGTTGCCTGCTTAAAATTCTTCAATGACTTGCTATCACATTTAAAATAAAATCTGCCTTGTGATTGTTAATTTTATCTATCAACTTGACTAGGCCATAAGGTTTCCAGACATTTGTTCAAGCATTATTCTGGGTGTGTCTTTGAGGCTTTATGGGGATAAGATTAACATCTGAATCAGTAGACTGAGTTAAGCAGATTGTCCTCCCTAATGTGGGTGGGCCTTATCTGATCAGTTGAGGCCTGAATGGAACAAAAAACTGACCCTCCCACAAGTAAGAGGGGACTCCTGCCTGACTGCCTTACCTGGGTCATTGGCTGGTTCTTTCAGGCCTTTGGACTCAAATTACACTATTTGTTCTCCTCGGTCTCTAGCTTGCCAACTGCAGAGAATTTTTAGCCTCCATTATCACCTGAGTCAATTCCTTATAACAAATCTCTTCATGTGTGTATCTTCTACTTATATAATATATATCTTCATTATATACAGAAGATCTATATCTATATCTATCTACAACCATCTAACTAATACAGTCCTCTGTCTGTCCCTCTGACATCATCTTGAAACCCACTTCCCCTTGCTTTCATGGTTTAGTCTCATTGCCCTTTCTTTTCTTTGATTGTGTCAACCTGGCACTTGTTACTCTTTCTGCCTAGAAGCTCTTACCCACGTTTATGTATAGATGGCTCTAGTTCATCATTCAGATGACTGCTCAAATACCATCTCCCCAAAGAGGCTTCCCCAACCACCTAAGCTAATGACACCTTAATTCTTTTATTAAATTATTCTGTTTAATTTTTTCTTAATTGCAGTTTTCATTAGCCGGTATTACTTTCTTTCTTTAATAATTATCTCCTACACCAGAGTTTAAGCTTCATGAGTTTAGGAGGTTTGTCTATCTTACACTCTGTTTTATCCCTAGTACCTGATCTATAGTGTATGCTCAGTGTGTATTTATTGAATGAATAGATTAATGCAGTCAGTTTTAAATAACTTTTATAAACCTGCCTGAAAAATTGGCAGAAAATATCAAGAATAATTTTGTCTAACTCAAGACTACATTTAAAAAATAAAAAGTTGGAGACAATTCAAGGCATTAAGTGCCCAATAAATTGTCCTTCACTTAATCAGGGAGTTAAAGGAGTACAAATATAAATAATTAGAAAAATACAGAATAAAAAATTATCTGGAGAAAAGGTAAAAGTAACCTTTGATAAAAATAAAAACGGTGTGTATATCATTTAAGCCAAGGAGAAGATTAAAGCAAACAAAGTACATTCTTGGTAACAAAAGACGGGAAAGGATAAATAAAATTTAACAACAGAAGCCAAAATTCACATAAAGGCAGAAAACTGAACATATCATTTATGAATATAAACATAAACGACTTACCCTCTATTAAAAATAAAATACCTTCAAATAGGTTTAAAATATCCAGCTCTATATTAAGTACAACAAAGTGATGCAGCATCCTAACAATAGAAATTGGGAAAAGACTTACCGTGGAAATGTAAACCAAAGGAAATCAGGGTGGCAATATAAATTTCACACAAAACAGATTGCAAGGCAAACTGTGTTACATGGGATGGAAAGAGTCCTTTTATAATGATGAAAGGTGAAATCTACAATCAAAGTATAAAAGTAATATATACCACATGACTGTTATGAACTATAAAAAGCAAAAATGAAAGACAGAGTGAAGAAACAACAGTTTCTAGCCATGAGAAATGTCCTCTCTAGTATTTAATAGTTATTGGATAGGACAAATAAATACATAGAGAATCTGAATAATATAATCTAAAAGACAGTATTAATTGGTATAGTAAATGTTTTGCTCCCTACCAATGGAGATTGTATCTTCTTTTCAAACATGCATGAAACATACAGAAAATTGATCATATAATAAGCTGTTCAAAAATAGAAATAAATCAAAACCTTCTTAAAGGCAAAAATTTCTCACCTACAACATGGTAAAGCTAAAAATAGAGGTAAGGGGACCCACGGAGAAAGAGATACATAAACAAAAATTTCCAAATTAGTTAGCAATTTAAAAAAACACATGAAAATGAGAATATTACATATCAAAATGGATGTGACATGGCCAATCTCCACCATAGGTTTATTTTTTGCCTTAAATAATATAATAGTAGTATAATAATGTGCTAAAATAAAAACTGAAGTAACCAATCAAGTCAATGTGAGAGGTTATTTAAAAATCTAACAAGTAAAACAAGAAAAAGGAAGAAAGATTAAAGAATTATAATGAATAGGAAAACACAAAAAGTAAACACAATAACTTTTGAAAAAGAGGCAAATCTCTCATAAATGTAAATAAGAGGAAAGAACACAAATAAAATTAAGGATAAGAAAGGGATAAATCAAAGACATTTCTTTAAAGATTAAGCAAATATCATGTGCATTTCTTTGCCAACAGATAAAAATATCTTGAAGGAAATGATACTTTTTAGAAAAAACATAAAAGATACATTGTGACTCAATTAGAAATGGAAATCAGAAGAGTTCAATAACCATACAAATAAAGAATTTATTAAAATACTACCTTGTAAAAACAAGTCTCTGAGACAGAAAGCTTTTACTGATGTGATACTTTAGTCTTTCAAGGACCATAATTCCCGTGCTATGTAAACAATTCCTGAGCAAAATAAAAATGGGAAAGCTAATCAATTTGAAATTGGAATTGATTATGAAACTAAAGATACCCCAATATAAAACCCTATATATATGTACATTTTTAAAGCTATGAAATAATATCATATATGAGTATGTTTTGAAATACACAAAGTTGAGCAAACCAAATTCAACAATAATATATAAGCATGTTTCTCTGTGAAATAGTGTGGCCCATCCTTATGCTTTAATATTAGGATATCTATCTTCATTCTAAGATGCACCTTTTCTTTTTCATGTCTTAACATCTCTGAAATTACAGTGTTTTTTTTTTTATTGAACTATAGTTTATTTACAATATTGTGTTAGTCAGGTGTACAGCAAAGTGATTCAGTTATATTGTACATATACATATATATTCTTTTTCAGGCTCTTTTCCACTATAGGTTATTATAAGATATTGAATCTGGTTGTGCTACACAGTAAGCCCTTGTTGTTTATCTATTTTATATATCTGTTAATCCCATACTCTTAATTTATCCTTCTCCCACAATGTATTTTATAATCAATGAAATATGTAGTATAACTCATGCTAATGTTATTAGATGCTAAAAGAGCATTAGACATAATTAAACACCACTTTTGCTTTTAAAAAATTTATGAAGCCAGGAATAGGAGGATTCTTCTTAATAATAATGAATTCCTAACTGGTACCAATATTTTACATCACAGTTAGTAGTAAAATATCAATATAAGAAGTATTTCCATTAACATCAGAAACAAAACAAGAATGCTTACTCTTCCTATGAGAACAATAGAACACACAACAGAAAGTAGTAGAATTACTCTTGAAAGGAGGAAACACATTTCTCAGTATTTCAAATGATGTGATTATATGCCTAGAAATTCCTAGATAATTGACAAAAAATCTTTTAGAATTGATAAGAAATTTCAGCAAAATTCCCTGATACAATAAGTAGACAACAATCATTATATTTCCCAAATGCCAGCGATATCCAGTTGAAAGATATAATGGGATTTTTAAAAGTCCTCATAGCAGTGGAAAACAGAATAGTTAAGCATAACAGTAACAAGAGATGCTTGGGATCTATATGAAAATACACAGTTTCATGGAGAGATGTAAGGGTTCTGAGTAAGCTTCATACTTTTGAATGGCAAATTGAACGTTGTAAAGATGTTCATTCCTTCCAAAACAGTTCCTAGTTTTAAAAAAAATCCCTTCGACAGGACGGAATGTTTCTAAAGTTCATCTGGAAGAATACTGTGGCAAAAATAGATGAAAGTAAGGAGAAAGGGCTTTCTCTACCTAATACTAAAGCTGTAATTCAAACCTACAGATTAAAACTTCAAAGTAATCAGCTCTGAAAGATCCCTGGCTGTCTGAGCAGGGATGCACCAGCAAGCAAACCTGCTGCTAGTTGGGAGGAAAAATCACCTCCACACTTACCACCATACAACAGACTAAATTCTTTTTGGACTGAAGACGGCAGCATTAGAAATAGAAGATCACAAAACGGGAAAAAAAAGAAAACAGACATTTAATTGATTTGGGGATTGGGAAACACTTTTTCTAAAGTAGAAGAAAACAAAGAGAAAAAGGTGAATTTGATTACATAAAAAATTTTAAAGGCAAATGACAATTTGAGAAAAATATTTATAAGAAAATTGAAAAAGATGAATATCTTATGTATATTAAAAGCTTTAAAAATTAATAAGCGAAACATAAAAAATATTTTAAAACTCCTAGGTAAATAACATGACTACATAATTAATGAACAGATTGAAGGGACTGAATATATCTATGAAAAAAATGTCATTCTTACTGCTAGTCAATGAGATGAAAATTAGCACAAGAGCCAGCTACCATTTTTCTCTTTTCATGTTGGAAAGAATAAAATAATCTGTAAATACAAGTAAGGTAATAATTAAACAGGCACTCATATATTGCTAGTTGGAATAGAGTTTAGCACAGCTTTTCTTACGTGTAATTTTTCAGTGTGTATCACGAGACTTGAAGCCTTCCACATGCTCAAGTAATTCCATTGTTTAGGAATATTGCCCCATGAAATAATCAAACATACAAAGGCTTATGCACAAATATTTGTGGCAGACATACAAGATAACAGATGTACACAAATAGCATAGGGAAAGGTAGATGCAGACGGAATATTATACAGTCAAATATAATCAAGTTCTTTGAAAAAGGAAGGACACAAAATTGCATATACATCATGTTCTCAATTCTGTTAAAAGTATATAAAGGGCTTCCCTGGTGGCGCAGTGGTTGAGAATCTGCCTGCCAATGCAGGGGACAGGGGTTCGAGCCCTGGTCTGGGAAGATCCCACATGCCGTGGAGCAACTAAGCCCGTGAGCCACAACTACTGAGCCTGCGCGTCTGGAGCCTGTGCTCCGCAACAAGAGAGGCCGCGACAGTGAGAGGTCCGCGCACCGCGATGAAGAGTGGCCCCCACTCGCCGCAACTAGAGAAAGCCCTCGCACAGAAACAAAGACCCAACACAGCCAAAAAAAAAAAAAAAAAAAAAAGTACATATATGTGTATGTATGTATATACATATATGTATAGTCAATGCAGTATATATATACATATATACTTTTTTTTTGAAGATGATAATGGAAAATACGTTTATTTGCTCAAGTTTTGGATATCTTTTAAAAGACACACTTGCACTAATAATAAAGGAAACTTTTGATAAATTTGGGGACATTGTGAACTTCTGTTCATCAAATGACACCATTACAACTGTAAAACAAATTACAAGTTAGAGAAGATATTTGCTTCACAAAACCTAATAAAAGACTGGTATATATCCTATATAAGGACTCCTGTAAAGCATAATGAAAAGAATAAATTGATATTATTTATAAAAATATATATACATGTATTTTTAACAAAATTGAGTACATGCTTTATACAAATTGTATAGTTATATATACAATAACATTCTGAAAGAAAATGTACTATTAACAACATTTTCTTTGGCTGATGGGATTATAAACAAGTTTTATTTTCTTCGTTTTTCTTTGTGTTTTCCAAAGATCCTAAAACAAAAGTAGAATGGTCATAGAGAACCTACAGAACACAGATAATGAAAAACCGTACATAACCTCTGGCTCTGTTTTCTGCCCTTCTCCTTCCTCCATCTCCCTACCCATGATTAAAAAACCAAACAACAAACAAACAAACAAAAAGCACAACTGCATTAAAGAGAAACAAAACAGAATGACTTGTTTTCTATTCCCTGTATCTCTCTAGCTTTGAGGTCATGAGGCAGACAAAAGACTTACAGAAACTTAGAGTTGGAAGAAATGTCAGCTATCATTTATTTCAACCCTCTAATTTTCCTTTTTGGTTGTCCCTCGTGCCTTCTGAATATCTCTTTGGTCTTATCTCATTCTACTTGTGGAAAAGATCATATCTTGGTGATTTTCATCTTTATGTGTGTGTTAGTCACTTAAGAAACTGGAAGCCAGGAGTTCTCCGACCTGGCCATTTTTTTTTTTTCCTCATGCATACAGGAGAAACCCATTCTGTTTGTAAATCAAAAGATTTTAAGGCTGGAAGCACCATTAAAGATCTTGTGTTTTGAGTAATACTAGTCCTACAAGGTGAAAACAAAAAAGGAAGAGAGGCGTTCTGTGGTTCAGTAAGTTTGGGAAACTTTGTATACAACATTGCCTTCTTGGAGATTCATAATGATCATGAGTATTTTAGATGCTTTGAGAATTCCTGCAGGTACTGCAAAAATAAAGGCAAATCTCTTTCACTTTAACTTCATATTTTCCAAATTTCTTCGATTGTTGTGGTAGAAATGGTTATCAACAATGCCTCCCATCTCTGGTAAACACAGACCATTCTTCCCATCAAGAGGGAGAGTCCATTTTCTCTACACTTAAATCTGGGCTGGCCCTGTGACTTGCACAGTGTGGGGAGAGTGACACTGTGTCATTCTAGGCCAAACCCTTAAGAGACTTAGTTGCCAGCTTCCCTGCTCTCTTAGGAGCTAGCTGCTGTGCTGTAAAGAAGCTTGAGCAAGACTCCTCCAGCTAGGAACCAAATGAAGGGAGGCCCTTGTCACCCCAGATGCCTCAGCTACTCACAGAGCTGGGTCCATTCTCTGATGAGCACTTTGAGAATCTTCTCAGTAACAAGTCCTATGACAGACATGGGGGATATGACAATAAATACTCAGTTTCTGTCCTTTAGAAATTCCCAGTTTTATTTATGTTTTCAAGATGGGACTAGAAACTGTCAGTTCAGCAGAGAGCAAAGTATGGCGACAGAGGTAGGCAAAGGGTGTGGTGGAAGGGCCAGAGGACGACCTTGAATCCCAATTTCACACTTCAGGGTCAGAGAACATTTTCCTGGAAGGGAAGTCATTTCACCTGAAACCTGAGGATGGAGGGTGTGGTGGTTGTGAAATGTGTCCAAACATTCTTTGACCATTCTCCCCTCACGAGATGGAGCCTGATTCCCCTCTCCTTGAGGGTGAGCTGAATTTAGTGACTTGCTTCTAGTGACCAAATGTGGCAGAAGTGATGTATCGCTTGTGAGACTAGGTCATAAAATGCATCGAAGCTTCCTCCTCCCCGCTCCCTCGTCTGTCTCTCTCTGTCCCTGTCTCTCCCTCTCACTTGCATTGGATGAAGCCAACTGCCAAGTTGCAAAGACCCTCAAGCTGCCCCATGGAGAGGTCCATCCATATGGTGAAGAACTGAGTCCTCCTGCCAATAACCAGCAAGGAGCTGAGACTTGCCAATGGCCATTGAATGAGTCACCTTTGAAAGGGTCCTCTAGCCTTCCTCAAGCCTTTAGATGACTGTAATCTAAGTTGATTGCAACCTTATTGAGAGAGCCTGAACAACCCAACCAAGCCACTCTTTCAAGGCCATTGCCACCTTGCCTGGTCTCCAGCCTAACTTCCAGTGGAAGAGGCTGCCTTTGAACTTGCCACCAGACCTAAGACCACAAAGCCCAGAAAGAGATGAGAATTCCCACTCTGCAAGTTTAATACCAGTCTCCCAGTTGTTGCAGTTTCCTGGCTGAGGGTCCATCTCTGTCTTGGAAGACTGACAGTGGAAATGATAATACCTCCCCCTGCCCTGGGAAAAGCCTACTTCCCACCACCGAGTTGTAACTTTATCTTGCATCAGTGGTTTCAACCTTGGCTGCATATTGGAATCACCTGGGAAACATTCCAAGCTTCCAAATGCCCAGGTCAAATCCCAGAATAAATTATAGCGGAATCTCTGGGGGTGGGACCTAGGCATGAGGAATTTTTTAAAGCCCCCCTGGTGATTCTAGTGTATAGCTGAGGTTGAGAGCCATCGCCCTATGCCCTTAGCTGGGTAAGCATCTCCCAGTCAAATAGTGGTGCTGAGGACTTTCATACCAGGGGTTTTCATATGAGAGAGAAGAAAATATGTGTGGGGCTTGGCAACTCAGGTTCATGGGCCAAGAGGCTCCAGGCTCCCAACACAAAGGGTTCAGGACTTTGTAGCTCAGACAGTGTTCAGCTGTTATGTATGACCTCTCTTCTGATAGTAACAAAATTGCTAAACTTATCCAGCATTTACTATGGCCAAGAACTGCTCTGAGATCTTTACATGTATTAAGTAAAGTCTCATAACATCTTAGAGATGAAAAAAATTAAGCCCAGAGAGGTTAAGCAATTTACCCAAGTTTACACAGCCAGGAAGTGATAGAGCTGAGATCAGAATCAGGTATCTGGCTCCAAAGCCATCACTCTTTCTAACTTTGACATACTGCCTCCCTGGACCCTTGGCATATCAGAATCTGCTGGATTGGGTGGGTGAACAGGAATTAAAAGTAAGAGTGGTTCCTTGAATTGGAAGACTTTAGGGAGTCCTGGAGACAGAAAACACTTGGGTTCTACAAATTAGGGCTAATTCAACCATCTTCCCGGTGAGTTTAGGCTAAGGATCTGAAGTGAGTCAGAAGGATTTTGTGTTATTATCCAGTAGCCGGCCATGGGTTTGGGGGTCCTGGGTAAAGGAAGGAGACTGCTACAGAAAGCTGTAATTAGAGGCCATAGCTTTCAACCAGCCCCACCTGAGGAGAACAGTAAGCTCTCCTACGGGAGCCCGGCTGCTTTCAGAGAGAAGCAGCGCTATCCAGCCTGCCCTGCGGAGACCCACGGACCTCTTGGGGCCCTGGAGTCCTCCTGGAATCGGGAGTCATGATGCCGCATCTGTCCAGAGCTCAGGTAATTTGTGGTGTCAGGGACACTTGCATTTTCCGGGCAAATAACCCCCTGCCAGATTCACTTAGGCGGAGGCCTCATGATTCCCTCCTCTACTTTGGTGTTCCTGCTTTTGCATGAATGTTGGGTCCAGTTGCTGTAGCCTCCCTCACTCTTGAGCAGTGGATTACAGTTTACATAACTACTTCACACACGCCTCTTTATTTTATTGTTACGGTGGCCCTCTGATGCAGGCCAAGCTGGAATTCTTTGCTTTAATTAAAAAAATTATTTTTACTGAGGTATAGTTGATTTACGATGTTGTGTTAGTTTCAGGTATGCAGCAAAGTGATTCGGTTTTATAAATATTCCTTTTTTAGACTCTTTTCCGTTATAGGTTATTACAAGATATTGAATATAGTTCCCTGTGCTATACAGTAGGTCCTTGTTGTTTATCTGTTTTATATATAATAGTGTGCATCTGTTAATCCCAAACTCTTGATTTATCCCTCCCCCCCTTTCTCCTGTGGTAACCGTAAGATTGTTTTCTATATCTGTGAGTCTGTTTCCGTTTTGTAAATAAGTTCATTTTTATCATTATTTTAGATTCCACACATAAGTGATATCCTATGCTATTTGGCTTTCTCCAAACAGGAATTCTTATTTCCATTTTATAGGTGGAGAGACTGAGGCTTAGAGAGGGGTTCAGTAACTTGCCAAGGGTGTCCAGCTGCTAAGGGTAGTAGATATAGTGTGCTAAAAGTCAGCTTTCATGTTTCCAGGTCTTTTATTTCATAGGTCTCAGCTCAGTTCTTCCTTGAGAACGTTAAGCTTTTCTAGGGCAGGAAATGCGTCTGCTGTTCTGTTAGCCTCCCCCATGAAGTCTTCTGGGTCTGCTGTGCAGTGCTCAGTGCATAATATTCACCGAACGTCTGCCTTTCCAGAGCCGTCTTCCAGGGCCATCCGTTCCCTTGGCCTGTCCCCAGACTTGAACCCAACATTACGAAGTGGATGAGTCGGATACATCAGACATCATGATGCCGTCTTCTTAAAGGGAGACCAAGGAGAAAGACTGCAAGAGTGGCCTGCTGCTAGACCTGCGTACAGACATCACATCACTCAGTTTTCCAAAGTGCTTGCTGAGCATCTGCTACATGCCCTGCTCCGTGCTTGGCACCTGGGGCACAGGAACAAACCAAGCAGACATGAGCCCGGTCCTTCTGGAGCTCGCAGTCTACAGGGGATGAGGCACGCATCGCCAAGTCCTTTCAGATCACTGTGGTGACATGACGATTGAGGAGAAAGAGTGCTGTGAGAGCAACATCCTGGAGACCCAGCCTCTTTGGGAGGCCAGGGGAGGCTGCCCAGACAGCGTGGTTTCTAAGCTGGAACCTGAGGGGTGGATAGTAATCTGGAGTGAGGGAGAAGGAGTGGGTCAGGAGGAAGGAGTAGCTCGTGCAAACCCCCAGAGCAGGAGAGACCTTGGTGAAATTCAAAGAACTAAAAGTGTCTGGAACAAGATAATTGTCTGTATGTGATGGGTGGTGGGGAGGGAAAGTGGGGAGCATTGTAAAATGAGAATGAAGAGGTCAGCAGGGACCAGAAAATGCAGGGCGATGGGGTGAAATTAATTGAAGGATCTTAAATGGGGAGTAGCAGACTCTGATTTTCACTTTAAAAAATTCTTCTGACTGTCGTAGAGGATGCTTTGTGGCACAGGGGATGCAGGCAGGGGTGGAAGTAAGCAGGCTATTGCACTGTCCAGGTGGGAGATGGGGGTGGGCTGGACCAGGGTGTTGTCTGTGGAGGTGGAGAGAAGCCGGGTGATGTGAGAGGTGTATAGGAGGCAGGATGGACATGACTTGGAGAGGGAACTGTTGGTGTCAAGGATGATATGCCCAGGGTTCTGGTTGAGGCACAGGGGATTGTGGCATCCTTCCTGAGATGGAGAAGAATGGAGGGAGGGCAGTGTGTGGGTTCTCAGATTGGGCTGTGTCAACTTTGAGATTCCCGTGAGATGTCTAAGAAGGGGTGCACTGAGGAGCTGGATATATGAGTCTCGAGTTCTGGAGTGAGACAAGGGACCGAGATGGAGATATTGACTTGGGAATACTGACCCTGTGGTAGAGGATACAACTACATAGGGAGGAGGTGAGGGGCTGGGACTGAGACTTGAGGATGTCCCTGCCAAGACAACTGCTAAGAAGCCACTGGAGAGGCTGGAATCATGGCAACCAGAGGAGGGGTGTTTCAAGAGAAGAGGAACCATTAAATGTGCCAGGTGATTCCTAGACAGCAAGTAAGGTGGGGACTGCAAATTGTCCCTAGTGGCCTGGAGGTAATGGCAGAGAAAGTTTGGAGGGAGTTACCTGGGTCTGCCAGGGAATGGGGATGAGGAAATGGAGTTAGTGCATGGAGTCAGTTTCAAGTTTAACTCTGCGATCCTGCAAAGGTGATTTCCCCCTCCTTGGTCCCAGTGTTTTTACCTGAAAAATGAAGGGGTTGAGCTGTCAAGTCTAAAAGGCATTCTCTAATCCCACCAAAGTAAGGTTATTCCCATTAGCAATGTATAACTGCAAGAGCTTCTTAATGACATGAGTTTCCACTGGCTCCTTGGGGCTGTCAAGCCTGGTGTAACAAGCCAACTGGGGAATTTCCTGCTCAGCACCACATCTCCTCAGCTTGATTCAGGTCATTGCCCCTAGCGACATTCCTCTCTAGACTATCTCAAATATGCTGATTTCTGCACCTCTGGAGCACTTACATGGTGGCATAATATTTTCCATTGTTTCTTGTCTGAATCTTTTGCTCCATCTCTTCTATGACCTTGCTATGTACATGTATGAAAAGCCAATCCTTGAGCACTTATCGAACAATAATTGTGTTCTAGGTACCAGTCCAAGTGTGTGGTGTGTGTGTGTGCATGTGTGTGTTTCTGTGGTGATGACAGCAGTGGGGCATGGGGGTTCAACGACAAGTACAGGTGGTCCATAGAATCTGATGGACTTTTGAGGGTCAGTTTTTAGATTGGACCGTTTAGAGAAAATTCTGGAAAGGAAGAACTAGAAGAGGCTTTATGCTTTAAAATGATAGCTGATATGCCCTCTGCCGGTGCAGTCTAGCAGAGATCAATGTTTTGTTTTTATCCCTCTGTCTTGCAGGTATATAGGGGACAAACTGGGTTTCAGAGCGTTAAGCAAGTTACACAGCTAATTGGTAGCACTACAGATAATGTAAGTCTTGTGCACAATGCTCCCAATGTCTCTTCTCAGATCCACAGAGCACCACTACATGCTACACACTAGGATGTGGAAAACCTTGACCTTCACTGGGTCTAACTGGGGAACAAAAATGAAACCCTTGATGAACAATGTAGGGCTACATTTATAGTCATTATATATAAGTACAAAAGTACAACAGAGAAGAGAGGCGTGCTGTGGGTCTCGAAGCCCTGAACTTTGAAACAGACAAAGAGGGTGAGGGAAGGAGCGGGGAGACCCTAAGGAGAGAGGTAGGAATAGAGTGGAGATGCGGGAGTGGCTGGGAAAACCTCACGTGGCCAGAGACATGTGTGAGGAGAAACGAGGGGGAGATGGATGGGCTGCAAGTGTGGGATGAGGCTGGAGGGAGATTCAATGTGGCAGGCGAACCAGGAGCTATTATAGAAATATAGTACCGTTACCAATTTTCTATAGATACGTATACAAACAAAAGAATAACCCGAAGGAGTTCATGGTTTTCTCTTTCCACTCCTGCAGCAGAACATTTGGGCATTGACTGCTTGCTGCCCCCCTTTTCCCTGGAGAGAGAATCAAGCTCAAAGATCCACATCCCCAGCTGGTTGTGGTGAGAGGGGACCCAGTGCAGTCAAGATGGTGTGAGCAAGATGGCCCTGGAGGAACGTTCTCCTGGGGAAGGGTGACAGTTGCCCAGGGGTTGGGGACTATATACCTGGATCATCTTAAAGAGCAGGGAGAGAGAGTAAAATTGGAATTTCACTTTGGAGTGTGTCCCTAATTGGAATTAGCCCCCATTGTGTATTTGTCCCTTGCTTAGCAAACACCTTTAACCAAAATAAAGACCAATTATACTAAAGCATGGAAATAACACATGTCCATAATGAACATAGAATCAGAGAAGATGCCACATCTTCATCTCTCTTGCTTGGTGTGCACAAACCAGAATGCTTTGCATTTATTCAAATATGAATTCAAATTTGTCCCTGATGATATTCTTACTAGAAACTGTGGTGTCAAGTAAATTGATGAGTGAGTCTTTTCCTGAAACCATAATGCTGAAATCTCATTTCTTATAACATGTGTATTTGGAGTTTTTGGACTGAACAACTTGCTATACTGAATAAAAAGAAGGTGCTATCTGGGAAGTGGTACAACTTTTCAAGAGCCATTATGGTGAAAAGTCATTAGCAGATGCGTAGGGAAAGGCATAACCTAAGGTATCTCTCATTGTCAAGCTTTTGCCCATGATGGTTTCCCTGTGCAAGACAACTTCCTCCCCATATCCCCTGTGCCTTTTTTGGCCTGGCACACTGTATTAGATTAATATTCATTCCTTTTTATTGCTAATCATTATTCTATTGAATCATAGACCTAACTGTAAAAATTATAACTATGAAACTTCCAGAAGAAAACATGGGAAAAACATCTTTACAACCTTAGAAGAAAATATGCACCATGCATAAATATATCAGAGGACTTGTGTCCAGAATATATAAAGAACTTTTACAACTCAATATTGAGACGACAAACAACCTAATAAAGATGGGCACATTATTTGAACATTTAACACAAGAAGATATAAAATGATCAATATGCATATGAACAAGTGGTCGACATTGTTAATCATCAGGGAAATGTGAATTAAAATCACAATGAGGTGCCACTATATACCCATTAGAATTGCTAAAAGTAAAAAGACTGATAATAACAAAATTCTGGTAGATTTGAGGAACTAGAAATCTCACATGGTGGCAGTGTGAAATGGTACTGCTGCTTTGGAAGACAATTTTTGTTTCTTATAAAGTTAAACATACATTTACTACATGACCCAGCAATTCTACTCCTAGGTATATACCCAAAAGAAATGAAAACATGTGCCCACACTAAGATTTACACAAGGCTGATTATAGCAGCTTTGTCCTAATAGCCCCAAACTGGAAACAGTCAAAATGTCCATCAGTAATGTAATGGATGAACAAATTATGGTACATCCATACAATGGAATACTGCTCTCCAATAAAAAGGGAGCAAATTCATGATACACACAATAACATGGATGAATCTCAAAAGGGTTTTATTGTGCAAAAGAAGCCAGGCAGAAAAGAACATGCAGTGCCTGATTCCACTCATATGAAGTTCTAAAACAGGAAAAAATAAACTATATTGATAGAAATCAAATCAATGTTTGCCTGGGACCAGGAGGAGGGATTGACTAAAAAGGGCATGAGGGAGGTTTTGGGGTGAGAGAAATATTCTATACCTTGATTGGGGTGGTGGTTACAGAGATATCCATATTGGTCAAAACTCATCAAACTATACACTCAAAAAATTCATATATTCCTTTTATTGTATGCAAATGATACCTCAAAAAGTTTATTAAAAATAAGAATAGTATCCTTACGTGTCAAATAAAGACAGGTGCCTGCTGCTTCTTCAGCAGGGCATCAAGATACATATCTTTCATGGATTCGGCATCTCAACTCAGAATATAGGCTAGAAATGGCTGGGCTCTACTGGAGGAGTAACCAGCTGATCTAGGGCGCCTGACCCATATGATCCCGAGTTAAAAGTTATCTTGCAAGTGCTCTTTTCACTACCTTTTTAGGTTGGAAAATGGATGCTGCCATATTGGACCATGAAGATGAGGGCTCGCCTTGCTAGCGTGAGCTGGTGGTGAGTTGAAGGAGCCCAGGTCCCTAAGGATTCCATACTACATAGATATCTACCTACCTCTGGACTTCTAGGTTGCAGAAAGTGAGAAACCTGCCTTGTTTAAGTCACTATTATTTTGAGTCTCTTTTATGGCTTAACTTAAACTGGTATAATTTTCCAAAATTGTCCAAGCAATCAAACCGTGATTTAGCCTTCAATTGTACTTTTGTCAAGCACTTCCTATCCAGACTGGTATTCAATCCAAGCAATATATGAAAATCTTGTACCATTAATGAATTCCTCCTCCACTCATCCCACCTGGTGTTAAGGTCTGAGACCAATTTGGCTGTAGTTACCAGCCAAAGCCCTGTAAAGGTTAGATTTCCAAAGTAGAAAATGTTAAACTGTTCTAGAGGCAAAGAGAGCACTGGATCCAATGCAAATGTGTGGTTCAGAATCTTCAAATTCTGTCTTTGCTGTCTGAATAGTACTATGAAACTTAAGAAGAACTTGGAAGGGGCCTGTTAGAGAGGTTGTTGTGTGTTTTGTGTTCAAAGCTCAACTGGGACTGAGAAAACTTCCAAAGCTCTCCAAGACCATGACTGATCTCTCTCCTGGAATGAATAGTGTCTCCCCAAAGTACATGCCCTCCCAGAATCTCAGAATGTGACCTTATTTGGAAATAGGGTCTTTACAGATTTTTGTAATTAGTTAGGATGAGGTCATACTAGATTAGGGTGGGCCTTAAATCCAATGACTGGTGTCCTTAAATGGAGAGAAATATCAGAGACTCAGATACAGACAGGGAAGAAGGCCATGTGACAAAGGAGGCAGAGATTGGAGTGATGGGTGCATCTACCAACCAAGGAATGCCCAGGATTGCCAGCAACCACCAGGATCTGGAGAAAGCAAGGAAGGATCCATCCCTAGAGACTTCAGAGGAAGCGCAGCCCTGCTGACACCTTGGTGTTGGATTTCTAGCCTCCAGAACCATGAGAGAATAGATTTCTGTTGTTTTAAGCCACCCAATGTGTGGTAATTTATAATGGTAGCCCTAATAAACGTGTAACCTGAATTTTCTTGTTTTACCAAAAGGGTGCTGAATCCGTCCTGTCATCTGGGTAAGTGAACGAGGTTTGAAGGCTCTTGCCTTTGTCAGTATGATGCGGGTTGTGGAAGGCATGTTTAAGATGATGTCAGGACCTTACTGGTGTCTGGTTCTGTTGAAATAACACATCTCAGTCCAGCCAATCTGTTATGCTTCATGCAACTCTAATTGACAACATTGCAACAGAGACTTATAAGCAGTTCTCCAAAATCCTTCAAATTTCCTGAAATGCAAATCTCTTTAGCTTAGGAAAGCTATGGTAGAAATAAAGACATCCAAATAAATCCTGAAAAAGTCCTCAGAACATCCTAAGACAGTGTCAAGATGCTTCAGAAGGCCACTGGTAGTCATGCAAACATTGGCTGTCCTGTTTTCAACTAAGTGGAAACTAAGCTGAAAGCTTCTTCTTTGTATTAATATTTTTATATTCAGCTAGAAGCTCTTTATGTTGCTGACTCTGAAAGCAAGGAAAACTCTGGACCACTTCACACTTGGGTAGGGCAACCCCGTTTGTGAATCAGGACAGATCCCCACATGGGCCGTAGGAGAAAACTGCGGCAGTCTACGGAATGTTTCCAGATGTTAACATAATTGACGATTTTCTAAAAACGAACACCAGTTGTTACATGTGGTTTCAACATTTTTGTTTTATTTTCTGTAATGGTTGCCTTTCCTAGTTGAGTGTTTTCCAGTTCTCCAGGACGCGTAACGCTTACCTTTAAAGGTGTGATCTCCCAACACTTCATTCCCTGGATATGTTTCTTTTTAACAAGCTAAAACAGACATAACTAGGGCACTGTTTCAGGCTGATATGACAAATGTGAAACTGAAGAATATTGAAAGCCATTCAAAAATTGGTTTGTTAAAAGACAGTGCTGTATAAGGAAACCAAATGCATAGATTGGAATTTTAAAAGAAATCCTAGTGTGAAGATAAAAGAACATGAAAGATAATAAATGTTGAAATGATACACCACCTAATGGTATCCTGTCAAGAAAGAAAGATAATATGATAACTTACAGAGCATCCCCAAGCCTCTATAGGTACTTGACCTATAGTTTGCAGGGAAACAATCTTTTTGTTTCATCTGGCTCGTATTAAAAATAGGAAAAACACAATCAGCGTTTTTTTCCCCACTCTCACACAGATGGTGGAAAAATCCATGCAAGTTTTAACTGTCTGAAATTCTTTAAAGCAATATAAGACAGAAAGAATTATTAAATCACTTTTCCATTTCATATAATGAAAAACTGCACCACCACGGTGGGGCTGGAGCCATCAATTTTGGAACAAATGGGAGCTCCGATTGGTCCTACAGGCAATCAATCACCTGGCAGTCCTGGGTCCCTATCTCTGAAGTCATCTTGCTGTAGGAAAAAGAAGTTTAGAAAAAAAAATCAAACTAAAGTCAAACTGCTCATTAGCATTTATATAATCCCATTTTTGAGATTTACTTAGTATATAATTTACATACATGACATACTTGGGGGTGTTTGGGGGACATATCTACATTTCATTCACTCATTTGTTTCTTCTTTTACTTATTAATTTGTTCATCCACTCATTCAAAAACTATTTAGCAATGATTACTCCAGGCATTGGGGATCCAAACTCTCCCTTTGAGCTCATGGTCCACTGGGACAGACAGATGGACAAATAAATGACTACAGTGTATCCTGATAAATTGTGTAATCAGTGTTATGTATATTGTTGACAGTGTTATGCATTTGGCTATTTCTAGGTATTCTGGGGCCAAATACAGAGCTGTTAGAAGGGCAATGGGGATTTATCTTGCCTCTTCTGTTTACTTAATATTTGAAGGAGTGATAGCTTATTTTTTATTTACTTCTGCATTTAGACTTGCCTCCAATATAAAGAATGTTTGATGTGACTTTTCAGAGTGCATGTGGTACCAAATGCTCAATTCTTGCTTGAATCTGGTTAGGAGAGACCATTTGCTTTTGGGGAGAGAATCTGGTTAGAGAGACTTATTAACAGTGATGTCCTTCATAGCCTGCTGGATATGTCAGTTCCCTTGGTTCTAGTCTCTTGCCTACCGACAAGGCTCCTCTCTTCTAGGATCTCATATCTAGGTGGCAAGGCTAGATAGGTAGCTAAAGTCACCTAACCATATGCAAATCATCACTTTTATGGTGCCTCAGTTTCTCCATAGGTAAAATGTAGTTAAAGCTAATTATCCCAAGGGCAATTAGTTGGGAAGAGAGAACAGTGTCTGCCATGTCATAAGGCTATGAAAGTGTTAGCTGTTCCTATCCACATTGCTACCCAAGCTTCTCTTGCAAGAGCTGAACACACTAATGAATGCACAGCCAGTAAATGCAGCCTCAGTTTCTACTGAGACCCCCATGCACATGCCCTGTTACCCTGCATGCCTTCCATTGGACTTGGAGTTCCCCCAGACAGGAGTGCTTTCCCTCTTGTCTCAGTCCGAGCTCCCAGAAGGTGGAATTTGTGTTTACACCATCCAACTAGATGTTCCCTGATCTTATAATGAAGAAACAGTCATTGAAGGAGGTTGCTGGCTGGTCATCCTTCCTGTGGGACAGAGAGGGAGTGAGCTTGAGTTCAGCAAGAGGAGACTTTAGAAAAGGTGATTTGAGGACGTTAAATCGAGGAAGGCTTGGGGAAGACTTTGGAATGGGAGGGAAGTCTGTTGGGTGCTGTGGCAGAGGGGCATGAGCTCAGGGGGCAGGAGGATGGAGGAGATGATCTCTCAGGTCTCCTTTTCGAGCTCTCTGACTGAGGTTTCCCCCACATTGAGCGGATGGCACTGTGAAAGTTTTTCCTGGTGGAGGCCGTGGATTTCTCCTTCCCTGGGTCCCATGAAACAAAGCCACAGATAGAGCTACATCAACAAACAGAAGAGTAACGTATGCTATTTAAATAATTGGGAGCCATTTCTATATTCAAGGCTGGAGAGCAGAGGGGGAGTGTGCTGTGGAAAGGTGTCCTTGGCAAAGGGAAGCTCCTACTTTAGTTAGGAAAATACTTTTTGGGCTGTTAGGTGGTGGCAGTGTTAGCCCCTGAGTTTCTTCCAGAACAGCAAGAGTTAGGGTGACAAGGGCTAACTTGTTCTGTGTGCAAAAGTCAAAGAGTAGCCAGCTTGAGCAGACCAATTGCTTTCTGAATTTTAAGGGAGTTTTAGTGTTTCCTTCACAGGCCAGGAGCCTGGATTTTGTGATTCTGGAACTGGCAGAAGAAAAGGGGAGAAAAGATGTACAATTGGGAACATACCCCCTCAGCATGGAGGCATGAGAGGGCCAAGAAGAGAGAGACCGCACTAAGGATTCCTTCTGGAAGGGCACGGGAAAGAAACTAGAAAGAGGACTGCAGCATCTCTCCCTAACACTCAAGCCTTCAGGAAAGTAGCGTTAACATTGACAACTGAGCAGGACTCTTAAGGATGAAGAGGTGGGAGAACCACGTAAGGTTAACGGGGGTCCTTTATTGGTTATTAAGGAGAAGGCATTTCAGAAGATTGGAAGCCTTGTGGACACTTGACTAGATCACTCCTAAGAGGGTCTCAGTGAGGGAGGAGCATATCTAGAGGCTGTGGCAGACCTGGCCGGGCAAGAAAAAGCACTGGGTCCATGGCAAGGGTGTGGAATCTGCCTGAGGCTTGGCTACCGGGCAAACGGAGGAACCCAGGTGGGGTTCAGCAGGCTGTGTCACTCACATGCATTAGAGTTGCTAACACGGTGCCCTGCTTCCCAGGGCAGTGATGGTGGTGGTGGGGTGTGTCTTAGAAACCACACTGTCTTCCAGAAGGGACCTCAGGGGGAGGCATCTCATCAAACCCTTTCTTTGGAAAGTTAATCACCCCAGGGGGTTCCAGGAAGGCATACATGAGGCTAGTTTCTCTTAGAGAAATATTTAGATCTAAAACTGCCAACTGTTGGTCAATTCCAAGCATCTGGTTTGTCTTTTCAGAACATATTTGATGAGCACCTACTATGGGCGAGGTACTGGAAGCAGAGAGGACAAGACACCGCCATCATCCTTAAGGAGCTCCAGTCTAGTGGCGAGAGAGATGGGCAGGGTCAGATTCTGCCCACAGGCTCCAAATTGTACCAGGAGGAAGCCTGGGTATGATGGGGACACAGGAAGAGGTGGGGGCACTGGGGAGGCAGGGAAGGCTTGCTGAGTCTTCAAGGAAGTGTAGGAGAGAACCAGGTGGAGAAGTGTGCTACCTGGGTCAGGTGCAGGGAAAGGCAAGGGCTGCAGGGAGAAAAGGAGCTCCCAGCCCAGGCTGCTCTCAGTGCAAAGGGAAGAAGAAGGCACACTGGCCGGCCACCTACAGGAGCCGTTTCTCATCCTGACTTTCACGGGCTTTGCAGAAACAACTAACCTCTCTCCTGGAGACTCTAACCTGGCCGAAAATGAAATAAACACACTGCCCCTGATGGCTTCTCTCTGGGCACATGGAGCTCATGGGACAAATAAAACAGAAAGCCAGGGTTGAGCTGGAGGGAGCTGGCCCTGCACGTGGTGAATATTCAGACCCACAGATGGCAGTCTGAGGCACAAGGCTTCTTTCTGCGTCTATTGTCTTGAGGTGCTGAGGAGACACTAATCCACGATCACGGTGTGGGCCCGCAGCCCTGCCACTGCTGCCGTGCATTGTGTTTCCGGAGCCCCAAGAGCACCTGCAACCCAGGTAGGAGCGGGTTATTTCTGCCTTTGCTTGCAGAGAAATATAATAACCTCAGGGAGAGGATTTCACAGCTCTTTGAACTGAGTTGAATGTTTGTTCTGGGTTATTTTTTCTGTTTCCTAATATAACACACATTTGCTGCTGAGTAAATATTGATCCCGTTGCAGTCAGCATTAGCGGCAGAGGGTGCTGAAAAATAGTCAGCCAGGTAATCAGGTCTGCTCTCTGGACTGAAAGTGAGTGTGGTGGAGGCCACGTCCACACCACAGACAATTTAATCAACATTTCTGTAATTACTAGGTTCATTTTGGTCCTTTATAAGATATACAAATCTTCCCTGAATAACACCTTGTTTTTGAACAGCTATAAATCAGTCTATAATTTAGATCCAGGTCATGTGTATCAGAAAGTAGAAATCTTCCTCCCCAACTTTTCTTTTTTGGTGGAGTAAGTACTAGCTGCAAATTGAATTACAATTAGATTATTTGGTGATGTGATAAAATCCTCCTAAATTAAAATGCCACTAATGCTGAAGTAATGGTAATTTTGGCCAAGGATGAGCTCCAACTACATAAAGAAGAATTTACCAAACAAATTAATAGTGTAATCAAGTTTAGAAGGGTTATAAGCCTGCTGCTTTCTAGTTCTTCGAACAGAGTAGTAGTTATTTATATGTTATTTTCCAGAATCATGGAGTCTAGGGTCATTACGTGTGACTACTCCCATTTAACCCCCTCTACAATATCCCCTTCAATTGCCTCTCCGTCTTATCTTGGATACTCCAGGGTGGGAAGCTTGCTACCTTACAAAGTGATCCTCTTTATTTGGGGAGATCCAACAAAGAATACTTCCTGGGTAGAGCCAAAATTGTTTCCTTACTTTTAGTCATGGGCTGTACAAAACTCATCTAATTAATCTTCTAGGTATTCATAGACATAAATATTTGTGTGCTTTTATGTGCACTTAGAATCTAGGCTCTCAGAATATGAAGGAAAAAACCTTGAGTCAATTATTACAACACCCCTTCCCTTCACCACTCTAACCTAGTGCCTAAATTGCTGTTTTCACGTCCTATCCAATATTCACGTAGCTTGTGACTTCAAGCAGTGTTGAAAAACTCACTACCAAATGGTGTTTCTTTAAATTTTTCTTTAATTTAGACCAGGCTCTAATGCAGACTGATCCTTCCCATGAATTTGTCAGAATTAATGAGATGAGATGTGACTGGGAAGATAAAATCAATTCTACAATGTTCTGTGGTGGTGTTTTCCATACAAGATTGAACCTCCTTGAAAACTCTCTGGAGGAAGGTCTAAATACATGAATAAATTAAAAAGCCTATAATAAGCCAGGTGAACCCTTCCATCAGACCCCCATTAGTCCATGAAGGCAGGACTAACACTTCTACTGCTGTTTTAGGCAGTTGCTGTGGACTTCCCCATCAGCTCCATCCCATCCTAACCTACTCTTCCATCAGCTTGACAAATTAGATGTCACTAGATCTTAATTTCTCAATTCTAAGTCCCAAAGTTTCATCTCTGAGACTGACTTTGCTTCTTGCCTTTGATGCTATTCATCCCTGTGGTCCCTGTGGCTGGGATCTGGCTCAACCACTCTTTGCCCCCAGCACCTCCTGTTGTCTTAGCTTGGTCCTCCCTACTCAAGCCCCACAGACCCAAACCAAGTAGATAGTGCCCAAGCCTGGCACCCCTGTTAACGAAGAGATTTGATCCATCACACGTATGTCTTCTCTTACTATTTCCTGCTCTACCTACACATTTCCTGTAGAACTTAATCTTCCGTGAAGTCCACATTTACTACTACCATATTACCAAGAAAATAAAAAGCAAGTTCATTTCCATTGTGAAAGAACCTTCAGTGGGGATGTAGTAGGAAGTCACTTTAAGTAGCTAAAGAAATGAACAATGCTGTGTGTCTGTACAGCCTGACCTTCCTTCTGGGCACACCAGTGGCTCCATTTTCCGGCCTTCTTAGAGAGTAATTAGGACCAAGCTTCTCCAGATAGGAAATATGTTCCCTATTCAAGAAGTTTCAAGAATTAAAGAGTGGCAGTGGGTAGGGAAATGTGAAGTGGCTCAAGTGAACTCTGCTGAGATGCCACCTGGAAGAAAGTGTGACAGTGGATAGGGTTTGGAGCTGGGTTGAACCTGGGGGACTGCCTCAGGTGGACCAAGGTAGCTTAGAGAAGGGAGTCAGTGCTTGGCTGGCTTTGTGGGAGGGGAGGGCAGGAGATGGGGGTGGTTAGGTAGAACCCAAGAAGGAAGTGCCAAGGGTCAAGTTTGAAGGACAAAGGCTGAAGATAGTGAATGAATTAATAGTGAGGACAGTAGCTTCAAGGATCAATAACAAGAATGGAGAATGCGAAAGAGATCAGCAGTTCACAACTAAGGTTGTGAATATGCTGCCATTTTTGCTTTATGTGGTGTCTGGTGTAAGGCTTGGGTTGAAGGTACCTGAAGAATGATGTGGGGCTAGATGGAGGGTGGTGAGGGGCTCAGCAAGATTTCCCAGTGACTCCTGGGAAAGCATTATGGGCAAGCATTATGGCAAGCATTATGGGTGGATGATGAGGAAATATATCTCATTTTTTTCCAAGTGGGGTGAAATAGGAATTGGTGTTTGAAATAGTTTTTATTACTTGTGTCTACTCTTTAGGGCAATGGGGGTTGGGAACAGTTAATATATCTGGAGCACTTTATTTCTCGATGGATATTTTGTTCAACTGTTAGAGGCAGATTTGAACATCAAATCTCTAATTGGCTATAGCATTTATGCAAGAGAAGGGGCTGGATGTGACAAACTTCATGCCATGGGACTGAGAGGCAGATCTGTGTGTACTGAACAGCGAGAAATCCTTGACCGCTTGTCTGGAGGCTTCTCTCTCACTCCTTGAAGAAGGAAGGCAATTCAGGCCTCAGTCTCAGCAGGAGCAGGTACAGGCCAGGAACCTAAGATCCTGAGGGTCCCTGTAGCTCCACACTTTCTATGAAAACCAATTTGCCCTCAGCTCACTTAAGAACACACTTTAGCAAAAACCTGGATAAAGTAAGGCTCATTCTGTCACATGTGGTTTAGAGTGAAGGGCCTTTAGGACATCTGCTTAAATGAGTACCACTTGACATTTGCACACAGGCTATATTTGTGCCAATATACTTTCATGCAGATCATCTAAAAACAATCCGTAAAAGTATGCTGTTGCCGGGATTGTCATCCCTATTTTACAGAAGAAGAAATGGAGTCTCCCAGAATTTAGGAAACCTGCATGGGATTATGCACATATCACATCATTAACAAAAACAAGAACAAGAACAACATAAGTCTATGCATTTTAATTTCTAGTAATATATGGCATTATTTGCTAATTTACTATCATTTAGATTTATAGTACAATTTAGGTGGCACATATTGCCTTTATGTCTTTTCATTAAATCATGACTAGTTATATATCTATATGCTTATATCCTACTTTGTTTCAAAAAGCTTTTGAAGTGGCTTCAAAAATACAATATAATACTACCTTCAAAAGTAAAAACAAAATAAGCTGAACATGTAACTTATTTTTTTAGTTCAATAAATGGTTTTCATGGAGCTGATAGTGGTGGTGATGATGATGGCAGAGGTGGTGATGGAGGTGTTGGTGTTTTGGGGGCTCGAGGGGGAGCTGGAGATGCTGAGGTGGTGGTGGTGGTATTGGTGGAGGTAGAGGTGGTGGAGGTTGACGGTGGAGGTTGTCCTGGTGTTGGTGTTGCTGGTGGAGGTGGTCCTGGTGTTGGTGGTGGTACAGGTATTAATATTAGTGATAGAGATTGTAGGGGGTGGTTATTAACAGTAAGTGAGGCAACCACAGCAAAAGGAAAAGAGGGGTCAGGAAAATTATGGTCCAGCCAGAGATAAAGTTAATAAACTGGAGGTGAAAAAGAGAAAGTAGAGTTAGAATTAAAAAGAACTAGAAAAGTTTTTGTTCTACTTTCTGTCATAACTGGGAGTGAGTAGGTTCGCAGCAGTCTTGCCCATGGGAATAGCTATAGTAGTAAAAATATCAGCTAATATTTATTGAGGGCTTACAATATTCCAGATGCTATTACAAGCAACTTCAATGCAGATCTCACTTAATCCTTGTAACAACTCATGAAATAGATGTCTATTATTATTCACACTTAACAGGTGAAGAACTGGAGGCACAGAGAGGTTTAAGTAACTTGCTCAATATCATAGTGACAGGAAGTGATAGAACCAGATTCTGTCTACAGCTCAGTTTCTGAACCACAGAGCTTTGGGGAACATGACAGATAGTGAGGTACGCACACATGGCTGACCAGTGTCCCAGGTGGAGGGTAAATGAGAGATTGTCCTTGCTCTTTCTCTTGGGTTATGAAGACTCAGCTTTAAGTATGCAAGTTAAGGGCCCAGGGAAGGGTCTACAGCCACAAATCAACTCATAAACCCCTAATCTTCAAGAGCAGGAGGAAAGAGCTCCTCATCTGTGGACCATTTCTGGAGGTCCGCTGGAGGCCACCTGCTCGTTGCTTGTAAGCAGGGCTGCTGCTCTGTGTCTGGGTATAGATATCCACTGGAAGAGTGTGGTCTGGAAAAAAGTGTTAGCTGTTTTCCATTTTTACTAACTGAGCAACTAACTGTTTTATTTTTTTTCCAGGTTCATAATTTATTGTACAAATTGAGTATCACATGATGAGTTGACATTAGCTTCTCCAGGCATGGGAACATAACAGATGAGGTACAGTTTAGAATCCATTTATGTTGCTTTCACAGCTGGAGTTTTTTAGACCTTAACTTAAAGTAGAAGACTATCAAAGCAATACCTTCGTATGTGGCCAGTACACAATTCATTCTCCCTGTGAGAGTGTAAGTGTTGAAATAGTTTTTGATACCAGTGAATTGGAACTGGGTATCAGTTTCTGGACCTGCCATGCTTTCAATCTTCCAAAATGCACAGACTCCGCAGCTGGTGTCCTTCAAGTTACACAGCTGCACCTTAGCCCCACCAGAAGAAGCAGCTTGTCATTTTGTTTTGTTTTGAATTTTATTTTATTTAATTTTTTATACAGCAGGTTCTTATTAGTTATCTATTTTATACATATTAGTGCATATATGTCAATCCCAATCACCCAATTCATCCCACCACCTCACCCCCGCTTTCCCCCCTTGGTGTCCATATGTTTGTTCTCTGCATCTGTGTCTCTATTTCTGCCTTGCCAACTAGTTCTTCTGTACCATTTTTCTAGATTCCATTTATATACGTTAATATATGATATTTCTTTTTCTATCTCTGACTTACTTCACTCTGTATGACAGTCTCTAGGTCCATCCACATCTCTACAAATGACCAAATTTCGTTTCTTTTAATGGCTAATATTCCATTATATATATGTGCCACATCTTCTTTATCCATTCATCTGTCAATGGGCATTTAGGTTGCTTCCATGACCTGGCTATTGTAGATAGTGCTGCAGTGAACATTGGGGTGCATGTGTCTTTTTGAATTATGGTTTTCTCTGGGTATATGCCCAGTAGTGGGATTGCTGGGTCATATGGTCATTCCGTTTTTAGTTTTTTAAGGACCCTCCATACTGTTCCCCATAGTGGCTGTATCAATTTACATTCCCACCCTTTTCTCCACACCCTCTCCAGCATTTGTTGTTTGTAGATTTTCTGATGATGCCCATTCTAACCGGTGTGAGGTGATACTTCACTGTAGTTTTGATTTGCATTTCTCTAACAATTAGTGATGTTGAGCAGCTTTTCATATGCCTCTTGGCCATCCATATAATAAGGACCATATACGACAAACCCACAGCAAACATTATTCTCAATGGTGAAAAACTGAAAACATTTCCTCTAAGATCAGGAACAAGACAAAGATGTCCACTCTCGCCACTATTATTCAACATAGTTTTGGAAGTCCTAGCCACGGCAATCAGAGGAAAAAGAAACAAAAGGAATACAAATTGGAAAAGAAGAAGTAAAACTGTCACTCTTTGCAGATGACATGATACTATACATCGAGAATCCTAAAGATGCCACCAGAAAACTACTAGAGCTAATCAATGAATTTGGTAAAGTTGCAGGATACAAAATTAATGCACAGAAATCTCTTGCATTCCTATACACTAACAATGAAAGATCAGAAAGAAAAATTAAGGAAACAATCCCATTTACCATTGCAACATAAAGAATAAAATACTTAGGAATAAACCTACCTAAAGAGGTCAAAGACCTGTATGTAGAAAACTAACTATAAGACACTGATGAAAGAAATCAAAGAAAGATGACACAAACAGATGGAGAGATATACCATATTCTTGGATTGGAAGAATCAATACTGTGAAAATGACTATACTACCCAAAGCAATCTACAGATTCAATGCAACCCCTATCAAATTACCAATGACATTTTTTCACAGAACTAGAGCAAAAAATCTTAAAATTTGTATGGAGACACAAAAGACCCCGAATAGCCAAAGCAATCTTGAGAAAGAAAAATGGAGCTGGAGGAATCAGACTCCCAGACTTCAGACTATACTACAAAGCTACAATAATCAAGACAATATGGTACTGTCACAAAAACAGAAACATAGATCAATGGAACAGGATAGAAAGCCCAGAGATAAATCCACGCACCTATGGTCAACTAATCTATGACAAAGGAGGCAAGGATATACAATGGAGAAAAGACAGTCTCTTCAGTAAGTGGTGCTGGGAAAACTGGACAGCTACATGTAAAAGAATGAAATTAGAACACTCCTTAACACCATACACAAAAATAAACTCAAAATGGATTAAAGACATAAAATGTAAGACCGGACACTATAAAACTCTTAGAGGAAAACATAGGAAGAACACTCTGTGACGTAAATCACAGCAAGATCTTTTTGACCCATCTCCCAAAGTAATGGAAATAAAAAGAAAAATAAACAAATGGGACCTCATGAAACTTAAAAACTTTTGCACAGCAAAGGAAACTATAAACAGGATGAAAAGACAACCCTCAGAATGGGAGAAAATATTTGCAAATGAAGCAACTGACGAAGGATTAATCTCCAAAATATACAAACAGCTCATGCAGCTCAATATTACAAAAACAAACAACCCAATCAAGAAATGGGCAAAGACCTAAATAGACATTTCTCCCAGGAGGACATATGGATGGCCGTGAATGTTTTTTAAAAGAAGTTTTGATATTGTAGTGGATGCCTGTGGTCTGAGTTGTCAGTGGCTACACACATTACTGGCCAGCCACCCTCAGGCCCATTTTGGGGGAGTCTGTGTGCTATTTCGTGGCTCTGCCCTTTTTTGCTACAAACACTGCCTCTGTCCCATCCGAGCAGGCTCTGTGATGCCCTGACACACTGACTTTCACACATACTTCTATGATTATCTCCCCTTCCCCCGGCCTTGCTGTGAGAACATGTGCACCCAGGTCGATTTTTGTTCCTCATCTTCTGCTTTTTTTGGTCTGTTTCTTTCACTGATAAATTCTTTCACGTTTTATTCTTTTTCTTTTACTTCTTCTCTTAGAGAAAGGGTGGAGAAGGAGCCACCTGCCTTACTGTCCTCCATGCTTCTCTCGCCCTCGGGAGACACGCCTCTCCCAGCACCAGTGGAGCTGTGGGCCTGTGACACACTGAAGCTGGGTTTAGAGGAGGCTGAATGCCTGTGGCTGGAGTTTAAACAAGATCGTTAACTTAATCTTCGACCTCAGAGAGCACCATACCAAAACCATTTTGTCTCATACAATGTCCCATAAAATGTCACTCCCACATACCATGGAGAGAGAAGGTAGATGCATTAATAATCAATTAATTTCAGAAAATTAATGTGCCCTGGCTTTTACACTAGAGCCTGAGAAAATAGGAAATATTCTTCTCTGTTAAATTTTGCATTTTTTTTCTATAGTGGAGGTAAAGTCACTGACTCTTACAGGCATTAAGAGGAGTGGGAAGATGAGGAGAGCATGGAAAATATGTTCACACTCAGCAGACTACTGGAGTGATTATCTTTTTTTTTTGGCCAATGTTTATGGGAATGTCAATTTTGAGGAATTTTTAGCATTAAGAAGGCTTAAGATTGTAAATTGCTAATAAAGTTTTTATGCGGTAACAACGCCACTTGTAGAACTTGTACCGTAACCTCAAGTCTAGGATTTTCAGGGGAAATAGTGGTAGTGGAACACCTAAAGAACATTCCTAAAGCAAACATAAGCAGCATTTGTCAGAACCAATTATAGATTTTTACTGCTGCTTGGGAGTGTGCCGGTAAGGAGTGAGGAAACCAATCTGCTGCTTCAAATAATGTCCAAAATGATGCCAAAGTTAACAATAACTAGCTTATCTTTACATTTGCCAAAGTTTTATATGTCAATTAAAATTTTCAACACCACTGAATAAAATTGAACAACTTACAGCAGTTACCGTCACAACGAAAATTAGAAGGACACCTGTCAGAATTTAATAATCACATAATTTCTACCCTTACCAGGCTTTGATATCAGCCACAACTTTCTGCCTAATGAGGAAATTGACTGGTGATTGTGCCCATTGACTTGTGATCAGATTGAAAGGCTAGAAGATGGTAATGAGTCTACATAGAAGCATATTTACAGAAACGCATCTATTTGCAAAGGGGTCTTGTTCAAGTTCACAGAAATGCTTAATTAAGAATGAGCAAAGCAATAAAGTGAATTTCAAAATGATTTTTATTGAATTCAAAGATTGTGAGCTAAAAGCACTTGAGTTAAATGGAAAAGCAATTTTATTGAGTTAATGGTGAGTATAAAGAATGAAATCAATAAAAACCCCACTTGCCATTAAGTTCAAAAACAGTAAAAACATTTTATTAACTGTGTTGTTTTAAATTCAACCATATATGTTCCCTCAATTTGCAAAGCTTTTTTTTGCTACTGAATGTGGGCTTTAAAAATTGCTGGTATATGTAAACACACATGTGTATAATCTAAACCATGAGCAGCACTGACCTTGGGTGGGCCATTGAACTCCGCTGCTTGGTTTCATCACATATGAATCAAGGACAGTTATATGTACTTCACGTGTGTTACATTTCTGGAGATACTGAATGGGCTCCCAACGAGTGAGGTGAGCCTACACTCACAGGTGGCTTCTTATGCCCTTTATAATATATAAATATAAATTCATCCTACGTAAGTGAAGGTAAATTTCCCATATGGTAAATATTAGGTCAAAACATGCAGTTGCTGTTTTCGTAGGTTAAAGATGATTGAATAACAGCAATTTTATATGGTTCAACCTGCTACAGCCCACTGGAATTCATTCATTCATCCATTCATTTATTCATTCCATCAGTCATTCAACAAATCAAGTGACTGCTCGGCCAGGTGCTGAGTGTACAGTAATAAATGAAGAAGATGATAAGATAGAGTGAGAGACAGCAAATCAACCAACTTTCAGATAAGCATATAACTAAAAACTGTGATAGGTGCTGTCACAGTAAAAATTCGAGGTGACAAAAGAATAATGGTGGAAACCCAGGAGGGTGGCTCACAGGCAGTGCCATTTAGGCTGCACCTAAGTGATGAGTTGGGTTGAGCCGAGAGAAGCAGGGAGAAGAGCACTGCAGCAGAGAGAGAAGCAGGTGTGAAGGGCTGGGGTGGGATATAGGTGGTCATACATCTACCTGAGTCCAGAAGGTCATGGGGAGAATGCTGAGGTCTGTTTCTTGACTTCATACCTGGATGATCAGCCCCATGGGATTGATGCCCAAGTGAGATGGTCTGGCCAGCTTGACTGTCTACCTCTGCCCATATGCTGCAAGGAACTGTCCATGGGGCAAGCACTACTGGCCTCCAGTATATGATGCCCTGTTGCTCTGCCAGACCCCTATGCAGAGTCTGAACTCAGAGCCTCAGGACTCAGCCTGAAAATGAGGGAGTGCTGGGCAGCTAAGGCTGATTGGCCAGTGGAAACTTTGTAGTTACCCAGAAACTTTTCCCTAACAGAGCATTGCTGGAATATATCAAAAAGAACAGCATGTTTTATTTACTGAGGGCTTATTATGTGCCAGGCACCAAAGTATTTGCTTCATTTAAACTTTTATTACTCAGTTATAATCTGATGAGATAGGCATTATTACCACCCCATTTTACAGGTGTGGAAACCAAGGCTCAAGGAGGTTGAGTGACTTGCCATGGTTTCACAGGAGGTGGTGGGCTAGGCTGTCTGATCATGGAGGCTCTGCCCTTAACCTCTCTGCTATGTTGACCTTCCCATCCCATTCCGCCCCACCACAGCTGTTACTGAGCATGCTGCATCATTTGTGCCTTGGTTTCCTTCAGGGGATGTTGCAGTCAAGCCACGACCGTGTGAGTCAGAGGTGGGGTCTCCCATAATTAATGCAGCTTTTTTTTGTTGGACTCACTTAAGAAAGAGACAAATTCTCACATGAGAGCTTGGACAGTGGAGGCTGCAGTTTCCAGCAGATTGGGAGAGCAAGCTTAGCTTCTGACTCTCAGTAGAGACCCCAAGAATCCAGGGATCTGTGCGTATCTTCCCGAGTGATGTGGTTGAGAAGGGTCTGGGGGAGACCAAGAGCTCTGCAGGGAGCCATCCCTTGCAGCATCCGTTACAGACCTCCTAGCTCCATGCTTCTCTTGGCCTCCCAGCCCAGTCTCTGCAGGGCATTATGTTGGTCCACGTTGGGCCAGACCAACAGGCGGGGAGGAGGTCATTTCAACAGTGACAGCAGGGACAGGCAAGCAGGGATTCCAGGGAAAGGTGAATTTCCAACTCGATTCAACTTCTCCACTGAGAACTTCTCCTTTCCAGTGCCAACGCACAGAACTGTGTTTTGGGGGCAAACCCTTTTCCTTGCCTTATTACAAATGACTGAACATATTTCATAATCCCTTAAGCAGAGTTCCCAGTCTACATTATCTCTGCTTCCTGGGGGCTGCCAAGCAAGAAAAGATGCCCGTGAAACCACTGGCGCCAGGAGTAAACGGAATGCCCTGCAACTGCTATCATCTCCCAAGTTCCTAGGCAGCTGGGGGGCCTGTCTCAGGCAGCAGGACTAAGGCACATCCTGCCGAGGCACTTTTGGATGGGGGCCCTCCTGTGTTCTCCAGGGCACATATCGATTTCAGGGCCCTGCGTGGAATCAGGGCTGGGAAGGGGAGGCCTGAAACACTGTGAAATGTGATAAAGCTGGTCTGATTCAGGGCATCCATGCTTTGTGACACCTGCCTATCTGTTACACTGAGGCTGTTACACAACTGTCTGGGAATTCATCTGCATCCTCATGTGTGCCATGGTGCCAACCGACCTCGAAGTGGGTGGGCACCTGGAGGGAGGGGTCAGACTGGCTTTTACTCCCCCTCTTTGGCTGTGCAGAACTCCCACATCCACCAAATGACACACTGGCAGGAATGATCAACACAAAACTAGATTGTTGATTTCAGCGCAGTGCTTAGCTTACCCTCTCCAAAATCCAGGTCGCTGGGATATTCGTCTGTCTCTGTCACCCTCACAGAAAACTCAAACAAAATTTGAAGGCCAAGAAAGGAAGTTCTCAAATTTCCCTGGAAACTTCTTTTGGTATTTCAAACTTATGAGGAAATAACTCAAATGTCCACCAACAGGTGAATGGATAAAGAAGCCGTAGCACCCACATGATGGAATACTGCTCAGTGATAAAGCGGAAGGATCCACTGGAATATGGACCGGTGTGGATGAATTTCAAAAGAATTGTCCTAAGTGGAAGAAGCCAGACTCCAAAGACTGCATGCTGTATAATTCCATTTATATGACGTTCTGGAAAAGGCAAAGTTTGGGGGAAAATTACTCCCATGCCAAGTAGTTTTCAATCCCAGGGGTATCTCAGGGACCTCAGTGGGGAATGAGGGTGAGGGAGCATTGGGAAGAATCTAAACCTCCGCTTCATTTAGAGAAGCTTCACTTTTATCTATTTTATACACTGAGGTTTTGTTCCTTTGAAAAACTTGTTCTATACTTTAAAAAGAGTTTGAATACGCTAAACCAGATGAAACAGCATCTAGAGCGACAGAAAGGAGATTTAAGTCTTCTCCACTCCTTGTCTAACCCAACTGGCTTGAGAACTCCTGAGATGAGAGAATCTGATTACTTTTATGATCTCTTTCCCTTGAGAAGTGTACACATGTGCAGGGACTTAAAATTTGCATGTCGATTCAGGGAGAGTTGTAGGTTCTCTGAAGTCCATCCTCAGAGCCCCTAAAAACCCAAGGATCTCCGGTTCAGTATCTTTGCCTTAGAGAGTGGGGACCTTACATTTTCTTCCTTAAACACAATATCATATCATCCAGCCCAGGTGTATCAGTTATCTATTGCTGCATAACAGGCCATCCCAACAGGACGTCTTGAAACAATAATATTTTATCATTTCTCTCAAGTTTCTGCGTTAGTTGGTCTCAACTGGGTAGTTCTTCTCTTGCATGTGGTGTTGGCTAGGGTCACTCACATGGCTGAATTCATCTGGGAGCTTATCTGGGTGCCCTGCTGGGGCTGGAATGTCCAAGATGACCTCAGCCACGTGTCTGGGGCCTTGGTGCTGACGGTCAGCTGGAACACCTTCGTTCTCTTCCATAAGGACCATCTCTTTCTCCATGTGGTCTCTCATCTACTGTTTAGCCCAGGTGGCTGGCTTCCAAGAGAAAGACACTGGAGGCTGCCAGCTCTCTTAAAGGTTAGGACCAGAACTGGCAGTGTCACCTCCGTCACACTCTATTTGTCCAACCAAGTCAGAACCAGCACAGATTCAGAAGGAGGGAAAATAGATGCTGCCTCTTGATGCGAGGGACACTATGCACCTATAGGAAGGGCAGGATTGCTGGTGACCATCTTTGGAGACAATTTACCACACTAGGTTCTTGGAAAGTTCAAGAGCATTCATCAGTGTTAAGGGCAACCCCACTGTACCAGCCAGAGCAATGAGCTCCTGGGTTGGAACTGGAGCATTTGCTTCCTGCTTTTTAAGAATCTATCTTCCAATGTGTTTCTTCTCTTGTGTCACCATGGAGGCCATCAAAAGGTAGGTGCACTCCTGTTCCTCAAAGCTTATCTTTTTGCCCTCCAGCCTCATTATTCTGCCAGTTTCCCAATGACACACCCTTATCACCTGTAAACTTGACCACCTATTTTAGACTTCATTATATTTTTCATTTTTCTCTTCCCAGAAACACATGTCTCCTTTCTCTAGACAAACTAGAAGCTCCCTAAGGCAAGGAACCACACTCCTATTTCAGGAAGCTAGCATAGTTCTAAATGGGAATGACCTTGTGACCTTGTTACAAGGGCAGCAGTTGTGTTCAGGCACCGACCTTCAGGATGTCCCTTCTCCCCCACAAATGATAAGGTGAATAGCCTTTGGCTTCTGTGGATACCTGAGGTGGATGAGCTATCTGGCTGTCTGCCCAGCTGACCTGTGCTTTTATTGTCTGTGTCTATCTGATGTGTTTCTTGTGATTTCATTAGAAAGCATCTCCCGTTGGTTGGGGTAAGGTACAATGAAAATAGAGTCCCACTGCAAACATTCCTGGGAGGTACTGATTCCACCCTCAGCCTTCACTGTAGAGTCAACAGCATTATCTCAGTGTTTTACTTTAGCTGGAAAGCCACTTTCTTGCTTCCTGACGTTTCTGCTCCTTGCCTAGAATACTTCCTCCTCTATCATTCCTTTATCCCAACTTGGCCCATTCTTCAAAGCCCAAGTAGTCTTACCATCCACCCAAACCATAGGTTCTCAAATCCATGGTGTCACAGAGCTTGAGAGCTAGAAAACTTTTTGAGCCTCTAGCCCAGCAGTTTCAAACCTTCCAAGTATTGGGGTCCAAGGAGGGACCTCAGCTGCATATGGGTGGGTGATGTGTGGGTCCTATAAGCCAAGCTTGGTTCTTGCCGCTTCCATTTCAACTTGAAGACTCTCTTATATCTGTTTTAATTTTGAGCTTCCATGCAAAATATTACATGATAATAAAAAAAGATTTCATGCTTAAAACAATAATTGAAAACCATAGATCTAATCTAACTTCTTTGTTTAATGAATAAGAATAACTAGTCTAGAGACCTGGAGTGAGCTGCCCACCTTTAGGTAAGCAGCTAACGGTAGGAGACTCAGGTCTCCCCATTTTGGCTGACTACTGCTTACTATTCCTAGATCATTCTGTACAAGAATGGGATCTATCCAGGCCTAAGAATGAGGCTAAAAGTCTTGATACTGCTTTGCCTTGGCTTAAGAAATCTTTTATTTGACTGGGATTCCGCCTCTGCCTTGCTGGAATTTTTCTGTGCTACAGAAGAACGATTATTGCGGATTATCTTGTGCTGCGGCACTGTCTCTAGAGCCTCCTGGGAGCTTGTTTTGCTAGCTCAGCTGTTTCTCAGCCTGCTCTGCCTGAATGATGTCAGCTGTGATGTTGTTTCACTCAAGAATCCCCCCTCCCACTTCTCACTGCCTTGGAGTCTCTTTTGGTCCAACTAGCGATATCTTCATCTTTCCCCCCTTTTTCCTGTTCTCTCCACTTTTGATATCCTTGAGGCTGATGGTGTTTGTCAGGTCTGTCTCTAACTCTGGGGAAAGAGCTGGTGGAGCCATCTGTGGGGTTTGGAGAGCATCCCCGCTTGTAATTATTTTTCCTACAGTCATCCTTGATGAGGCAAAGGCCCACTGTTGCATGAATCCCAGTTGTCACCAGGGCTTTCCCATCATACAGTGTGTCCTGTGGGGTAACAATAGCACGACGGGTCTCAGAGAAACAATAGTTGTTGATTTCCTCACCGACAATTGGATGAAGAAGTTGGTTCCCAGGACGATGCTTGGTTTGGCCCCTAACATTATTTGGCTGCAGAGTTCCCCACAGTGGGAGTAGGATTTTCGTCACTTCTCTTCAACCCAAATGTGAATGAGCTGTCAGAAACTGGGAGAGAATGGGGAATGGGCACTTTCTTCACATGAACACGAAGTCCTTGCCCCAGAATGATGGGCAGAGATGAAATTATCATAAACCCTCTAAAGCCTTGGTAATTTGTGTGATTATTATGAAGGACAGTGAGACTTATTGAAAGGGCTAAATTGCATTAAATCCAGCTCAACATTTGGAAGAGAGTTTGATGTTCACAGAGCACAGACAGGGTGTTGAAAATCCAGGTTTTAATCCAAGCTTTGCCATTAAGTGCTGGATGACTTTGGATGGGATCCTTTCTCTCTTTGTATCTAAATTTTCTCACTCACAGAATGTGGAGTTTTGAATAAGTGATCTATAAAAGCCTTCCACATCTCCTATTCTATCATTTGGAATATGTGTCTAGTATCAGCCCTGGGCAGGCAGTGTTCTGGGCCCTGCAGGGGAAGCCATGGACTATCCCTGAGCCAGTCTACACGATCAGTCTTTTGGTAAAGACCTGCCACTGCGTTCAGTTCAAGCAGAGACAGTTATGCATCAGGCTAATGAATCACTGCCAAAATGAACTGGCTTTTTTGAATAGAATGTTAGTAATTAGAACACTCGTTGTTTAAATGTAAATGCTTGCTTATAAAGAGCTAAAAAACATGCTTCTCCTAAGTAAGTTGAGCAACTGCAATTGTTCTTTTAAGTTGTTCAGCTCCTGCTTTTTTTCATAGACTGTTATTGTAACTATTGATGATTTATGCCTCCTCCAAAAAGAATGTGCGGTAGTTTAAAGCAGAAAACACATAAAAACCACGACAATTAAAATTTTTTAAAGGAAAAAAAAAAGACAACAGAAAAACTATAAGCGGGGAGATAGGCTTTCCAAATACCCAGGATGAGTTGTTTAGGCACTTGATCCCCAGGTTAACTGCACTTCTTGGCTCTCAAAGCGCAAAGGTAGCCAGGAGGAACATGGTGTCCAAGCTTCCATGAGCAAGGTCAAAGACTTACTAGATGCGTTGTTCCCTGAGAAGCCAGATTCCTTCCCTGAAGGACAAGTGGGAAGATAGATCTGCAGAAAAATTCTTAGGATACAATGTGCTTAGTGAACATTTCTCAGTGGTCTCCAAATTATTTGATTGTGTACCTCTATCAGAAAACTATTTGGGACATGTACCTTCCAACTAGGTGTGTATTTATTTGCATATAAATTTTATATGTGAACTACTGTGTTAAGATTCTGTGTACATTATGAAACATACACAAAGAAATAAAAATGAGATAAAAATAAATAAGTTCTAACATTCTTTTCTCACATTCAAATGGTGTGGCTTTATTTGGATGAAATGTTTGTAAGGAGAACAATAGTTATTTAATTGTTAATAAATGAATGAATGCTTATAAAATGCTTAAACAGAATGTCTTCTAAATATGTAAAGCAGTTCACTTGCAATTGCATTGACCCTTAAGTTGTGTAGCAAATGTGTTTTTTAAAAATAAGCTTTTTTTTCAGGGGGAGGGGACAACTTTAGATTTATAGCAAAGTCGCAAACATGGTACAAAGAGTTCCCTTGTAGCCTTCACCCAGCTTCCCCTAATGTTAACATCTAGCAAACATTTTTTTATAGGTTGTTATCAACTGAGCCCCCCCTGGGATGTCTGACCCAAGCCATTTTTGGGGATCATTAGCTTGTTTTGGGCAGAGCCTGAAAGGTGAGGCCCCAGCTCTCTTGTTCACAGCTAGACCGTCAGAACCTAAAAAAAGGTCCAACACAGAAAAGGCACTTAATGAATACTCATTAAATGACTAAGTAATGGACTGAGAAAACAAAATTTTCTATATGTGTCTTAGAAAGTAGAGAGGGGCCATAAATATTTTTTCCTGTTACATGTTCAAATGAAAAAAACAGGGCTTTATTTGTCACAGAAAGGGAGATTAATGAGAGTTTTGTCATTTATGTAAGGGATTGCATGTTAGCTGATACCATAGTTCCAACTTACTCCAGTGATGGTTTGGATTTCTGTATAAATGGGTGTCCTGATTAGGTGTCTGCTTGACCCACCTCTTATCCTGGCTTAGGTACCCAAGTGATAGAATGTGTTTTTTCTCTTAGAGCTTAGCTCACACAGGGATGACTTTCCTAGTCCGCATTGGTCTCTTCCTCTTCTGAACTTGCCACAGAACTTTCCACCTGTACTGACTCTCCCATAATTGCATTGTCTTCTATCTCCCCTCCAGGATCTTTATGGTTTAGTGGGTGAGGCTGTACTAAATTATTTAGTTTCGTGTATGCAATTCTTGCATCATCAACTATGTAATGAATGAGCTCCTTGAGTATAGGCCATTGTCTTCTCATCTCCAATGTCTAGCAGATTTTACAGTATAGCAATATCAAATTAAGATGCTGGAGTTCTCAGCTGTCATGCAGCTGTCATCCAGGAAGGTCACCACTGTGACTTATCATTACCTGGTCATTCCACGACTTTCAACAGATATGCATTAAGCACCTACTGTCTTCAAGGCACTGTTTACTGCTCTTCAGTGTGTATACATGTGGAGTGTGTGTGCACGTGTGTGTGTGCGTGTGTGTGTGTGTTAGATGCGGTGGTCAGGGAGGACCTTTCTGATAAGTCAACATGTGAGCAGAGACCTGAATGAAGTGGGAGAACGAGCCTTGAGGATGTAGAGCAGTCAAGGCAGAAGGAACAGCCAGTGCAAATGCCCTGGGGTAAGAAAGCTAATGCTGAGCCATTAACACCTTCCTTTAATTTCCACATTTAGAAGGTTTGATTTCCACATTCAGTCCACTCCCCTGGGACCTGAGAGAACCCTTCATCTCTGCATTTCAGTGTCCTCATTAACCCACTAGGTGAGTCAATTGGACCAGATTTCCAAGCTAACATATTTGTAACTTTATGGAAAAACTATTACGTGATGGAGAAAACATATTTTCTCTCCTCTAGCCGAGATGAGCCCTCTCCTCTCACATACTTCATTTCATTTTCAGATGTTGGTCTTACCCACTGAGTCTTCATACAGTTATTCCAGAGAGGCTTGTGGGGCCCACCTCCATGGGAAGGAGCAGTGACCAAAGGGGAGGTCATTCACTAGGGCAAGAGGCAATCCTTAGAAATAAAATAGGGCCTGAGTAGGGAAGAGGATGGCTCAGTCCGCCGAGTTCTGGATATTGTGTGGTCTGAAGGGAGGGCCTTTAAAGTGAGTTTGTTATCTTACACGATAAAAAAGCACTCTGCAGATGTGATTAAATTAACGATCTGAAGACTGAGCGATTATCCTGGATTATCCCAGTGAGCCCAATATAATCAAAAGGGTTCTTTTAAGAGAAAGAAGGAGGCAGGAGAGTCAGAGTCTGAGAAAGAGATATGACAGTGGAAACAGAGATTACTATGCTCTCTCTGAAATGACAGAGATTTGAAGTGGCTGTGCTTCCTTTGAAAATGGAGAAAGGGGCTACGAACCAAGGAATGCGTGTGGCCTCCAGAAGTTAGAAAAGACAAGGAAACAGATTCTCCTTTATAGCTTCCAAAAGGAACACAGCCCTGCTAACACCTTGATTTTAAGACTTCTGAACTCAGAACTGAAAGATAATAAATTTGTGTTGCTTTCAGCCGCCATGTTTGTGGTAATTTATCATAGCAGCCATAGGAAATAGCGTCAGCTGTGGAAAATGCACGACTGTTTTCCTTTTCCTGTGATCTAAGGCAGGACATCTGTGTGAAGACATCATCCCAAGGATGCCTGCCAGCCATGGCCAGTCCCATCAGGATCACGTCTTAGGAAATGTGGGCCAGCTCAGAGTCTGTGTAGGGCAAGTTACTGCTGTGGGAAGCAGAAGCCCCCAAAATGTCCTGGGGGCATGGGGGAGAAGGTCCTCTTGTTTGCCTACTGACTGCTAAATTATCATCTTATGACCTAAGTGTAAATAAATCAAAACTACATGTTCCATTTTAATCCAAATGAATGGACTGTTCCAAATTAACAGAAATCATGCCTGAGGATAGAGTGATCCAGAATGGGGGACTTTGGGCTATGTGGTGTTAGCTCAACTTCTGGAGGGACTGGAGACTAAAGTCAGCACTTGGTTGGTCACAGTCAGCCATATCTACGTGACCAAACCCCAATAAAAACTCTGGACACCACAGCTCAGGTGAGCTGCCCTGGTTGGCAATACTCAGGCTATATTGTCACACATCATAGTCAGAAGCTATGACCGTCCATGGCTCCACTGGGAGACGATAACTGGAAATCCTGCACGTGGGGCTCTCCTGGGCTCTGCCCCGTGTGCTCTTCCCTTTGCTGATTTTCATCTGCATCCTTCTGTTGTAATAAACCATAATTGTGAGTATAACATCTTTCAGTGAGTTCTGTGAGTCCTAGTGAATTACTGAAAACAAGGGTAGGCTTGGAGACCCCAGAGCTTGCACTTGGGTCAAAAGTGAAGGTGATCTTGGGGGCACCCTAACTTGCAGGTGTGTTCTGCTCTTTGAGACCTACTTGTTAGACAATGTTAAACACGTCCTGCCAGTAAAAATGTTATCAGCTCTAATCCTGGAGGACTCACTGGGTGCCGGCCATGCACGGTGTCCTCACTTCATGCGTGCAACAATCTTGCTAGTGTGTGTCGCTCAGCCTTCTTTCATAGAAGGGCGATAGAGGCAGAGGGAGCTTTAGAAACTTACTCAAAGGCCGACTCCAGAGCTGATGCCTATAACCACTCTGTTTTCACCTTCCTTACATCGTGCTACCTTCTCTGTCGTGTTTCAGTTGGAGAGATTACCGTTAACTAGAGCAGAGAGAGGCACCCAGCTGTCAGTAAAGTATTCAGTCTAACTGTGTTAAAATATAGGAAACAATACCTATGGATTGATTGATTGACAAGAGGAAGCACAGTTCCTGCCCTCAAGAGGAGGAAGGTCAAGGTAACGTGGGGGCAGTGGGAAAGGAACTGGTCTTTTGAGAACTTACTTGGTGCAAGGTTCTTGACATAGAGGATTTTGTTTAATCCTTGTAATCCTAGGAAGGATTATTAACTCTGTTTTACAGATGAAGTAACGTTAACTTTAGGTTACAAACCCCTGCTCTAACTAAAGGCAAGTTACAGGCTGAATTGTGTTCTCCACCCCCCCTCCAAATTCCTATGCTGAGACCTAACCCTCAGTATCTCAGAATGTGACCAAATTTGGCTATTGGGTATTAAAGAGGTAATTAAATTTAAATGAGGTTATTACAGTGGGCTTTAATCCAATACAACTTGTGTCCCTATAAGAAGAAGACATTCGGACACAGACAGATAAAGAGGGAAGACCATGTGAAGATACAGGGAGAAGACAGACATCCACAAGTCAAGGAGAGAGAAGAAACCAACCCAGCTGATAACTTGGTCTTGGACTTCCAGACTCCAGAACTGTAAGAAAATAAATTTCTGTTGTTTAAGCCCCCCAGTCTTTGGTACTTTGTTATGGCAGCCTTAGCAGACAAATACAAGGTACAGTGGAGACTCATCACTAGGTAGGACTAATTCCAAAGCCCTAGCCGGCCCTTTCTCTGTACCATGGAAAAGATCAGCCAGTGCTGTGGGAGACAGCCCGGCAGTAGCCAAATGAGCCACACGCACAGTGATTAAATGTGATGCGATGGATTGGTGGGCAGGGTTGAGGCTCAGGAAAGGCCTCCTGAACAAGGTGAGCATTCAGCTGGGTAGGGAAATTTGGGAAAGATGCAGATGGGCAGAGGGGGAGGAGGAGGGCATTCCAGGCCACAGGGCTGCTGATTTTGCTGGATCCCAGAGCCGCCATCCCTGCTGTCTGGATGGACGTTTGGCCAGCCAAGCACACATGTGGACACAGTGCTGAGGAATGTTGGCCCCGACTGAGCATGAGGAGATGGTCTGTAAATCAGGAGTCTCTTTTACGGACAACTTCTTCCCCTGAAGCCCCAGAAGGTGACCAAGAATAAAGAAGCCGTCAGCTTCTCATATTTATTAAGAGGCAGAGAGTGTGAGAAGGAGGGACCAGGAAGCACTAGCAGAAAAAGGATAGTTAACCCTGGAACAGTTAATCCAGTTTCCTGGGCCTTAGAAAAACAAGGCTGACAAGAAACCAGTCATGGGGTTGAATACAGAGCATGGGAATGAGCGAGGGGAGGGGTACCAAATCTGACACACAATGTATCAAATATAATAAGTCCTGTGAGGCCAATCAAATCCCCTGTCACCCCAACCCCACACTATGCCAAATAGTAAAAGCAGATGTTTTGCAAACTGGTAACAACTCAGGAGTCTTTTCTTGTGATTGGCAAGAGAAGGGGGCAGACTGCTGAGAGGAGTGGAGAGAGAAGGCTTTTGGGAAGGGTCCAAATATTAGTGCACCAGAAACCTTACGCTGGGCTCCTCCAACAATAGGAAAAGAGGGATTCAATTTAGCTTGGGCAAGGAGAGAAGATCTATTGTAACAGGGAAGAAATTCAAATGCGATAGGAGAACAAAGCGACATTTCAAATTGCTGTGATTTATCCAGCCCCATCGCCCGACCCATTTCTTTCAAATACCAAGCTGACAGGGCCAATTGCAATACCTCATGGGAGAGCGGGGGTGGAAGGTCCCCTGTTATGCCTCTGGAAATTCAGTCTGTGTACACTTCATCCCGAGTCTTTGGCTTTCCTTTCCATGGCAGGGGGACACCCCCACTCCCACAGCTTCCAGCATATTCTTGGTGGGAGTAATCACCAGATGTAGCACTCTCCAAAGTAACCATGGCACCGTCTTTGCCTTAAGGCAGTGCCAACAAAGCAGCCCCCATCCATCCCACCTGGCGGCGTTGCAGGGAGATGCAGGCGCATGCACAACTGCCCAAGGCCCAGCCAATAGGAGAAAGCTCAGGGCTCTGGAAGGGACTAATAAGAGTCAGCGGTTTAGGTCTAGGCTTTAGGCAATTCACTGATCCTCTTTGCTTTGTTTTCCTTACTTCTTCTATGGATAATATATGGATTTCTATGCTCTCATTTTTGGTGTGACATGCAAATAACTGTCTGTATTTAATATATACAACTTGATGAGTTTGGAGATAAGTATACATTCTTGAAATCATTATCACAATCTATGACATAAACATATCCTTCACCTCTAAAAGTTTCCTCCCACCTTCTTTATTATTATTATTATTACTATTATCATTACTATTTCACAATAAGAACACTTGACATAAGATCTACCGTCTTTGCAAATTTTTAAGCATAAAGTACAGTATAATTATTATTAACTACAGGCCCTATGCAGATGATTGCTAGGACTTATTCATCTTGCATAACTGAAACTTTGTACCCTCTGACTAATACCTCCCTGTTTCCTCCTCTCCCCAGCCCCTGGTAATCATTATTCTACTCTCTGCTTTTTATGAGTTTATTATTTTAAATTCCTCATATAAGTGGTATCATGTTGTATTTGTCATTCTGTATCTGGCTTATTTCACTTACCATAATGTCTTCCAAGTTTATCCACGTTAATGGAAATGGTAAAATTTCCTTTCTTAAAGCCGAATAATATTCCATTGTATGTGCATACCACACTTTCTTTATTCATTCATCCGTTGGTGGATATTTAGTTTGCTTCCATGTCTTGGCTATTGTAAATAGTGCTGCAATGAACATAAGAGTGCACATATCTCTTTGAGATGCTGATTTCAATTCCTCTGAATATATACCAAGAAGTGGGATTGCTGGATCATATGGTTGTTCTATTTTTAATCTTTTTGAAGAAATTTCACACTTTTTTTTTATAGTGGTTGCACCAATTTACATTCCCACCAACAATGTACCAGGGTTCTCTTTTCTCCATATCTTTGCCAACACTTTTTTTTTTAAACATCTTTATTGGAGTATAATTGTTTTACAATGGTGCGTTAGTTTCTGCTTTATAACAAAGAGAAACAGCTATACATATACATATATCCCCATTATTTCCTCCCTCTTGCATCTCCCTCCCATCCTCCCTATCCCACCCCCCGAGGTGGACACAAAGTACCGAGCTGATCTCCCTATTCTATGTGGCTGCTTCCCACTAGCTATCAATTTTATATTTGGTAGTGTATATATGTCTATGCCACTCTCTCACTTCACCCCAGCTTACCCTTCCCCCTCCCCTTGTCCTCAAGTCCATTCTCTACGTCTGCGACTTTATTCCTGTCCTGTCCCTAGGTTCTTCAGAACCTTTTTTTTTATTTTTTAGATTCCATATATACGTGTTAGCATATGGTATTTGTTTTTCTTTTTCTGTCTTACTTCACTCTGTATGACAGACTCTAGGTCCATCCACGTCACTACAAATAACTTAATTTTATTTCTTTTTATGGCTGAGTAATATTCCATTGTATATATGTGCCACATCTTTATCCATTCATCCGTCAATGGACACTGAGGTTGTTTCCATGTCCTGGCTATTGTAAATAGAGCTGCAATGAACATTGTGGTACATGTCTCTTTTTGAATTATGGTTTTCTTAGGGTATATGTCCAGTAGTGGGATTGCTGGGTCATATGGTAGTTCTATTTTCAGTTTCTTAAGGACCCTCCATACTGTTCTCCATAGTGGTTGTATCAATTTACATTCCCACGAACAGTGCAAGAGGGTTCCCTTTCCTCCACATCCTTTCCAGCATTTATTGTTTATAGATTTATTGATGATGGCTATTCTTACTGGTGTGAGGTGATACCTCACTGTAGTTTTGATTTGCATTTCTCTAATGATTAGTGATGTTGAGCATCCTTTCATGTGTTTGTTGGCAATATGTATATCTTCTTTGGAGAAATGTCTATTTAGGTCTTCTGCCCATTTTTGGACTGGGTTGTTTGTTTTTTTCATATTGAGCTGCATGAACTACTTGTAAATTTTGGAGATTAATCCTTTGTCAGTTGCTTCACTGGCAAAATTTTCTCCCATTCTGACAGCTGTCTTTTTGTCTCGTTTATGTTTTCCTTTGCTGTGCAAAAGCTTTTAAGTTTCATTAGGTCCCATTTGTTTATTTTTGTTTTTATTTCCCTTTCTCTAGGAGGTGGGTCAAAAAGGATCTTGCTGTGATTTATGTCATAGAGTGTTCTGCCTATGTTTTCCTCTAAGAGTTTTATAGTGTCTGCCCTTACATTTAAGTCTTTAATCCATTTTGAGTTTATTTTTGTGTATGGTGTTGGAGTGTGTTCTAATTTCATTCTTTTACATGTAGCTGTCCAGTTTTCCCAGCACCAATTATTGAAGAGGCTGTCTTTTCTCCACTGTATATTCTTGCCACCTTTATCAAAAATAAGGTGACTATAGGTGCGTGGGTTTATCTCTGGGCTTTCTATCCTGTTCCATTGATCTATATTTCTGTTTTTCTGCCAGTACCACACTGTCTTGATGACTGTAGCTTTGTAGTATAGTCTGAGCCTGGGAGTCTGATTCCTCCAGCTCCGTTTTTCTTACTCAAGACTGCTTTGGCTATTCGGGGTCTTTTGTGTTTCTGTACAAATTGTGAATTTTTTTGTTCTAGCTCTGTGAAAAATGCCATTGGTAGTTTGATAGGGATTGCATTGAATCTGTAGATTGCTTTGGGTAGTGTAGTCATTTTCACAATGTTGATTCTTCCAGTCCAAGAACATGGTACATCTCTCCATCTGTTTGTATCATCTTTAATTTCTTTCACCAGTGTCTTATAGGTCTTTTGTCTCCTTAGGTAGGTTTTTTGCTAGGTATTTTATTCCTTTTATTACAGTGGTAAATGGGAGTGTTTCTTAATTTCACTTTCAGATTTTTCATCATTAGTGTCTAGGAATGCAAGAGATATCTTTGCATAAATTTTGTATCCTGCTACTTTACCAAATTCATTGATTAGCTCTAGGAGTTTTCTGGTAGCATCTTTAGGATTCTCTATGTATAGTATCATGTCATCTGCAAACAGTGACGGTTTTACTTCTTCTTTTCCAATTTGGATTCTTTTTATTTCTTTTTCTTCTCTGATTGCTGTGGCTAAAACTTCCAAAACTATGTTGAATAATAGTGGTGACAGTGGACAACCTTGTATTGTTCCTGATCTTAGAGGAAATGGTTTCAGTTTTTCACCATTGAGAACGATGTTGGCTCTGGGTTTGTCATATATGGCCTTTATTATGTTGATGTAATTTCCCTCTTTGCCTACTTTCTGGAGGGTTTTTATCATAAATGGGTGTTGAATTTTGTCGAAAGCTTTTTCTGCATCTATTGAGATGATCATATGGTTTTTCTCCTTCAGTTTGTTAATATAGTTTGTCACATTGATTGATGTGCGTATATTGAAGAATCCTGGCATTGCTGGGATAAACCCCACTTGATCATAGTGTATGATCCTTTTAATGTGCTGTTGGATTCTGTTTGCTAGTATTTTGTTGAGGATTTTTGCATCTATGTTCATCAGTGATATTGGCCTGTAATTTTCTTTCTTTGTGACATCTTTGTCTGGTTTTGGTATCAGGGTGATGGTGGCCTCGCAGAATGAGTTTGGGAGTGTTCCTCCCTCTGCTATATTTTGGAAGAGTTTGAGAATGCTAGGTGTTAACTCTTCTCTAAATGTTTGATAGAATTCGCCTGTGAAGACATCTGGTCCTGGGCTTTTTTTGTTGGAAGATTTTAAATCACAGTCTTAATTTCAGTGCTTGTGATTGGTGTGTTTATATTTTCTATTTCTTCCTGGTTCAGTCTCAGAAGGTTGTGCTTGTCTATGAATTCGTCCATTTCTTCCAGGTTGTCCACTTTATTGGCATATGTTTGTTTGTAGTAATCTCTCGTGATCCTTTGTATTTCTGCAGTGTCAGTGGTTACTTCTCCTTTTTCCTTTCCAATTCTATTGATTTGAGTCTTCTCCCTTTTTTTCTTGATGAGTCTGGCCAATGCTTTATCAATTTTGTTTATCTTCTCAAAGAACCAGCTTTTAGTGTTATTGATCTTTGCTATTGTTTCCTTCATTTCTTTTTCGTTTATTTCTTTTCTGATCTGTATGATTTCTGTCCTTCTGCTAACTTTGGGGGTTTTTTTGTTCTTCTTTCTGTAATTGCTTTCAGTGTAAGGTTAGTTTGTTTACTTGAGATGCTTCTTGTTTCTTGAGGTAGGATTGTATTGCTATAATCTTCCCTCTTAGAATTGCTTTTGCTGCATCCCATAGGTTTTGGGTCATCTTGTTTTCATTGTCATTTGTTTTTAGGTAGTTTTTGATTTCCTGTTTGATTTCTTCAGTGATCTCTTGGTTACTTAGTAGTGTATTGTTTAGCCTCCATGTGTTTGTATTTTTTGCAAGTTTTATCCTGTAATTGATATCTAGTCTCATAGCGTTGTGGCCGGAAAAGATACTTGATACAATTTCAATTTTCTTAAATTTACCAAGGCTTGATTTGTGACCCAGGATATAATCTATCATGGAGAATGTTCCATGAGCACTTGCGAAGAAAGTGTATTCTGTTGTTTTTGGATGGAATGTCCTATAAATATCAATTAAGTCCCTCTTGTTAATGTATCATTTAAAGCTTATTTATTTTCCTTATTTATTTATTTATTTTCTGTTTGGATGATCTGTCCATTGGTGAAAGTGGGGTGTTAAAGACCCCTACTATGAATGTGTTACTGTCGATTTCCCCGTTTATGGCTGTTAGCATTTGCCTTATGTACTGATGTGCTCCTATGCTGGGTGCATAAATATTTACAATTGTTATATCTTCTTCTTGGATTGATCCCTTGTTCATTATGTAGTGTCCTTCTGTGTCTCTTGTAATAGTCTTTATTTTAAAGTCTGTTTTGTCTGATGTGAGAATTGCTAGTCCAGCTTTCTTTTGATTTCCATTTGCGTGGAATATCTTTTTCCATCCCCTCACTTTCAGTCTGTATGTGTCCCTAGCTCTGAAGTGGGTCTCTTGTAGACAGCATATATATGGATCTTGTTTTTGTATCCATTCAGCCAGTCTATGTCTTTTGGTTGGAGCATTTAATCCATTTACATTTAAGGTAGTTATTGATATGTTTGTTCTTATTGCCATTTTCTTAATTGTTTTGGGTTTGTTATTGTATGTCTTTTCTTTCTTTCTTTTATTCTTTAAATTATACGTATGTATTTCATTTACACTTTTTCTTTGATATATTGCATGATAAACAATTTTTTTCCATCTTAACCATTTTTTAAGTGTACAGTTCAGTGGTATCAAATATGTTCACATCGCTGTGCAAAAATCACCTCTGTCCAACCTCATAACTGTTTTCATCTTTTGAAACTGAAGCTCTATACCCAGTAAACAATAACTTCCCATTATTCCTTGCCCCCAGCCCCTGGTAACCACCAGTCTACTTTCTGTTGTTATGATTTTGACTATTCTAAGTACCTCATATAAGTGGGATCATACAGTATGTATCTTTTTCTGACTGGCTTATTTCATTTAGCATATAGTCCCCAAGGTTCATCCATGTTGTAAACATACTGCAGAATCTCCTTCCTTTTTAAGGCTGAACAATATTCCATTGCATGTATATCCACATTTTGCTTATCTGTTCATCCACTGATGGACACTTGAGTTGCTTCCATGGTTTAGTTATTACGAAGAATGCTGCTATGAACATGGATGTACAAATATCTCTCTGAGATCCTACTTTCAATTCTTTGGGGTATATGCGCAGAAGTGGATCATATCGTAATTCTCTCTTTAATTACTTGAGGAAACATCATACTGTTTTCCATAGTGACTGTACTAATTTCCACCAGTAGAACACCAGGGTCCCAATTTCTCCATGTCCTTGCAAACACTCATAGTCTATTTTTTTGATAGTAGCCATCCTAATGGGTGTAAGGTGGTATCTCGTTGTAGTTTTGATTTGCATTTCCCTAATGATTGGTGATGTTGAGCATCTTTTCATGTGCTTATTGGCCATTTGTATCTCTTCTTTGGAGAAATATCTATTCAAGTCTTTTGTTCATTTTGAATCAGGTTGTTTGATTTTTTGTTGTTAAGGTTTTGTTTTAATTTTTGAATTTTATTTTATTTATTGTTTTATACAGCAGGTTCTTATTAGTCATCCATTTTATACACATCAGCGTATACATGTCAATCCCTGTAGGTCTTTTCTTTCTCTTGTGTTTCCTGCCTAGAGAAGTTCCTTTAAGCATTTGTTGTAAAGCTGGTTTGGTGGTGCTGAATTCTCTTAGTTTTTGCTTTTCTGTAAAGGTTTTAATTTCTCCGTTGAATCTGAATTTGATCCTTGCTGGCTAGAGTAAACTTGGTTGTAGGTTTTTCCCTTTCATCACTTTAAATATGTCCTGTCACTCCCTTCTGGCTTGCAGAGTTTCTGCTGAGAGATCAGCTGTTAACCTTATGGGTATTCCCTTTTATGTTATTTGTTGTTCTTCCCTTGCTGCTTTTAATATTTTTTCTTTGTATTTAATAGTTTGATTAATATATGTCTTGGCCTGTTTCTCCTTGGATTTATCCTGTATGGGACTCTCTGCCTTTCCTGGACTTGATTGACTATTTCCTTTCCCATATTAGGGAAGTTTTCAACTATAATCTCCTCAAATATTTTCTCAGCCCCTTTCTTATTCTCTTCTTCTTCTGGGACCCTTATAATTCGAATGTTGGTATGTTTAATGTTGTCCCAGAAGTCTCTGAGACTGTCCTCAGTTCTTTTCATTCTTTTCTCTTTATTCTGCTCTGTGGTAATTATTTCCACTATTTTATCTTCCAGGTCACTTATCTGTTTTTCTGCCTCAGTTATTCTGCTATTGATTCCTTCTAGAGAATTTTTAATTTCATTTATTGTGTCGTTCATCATTGTTTGTTTGCTCTTTAGTTCTTCTAGGTCCTTGTGAAACGTTTCTTGTATTTTCTCCATTCTATTTCCAAGATTTTGGATCATCTTTACTATCATTACTCTGAATTCTTTTTCAGGTAGACTGCCCATTTCCTCTTCATTTGTTTGGTCTGGTGGGTTTTTACCTTGCTCCTTCATCTGCTGTGTATTTCTCTGTCTTCTCATTTTGCTTAACTTACTGTGTTTGGGGTCTCCTTTTTGCAGGCTGCAGGTTCGTAGTTCCCGTTGTTTTTGGTGTCTGCCCCCGGTGGGTAAGTTTGGTTCAGTGGGTTGTGTAGGCTTCCTGGTGGAGGGGACTGGTGCCTGTGTTCTGGTGGATGAGGCTGGACCTTGCCTTCCTGGTGGACAGGACTGCGTCTGATGGTGTGTTTTGGGGTGTCTGTGACCTTAGTTTGATTTTAGGCAGTCTCTCTGCTAATGGGTGGGGTTGTGTTCCTGTCTTGCTAGTTGTTTGGCATAGGGTGTCCAGCACTGTAGCTTGCTGGTTGTTGAGTGGAGCTGGGTCTTAGCGTTGAGATGGAGATCTCTGGGAGAGCTTTCACTGTTTGATATTACGTGGAGCAGGGAGGTCACTGGTGCACCAATGTCCTGGACTCGGGTCTCTCACCTTAGAGGCACAGGCCCGACACCCGGCTGGAGCACTAAGATCATGTCAGCCACACGGCCAGGTATGTGGGGGAGTTTATTGACTTTTGGAAAGTCTGCGGTCTTCTGCCAGTGTTCAGTAGGTGTTCTATAGGAGCTGTTCCACATGTAGATTTATTTCTGATGTATTTGTGGGGAGGAAGGTGATCTCCATGTCCTACTCCTCTGCCATCTTGAAGGTCTCCTGCCAACACTTTTATCATTCTTTTTTTATTTAGTCATCCTAACAGGTATGAGGTGATATCTCATTGTTGTTTTGATTTGCATTTCCTTGATGATTAGTGATGTTGAGCACATTTCTTATACCTGTCAGTCATTTCCACGTCTTCTTTGGAGAAATATCTATTTGGTTCCTCTGTAGAGTTCTGTGTACTTTATGGAGTTGCTCATTCCTTCCTTTATTCCACCACGTACCCATAGTGGACACTGGGGTACAGCATGAACACCACAATGTCCCTTCATGCATAAGCTTGTCTTTGGTGGGGGGGGGGCAACAGGGAGACAGATGATGCGTGAACAAATGGACACTTGAGTTGACTTGACCCTCCTCTCCATTCCCATTGCTTGGCCTTAATTTAAGTCCTTTTTGTAATTCTCCTCCAACAACTTCCTAATTGTTCTTCCTATTCTGCTTATGGTGATCACAGAATAGGTTTTAGCTCTGAAGAGTCTCTGAGCAGATTTGGGATGTGACTGTGCCAGTGACAATGCTGCCCTGTCAGCATTGAAGAACAGCTGAATAAGAAAACCCTTTGCCTCCTAGTGGGCAGAAATGAACTTGACTGAACACTCTCCAAATTTGAGGAAGAATAGGCATGAAAGATTATTATACCAGTTTTTGTGTGTGTGTGTGTGTGTGTGTGTGAAATCTACTGTGATGATGTTTTACTGTGGCATTCTGGGGTGTGCAATGTGTTTCAGCTTCAACGGCTTTATATGCATTCATGTTCCAGTCGTGTCCTCATGCTAGTCTATCATCCCAGTTCCTGCATTGAATGCTGGGCTCAAACCTCTAGCCTGTCATTCTTATTGATTGGAAGGGAAGTGACATTTTTTGGTTGTCTTCCAAGCCAATACAAAACAATAATGAAGGCTTTTTCTTATATAATTCACCTAATCCTCAAGTCAACCCCATGAGGGAGATGTTAGTACACAACTTTATGGATGAGCGATATTCAATAATTTGTCCAGAATTATGCAGTTACTAAGTGGTAGAGTTGATATTTGAGTTCTAAAGCCCTTGAGTATCCGTTTTAATAAAATCTTCACTAATTTGAGGTAATGAGACTGAGAATTGAACAGTGGTCCAAGGGAAACATGTTTTTCACCTATCATTTCTGGTTTGATGGTGTCTATTTTGCCATCATGGAAATCATTTTATTTATGTCCATTGATTTCTGGCTTTTCAGGTTGTCAGATGCCAGAAAGATGTCTTAAAGTGTCTCCTAGAAAGATCTCAAGACAGAGTGCTATTGCTCTGTTCAAATGTCAGGTTAATTATAACAACGATCTCTGTTGACCAATGTTGACCCTAGAGTAGGCAAAATAAGAGACCGTGAGGTCTTAGAATAGGGGCCTCATGGTGAAAGTGAGGGGAAATGCCGGACAGTTCTCATTTCCTTTCTGTGGATTAAGGTTTTTAAACTCGTAGGAATTTATACTATTGGGAACTATTGTAGATAAGATGTATCTGAATTTTAGAAGTTGTTGACTAAATCTCTTCGAATCATACCTACACATTTAGGTGCTTTCATAGTAAATGGAAGTTCTTACCTAAAAATGTTAAATGCCTTCCTCTAATTCCGAGGTCTTAACTCCCTCTTTTCCTTTATTGCTAAATTTCTTAAAAATAGCTCATATTCATATTTTCAAATTTCTCAGTGTTTTTCTCTGAAACCTATTACAATTAGATCTTTTCCTCACAATTTGTGCACTAAGGTCCCCAATGGACAAAGCAACAGAACTATTATTGCCAGACTCATTCCTTTTACCTCCCTGGAGATTAGTATTTGACATTGGTGATAAATCCATACTTCCTAAAACTTTTTCTTTGCTCCCAAAGACCTAGCCACTCCTGTGTCACCTGGGTGACTACAGGCAGCCCTCTCTTTGCATGGCTCCAATATACACAAGTTTTAGTTTCCACAGTTAAATAACACCAGTCCCCAATAACATGGTTCAAATTTTAGTTACCATGACATAGTGACTATGAATGATTGCATAAATTTCACTGTTAGCTTTTAAGTCCAAAAATCTTTCCTTAAATAACAAATATGCATCATGATTAGAAATGTCCATTACATCTTTAAAGTCTGTGATGACTGGTCACTCTGCATCTTTTATTCAGTTCACACACTGACAGCAAAGCATGTTGTGTTGCCTCCTTGTCTCCCAGTGATAAACCTACATAGTATTTTACAAAAATAGATAATCAAAAGAGGAAATTGTCCAACAAAGATGAAAGTGCAGCAAAAAATCAACAAAATATGATAATACTGGAAGTAAAATTTGAATGAAATATAATGGATTTATAGAAGAAGTAGCTGGTCATAAGAATATCGACACTGCTGCTTTACAGGAAACTCTAGGAGGTTCCAAGGAACTTAGTAAAGACAAACTTATTGACATAAATGACGAAAATGTCATGAAAAGGATGAAGATGTCCCAGAGGAGGTGACACCAGGAAAAAGCTACACACTAAAGGAATTCTCAGAGATATTTCACACACTGGAAGTATAAAGGATAAAGTGTTGGAAGCTAATCCAAATGTTGAAAGAAGTATGAAAATCCATTACACTTTAGAAAAGATGCTACCTCTGTATCAAGAAGGCAATCACGCTTGTTAAGCTTTTTTTTCCACCAGTGAAACAAAACACTTTAATTCTCTTCAAGTGTTTTAAGTTACAGAGTATTAAATATTACTTTTACTATTTCTTTTCATTTGCCTACATGTTTATAGCCTACAATAAGAGTTTTTAATGTTTTGACAAAAATTTTTAAAGGTTTCAGAACAACTGTAATTGATTACTAAGATTGTTCTGCCTGAGTTCAGATTGCCCAGCCTTCTTTATGGTCCTGTACTACCATCCAAAGCATGGACTGCCTGTTTTAGACACCTTCAGGTTAGTGTGACTATAATTTTACACATCACCTTAACCTCAAACCATCCCCTTCTCCTGAATCCTTGAGTTCAGTTACAGTGAGTAGGACACAGTGGGTGCACAATAAATGTGCCTTTCCTTTTCTATTTATCCTGTTCCTCATAGAATCCTCCACTCCCCTGCCTCTTATTGGCCCCAAGCCCTATCTATCTGTCTCCTAAACTTGGTTTGAATCTGACCCTCCTCTCCATTCCCATTGCTTGGCCTTAATTTAAGTCCTTTTTGTCATTCTCCTCCAACAACTTCCTAATTGTTCTTCCATCCACCAGTCTCTATTTTATGTACCAAATACCCTTCACACAAATGCCAGAGCTATGGGTCTAGAAAAAAAAAAATCTGGTCACATTACACTACTTTGCAAAAGCTACTATTACCTGTCTGTTGTCCTTAATGAGCTGACTTCTCGACACTTACTGAAGAAATCCTGCCCCTTTAAGCCTCCACAGCTTTCCTCGTGATGTGTCCTCCTTCTGGGCTGCCTTCTCCCTCATCTTTTCTGGGCTGGGTCCACTTATACATACTTTGAGATCCATTATAAGTGTTTCCTATCCAAGCTGAAGTCTTCCAGTATCACCAAGTTTAGTTACTGCTTTTTCTGTGGTTCTATAAAGCTTTATGTATAATTCTGTGATGTACTTGTCATAGAATAACAAATTTTTTTGTAAAGCCATATTTCCTCAGAGTGAGAGCCTTGTCTTATTCCAAGCTTCAGTACAAGAAAAGAACAATAGCAACAATAACATCAATATCAATAAGACTCCGTATAATTAAGGAGTTTTCAATGTAACAACAAAAAAATAGTAGCTGCATATGATGTTGGTAGACTTAATAACTGCAAAAGAATGTGCTAGATAACTTTCAACATGGGTATATTTCTATTAAACCACTAATCAATAATGGCAATCTCTAGGTGATAAATTTAGCTGAAGTGTGCCAGCACATATATAAATGTATTGTTTGAAATCCCAAAGTTGAAATAGCTTTTTTTAGACGTCAGTAACTCCAATAGATACATTTAACTGATAGATGTTTCTACAGAAAAATTAAGTCATTTTGTTATCAAGAGGCACGTTGAAGTTTAAACACACCTCTCAGGAATCAGTCCCTTGGTGGCTAATCCCATGCCCTTACCGGCCACCTTCCCTTTGAGAGGATTCCTCTCTGGGAGCCCTCTTTGAATAAGGTCTGCCCCTCCACTCCTGCCTGGGACATTTTTATGTGGTACAAGCAAAGGAAAAGCAGAGAAACACATTCCTGTCTTTTGCTCAGAATATAAATCTGTCACAGGAGTACTCCAAAGACAGTTTGGCCAAGGAGTAATGAAGTGAGGGAATCTGTAGGTGACCAGGGATGACACAGTAAACTCCGAATAATTCAATATGATTAGGGAATTAGCAAGGACCGAGGGAGCTGGTGAGAAGAGAAGCGTAAATTTCTCCTGGCGTAAATGAGCGTTGGATCAGCCCATCCAGGGAAGGGAGGTGGCCGTTCTCTAAAGCTGACTGGGGTTTTAAAAGTAATACAGCTCTGAACAAATCCAAGGGGTTGGCTTTTGGAGATGAAATCAGCTTTGACAAGGGGGGAGTGGACAGAATCACAAAGGGTTCTGTCTATAGATTGGCTGGAAACATGTGGCTGCTACAGAGAGGCTGGCCTGGGTGCTGACTCAGGGCCGCAAAAGCTGGTCTCACTCAGTAGCCACTGAGCTTTATTCTTAGCACTGCGCCGGGAATCCAGGACAGCCTAGCTACCTGGGACTCACCAACCTTTATATTATAGGGTTTGCTTTCCCCCAGGACCAAATCACCAAAAGTATTATTGATCATATTTATAATGTTAATAACAATGCTTCAAAAACATTTTAGTTTGCTTAGGGCGTTCATGCATATTTATCTTGTTTGAGTCTTACAGTAACGCAGTAGATAGGAAGATATGGTAGACGCTGACCCTAAGCATTTTTAAAGTTGTACTTTTATTCGTTTTACAAAACATCACGTGTTTACTGAACAATTTTGCCTGAACAAACTTCAGAAAATACAGGTGAGTTTTAGGAAAAAAATTTCAGCCACCTGTAATCCCTTCATAAAGTTATGTATCCTTGCATTTTTATATACCATTTAATATTCCATTTATATGCACTGTTTTGCAACTTTAGCATATTTTTAATTATGAAAATATTTACATGTCAATAAATACACAATTTCATAACCTTTTCAAATGAATGGATATACATACTATTCTATTGTATTATTGTACATTGATTAATTTAACGAATCCCCTAGTATTGGCTATTTAAATCATTTTCAAGATTAATGATGAACATAATTATTAAATTGTTTTTATGTATTAATAAATCAAATCAATTATGATTCTAATATTAGGTATAAACATAATAATTACACAATTAATAAATAGTATTATGTTAAATAAATACCATTTAATATTCAAAATAATAATGAGGTTAACATCTTTGTAACTAAGTCATCAGGCACATCCATGATTATTTCCTGGGCCTTTTAAATCAGCTTGATTCTGCATTGATGCAGGTTTTCCAGAGTCTGCAGTTAATGAAAATGAACCTCAGATATTTCTGTCCTCTTTCTGGAATTGTAAACATCTCTCTTTGCACCCATCATTGTTTTTCCTTCTTACTCAATTTCAGCTGCCACGCAGCTTCTAACATTTCAACATTAATCCAAAAACCAGTTTCTCGGTTGTCACATATGCCAGACATTACACTACATACTAATGCCTATGACACAGTGCATAAGAACTTGTCCCTGCCCTCAACTTGCATGCAGTTCAGCAGAGAATACAAACAAGAGAAGGATGATTACAGTACGATTTGTAAGTGTTATGATGCAGGCAAGACCTGGGTGCTGTATGATTCCAGAGAGAAGCCTCTAACACAGAATGAGGAGTTCTAAAAGCTGCTCAGACGGATGCTGGGGCACGTGTGATGCATCCGGATTGATGACTGTGAATTAGCCAGGACACGCGGGGCGTGGCAGGGAGAGGGGAACATTTCAGGCAGAGGTAGCAGTTTTCACTGTGTTCCAAGGGAGACGTTAGGATGACCCACTTATTAGAGCTGTCTCTTATTCATTGTGGTTGCTTGGAAAATACAGACCAAGCATAGAAAGGAAATGTGACATGGGCTGAGGTCTGTGATGGAGTTAGTAAGAGAGCTTCTAGACCTCGTAGGTGATTTGGGGTGTCTGGACCCAGAAGGGTTCTATTCCAGCCTGTGAAAAGAACTTGCAAATGCAACTTATCTCGTGGTCAACAAACCCTGAAAAGTTTCAAGAATATTTGAGATGGTCAAATTATATACTTATTTTTGTTAATGAGACAAGAATTGTTTCAAGAATTAGTAGAATTGTATTTACCCTTGGTTAATGTCAGAATACATTGTTAAATAGGCAGTTTGTTGGCATTTTGAAAATCATGTGGTGATTTCTAATCATCAGCATAGGTTCACTAGGAACATGTCACACCAAGCTAATCTTGCTTCTTTTTCATTCAGGGTTACAGGGATGGCACATCTTCAGCAAATTTAGAGGATTCTGATTTCCGAAAAGCATAGGGTAGAACATGTTTTCATTGTTCTTGTATATAACAGAAAAAGTGTTAAAGTTGAAGAGACGTAGAGAAGAAAGAGATGAGGATATGAGAACAAAATACAACTTAGATTGTTTTAATACGTGTTTATAATTCCAGTTAGGGATGAGTCGACCATCTTGTGCTTGATGGTGGTTAAATTGCATCTGAAGCAATGGATTTTACTAAAGATACCACATTTGAGGAGGACTGCAGATGCCTCAGTGCTTGGAGATGAAGAATCTGGATACAGTGCTATATATGGAAAGTCATAGGGCTATCGTGCATGGAAAAGAGAAACTTACAGAGAAGATGATATCAGTCTTTAAAATTTTAGGCTACTTAAATCTATCAACTGATGTCCTTCATCGGTTTTAGAAAATTCTCAGCCATTTTTGTCTTCAAATATTGCTTCTATCCTTTTCACTCTTTTCTCCTATGGGACTCCAATTCACTGACTGTTTTGCTGTTAAACTTCGCATTTGGGTTTTGATCATGTGGCTTTGCAGTTATAGAATTTCCATTTTATTTTTTGGTTATTTTTTATATTTTCAGTTCTCTAGTGAAATTTCTAATCCTGCCTTTTATCTTCTTGAATATAGAAGGGATTGTTATTTAAAAGTCTTTGTCTGATAAGTTTGGTAACTGGAGAACCTATGGATCTGATTCTATCTTCTGTTATTTCTATTATCAATCATTTTGTCTTACATCTTTGTATACTTACTTTTCTTTTGATTGTGTTCTCATAATTGTACCACAAACTTGTTTGTGGAAAAACTGGTGAAACCAGAAGTGAGGCTACCTCTTTCCCAAAAGGATTTTTGTTGTCTCTGACAGATACGAGGGAAACCAGCAATTAGGGATCACCTTAACTCAGCTTTATAGCTTAAGATTTTAAGGGCTATTCAGATGACATGAATCTTCCCATGTCAGGGCTGGTTTATTTCTGATTCACCTTTATTTCTCAGGCATAGTCCTTTGGGGTTGCACCTAAAATGTGGGGAGTTTACTAGCTGCCCATCACTCCCCCTTGGCTGGCTCTAGAATCCAGCTCTTGTCTCTTTAGCCACATGAGGCTAAACATCAGGGGAGTACTGCTTAGTCCCCCTACCCTTCACCCAAGGTGAATGTCTGCTCACAGGGGAAAAGCAACCCCTACCAAATTACGTCTTTAGATTTCCATTTTCTCCTGAGTTTTGGCCTGGAACTTCTTTATTACTTCAGTAGCTCTTAAAAACACTTTTTTCATCTCTTCTACTTATTTTCTGTAGGAGGGTTGGTTTTAATTACAAGTGAGTGATTACTAGAAGCCATTAAGTGAGAAAATAGATTTGTTCTGTTTTGTCCAGTGGTTGGATGAATTCTGATGGATGGAATTTACAAAGAGGTCAATTTCTACTAAACCAAAGGAATAAATTTTAGCAATTATTCTAAAAATAATAAAATGAGCTGCACACGAAATTGGGAGCTTTCTGTCATGTCTTAGTTAAAATGATGCTTCACCAACGTTTCTTCTAGAGAATCTCTAGCAGCAGAGGAAAAGGAACTTGCATCCCTTGGGAGCATGTAGGAGACACGTGAGATTTCTTTAAGGTTTCCTGAACCTAAGACATACCTCAAACTAACCTAGCCCAAACAGAGCTCTGGATTTCTCCCCTATTTCTGTAATGGTACCAGCAGCCACCCAAACGTTCAGTCTTTAGATCTAAGAGTAGCCTTCATTATTCTCTTTCCCTCACACTCCCCATCTAATTCATTAATAAGAATTGTCAGTTCTCTTCCAAAGTCCTGGACTTGACCACTTTACTTCTCACTGTCTTTAGGACCACAGCCCTAACCCTAACATAACCCTAACCTAACCTAAGCCCAAGTTTGCTAGGGCTGCCATAACAAAGCACCACAGGCTGGGCAACTTAAACAACAGAAATATTGTCTCAGAGTTCTAGAGACTGGAAGTCCAAGATCATGGTGTCAGCAGGCTTGGTTTCTTCTGAGGCCTCCTTCCCTGGCTTGTAGATGGGCCCCTCGTCCCTGTGTCTCCACATGGTCTTCCTTCTGTACATGTCTGTGTCTTAATCTCCTTTTCTTTTAAGGACACCAGTCATCTTGGATTAGGGTCTACCCTAATGACCTCATTTTACCTTAATTACCTCTTTAAAGACCTATCTCCACATATAGTCACATTCTGCAGTTGTGGGGGTTGGAGCCTCAACATAAGAATCGTGGGGCACACAGCTCAGTCCATAACAGCCACCGTCTTTTCTTGCTGCTACCACAGTTACAGCCACCTTCATTTTCTTTCAGCCTCATCCCCTCACAGTCACAAAGCCTATCGTCCACACAGCAGCCAGAGTGATTTTTCTGAAGTGCATATTATATCACATCATTCCTGTGCTGAAAACACTACAATGGCAACCAGAATAAATTTCAAATGTAGGCACACAGAGCCTATTTGACCGCACCCTTGCATAACTCTCTGACCTCCCCGTCTGTCTAACATTCACTCTACGTCAGCTACCCTGGCCCTCTGTTGTCTCCACAAACATTCTAATTTTGTTCTGAGGAATTTTGGCTGTGCTCTCTTTCCTGCTTGGAAAGTTCTTCCAATCTTTCATGGCTGACTTTTTTTTGGTCATCTCCTCTGTAGACCTTTCTTGATGCACTAGCTAAAGCAACAACACACCCACACCCCAACCTTCTCTAAGAGTCTGAAATGATAATATGTATTTTTTTGTCTACATGCTCTTTACCTGCCTCACACTCTGGAATGAAAGTGCTTTGAGGGCAGAAATTCTACTTGTCTTGGACATTGCTGTCTCCCGTGCCTAATGCAGTGCCCGCCATAGGAGATGCCCAAGAAATATTTGTTTACTTACTGATTTCAAGAATGTAGGGACTCAAAATCTCTCCCCTTTCCCCTCAATATTTTAATAAAGTTAATGACTATGGGCCTTTTTTCCTCCTGTAAATACACTTACTCCCTGGCATGAACTGCATATCTCCGGGGGAGCTAAAGAAATTCTTACTCAAGAAGCTTGGAGTAGAGAAGTACTAGATCTGAAGCGGTAAACTGGTTTCTTCCTATTAGCAACACTGATTACTTGGAAGTGGCTGAGATGAATGTTGAGGGTCCACCTGAGTTCATTGGGAGTGTGATGATCGATTTGCAATGCCTGCCACTGGCGCGGTATGAGAGAACACAGGCTCATATGCTGAATGCCTATTGCTTATGGGCTAACTGGCGTCCACAGCATCCACTAATGAATTAAAAGCTTTTCCTATATTCTGTCTTTAGTGGTGCTCCAGACAAAATGAAAGACCAAAATATTCTGCAAGTATAGATTCATATGATCGTGGGGTTCATTTAGAATTATGCTAATTAGAGACTAAATCTTTGAGATAAGTTGACATATCCAGTCCCCTATCTACATGAAGGTAAATACACTTAAGCATTCTGCATTAATGACTAAGAATTCTAAAATATTTTCAAGAATAGAGTTTCTTCAACTTGGGCAGTAAACCCACTTATATTTTCTGTCTTCACTTGGCTGTCACTTGGCTGGTCACAGAGTTCTTCCAAATATACATCAGAAATCACTGTTCAGCTTTAGTACATGCCTTCATGTATAGGTTTAAATGAAAATAGAATATTATTTCTTCTCTTCGTTTGTGAATTCAAAAGTTGGCACACATCCTCTGAACATCCACTCTGTGTAGGTGTGTCAGGGTGCAGAGGTGAGAGAACAGTGCTGTGCTTTCCACAAACTCCCATCCCGAAGGTGGAAAGACAGTCAGGATCCTGTGGTAAGTTCTGTGCCGTGCTCCAGGCTACAGACACTGCTGAACTTGGAAACAGAAATCTGATTGCTCCCCAGTCTTCTGGCCTTCAGGTGAAATAGCACTGTTTCCTTTAACTTTTATTCAAAATCACATTAGCATAACTTCCTCAAACAGACCCCATGGCCAAATTTAGCGCCGATGATACTTAACCACACCGCTGGGCATACCCAACCTCAGAGACATGGAGCCAACCGCAGCCCCACGAGTCCTGACCAGGCCTAAGTGTTTTTGCCAGAAGAAATTCCTAAGACTGATTGAATGCTCAAATCTCAAGGCAGCCCTTCAAGATTTTTGCCACTGAAGATTATGTTTGCAGACCAATCAGCAAAAAATAGAATGAGATTATCCTGGTGGTTTGGATAAAGAAGAGCACATTCTTTACTGTGTAGATGAAAGTTGAGAAAACATTTGAGTGGGGCGTTTCCCATCTGAATTCTCTGGATCCTATAATTAGGGATACCTGGGAGTTTTGGAATGTTAGACCTAAGTGAACAGATGCAAGCATTTTATGAAGTAGTGGGGGGAGCATTCCACATTTTTCCAATTATTTAGCAAAGCACAGCTCTTGGCCTCTTTGTATGAGCAAGATAATCAAGGCAGTCACTCACTGCCCTTTTATGTCATTAGAGCGGATGTCGATGAGGACATGCTATCTAGCGCCAAGACAGTGGCTGGCATTTAGTTCCCAAGGATCAAGGTGGAAGCAACCTAATCTGCTTATTTCCCAAAACCAGGGGGCCCTCTTCCAAAGGTAAAAGTCCTCGTTCATCTGTGAATTTGCTTTAAGGAAGGCTGTAGACAAAACCTCTTTTTTGTTGTCATTATTAAATAAGTCCCTAAACACAAATACATAACTAAGTAAATGCTTAAAACCATCTATTTGAATTACACGTATACACAGGTATCTATTCATTGTATTTGATCCCATTTGTCTTATTTCCCCTGTGTATTCATCTGTATGTGTGTGTGCTTGCATTTGTACATACATGCCTATATGAATTTATATATTACATGTAAAACACATTTGCATATGGAAGAAGGGAATACGGAAGGCAGCCTTAGCAAATCAGCTAAAGCTGCCATGGTTGATCCTTTGCCTAACCCTCAGCTCACTCACTGTGTCCTGCCTCTACTCCCCAACAGTAAACTAGGTAGGAAGTAGCCTAACCCTAACTATGGTCTCTATTACAGTTCCCATGGGAACATTATTTTATTGAGCCTTCACATTTGCCATTTATAGGTAAGAAAACTGAGATGAGATAAGAAATGAGAAATTCTATAGGTCGGGATTTAAACACAAGAGAGGGTGTGTGTGTGTGCATCTGTATACACACACACACAGCTCTGATGTTATCATACTGTGCTCTAATAACACCGGTTATATATCTTTTGGGATCCTCAAACAAGCCAAGCTCGAATGCTCCTCTACCTACTTTTCATGGGGCTCCTTCTCATCTTTCTGTCCTAAATATCACTATTCTGAGAGGCTGTCCATGACCATATTACTCAGATTTTCTTGTTTGCTTCCTTCAAATTTATTATAATTTATTATTAGTTTAGGTTTGTCTATCTGGTCCATTTGGGTACTGTTTGTCTCTAGCTCTCCCAGGAGAAGGTAAGCTCTGTGACATCTGAGGTCCCGTCTCTCATTTTCTGCTGTAGCCCCAGCCCCCAGTACAGAATGTTTGATGCCCTAGCACAGTTTTCTGGCTGGCTAGGAAACCCCACTTCATTGTTTCACCTGGTCCTGGGCACTCTATATTTGCTGCCCTGAAGGTCCTGTTCCCCTGCCCGCAGTAACTCTGCTCTGTGGTCTTTCAGTTGTGTACTGCTACCCAGTAAGAGATGCTCTGACATAAATAACCTGGCTAAAGTGTGACTGGGGAATGGTGGTGTCATTCATTCATTCACTACCTCACCCAACCCTGAAAAAGTACTGTCAGCCTTTTCTGAGACAAGCCTGGTGGGGGACATTAAGGACACTAATATGAATAGTATATGGCATTTGTCCTCAATAAGTTCATGGGCTAATGGGCAGACAAAGGACTCTGGTAGAAGAAACCACAGGGTACTCTGTGGGCTCAAAGGACGGTCCCCAAATTCAGTCTGTGTGGGCAGGAAGACTCCTGGAGGAGGGATGCTGGGAGAATCTTGAAGGACCAGTAGGAGTTAGTCAGATAAAGTGGGGCCGGTCTGGGGGGTTATGCAGAGCGATTCAGGGGAGGAATCTCCACGTGCAAAGGCAGCAGCGTCCTTCGGGGGCTGTAAGAGGCCTGGTGTGTGGAGTGCATTGCAAAATCATAGAGGAGGGTAAGGGACAAAGATGGTCATGGGCAGGCAGCACACGTTGTGAGATGGGCTAAGCAATTCGGAATTCATCCTAATCACCGTGGGGAATCACAGAGGATTTTAACAGGAGAATGACATAATCAGGGTAGTTTTTAAAAAGATCACTCCAGTTTACAGGGTGGAGAGGGCACAGTGTGCATTCATTTATTTACTCATCCATCCATCCACCAATCTTTATTTAGTACCTACCATATGACAGGCATTGCTCATTACTGGGGATGAACGATGATGAGTGGAACGGAGTCTCTGACCCTTCAATCTTCTGGTCTAGTGGGGAGGACAAACATAGCACCAGAAATAAACAGAAAAGCACACGTTGTGGTCATGGCTATGAAGGGGAAGGACAGGAGCTGTGGGAGCATTGGACAGGGTCCAGGAGGCCACCAGGAGGAAGTGATTCTTGTGTGGACCTCTGACAGGTGGTGAGGTTAAAGTGGCCCTGCTCATTCTCCCCGCGAGACATCCTCTGGCTTTGAACCAAGGTGGTGGCCGCGGGACTGAGGGAAGGAGGCAGTCTGGACAGATTGTGGGGAAGTAGAATCAATAGGACCTGAAGACATTTGGGGTGGAGGGGAGGGAAGAAAGGGGGAGGGAGAGAGGAACCAGTCACGAAGGGTCCAGGCGTCTGACTTGGGCACTCTGTCTTGTGTTGGGAACCTCCAACACTGAAAGGTGCAATGACTGTGCTTGTCGTATCGTCCAAGCACTTCTCTTACAGACTTTATCTCATGGGATTCTCACAACAGCCTTATTTGGTATCCCTCATCTATTGGGTGCCTACTCTGTCAGGTACTGTACTAAGTGCTTTCCATGTGTTGATTCTTACATTCATCAGATGAAGCAAGGGCTCCTGGCATATCAAAGCTTAGAGATGCTGAGTAACTTGATTGGGTCCACACAGCTCATTACTTTCAGAGCCTGGATTGGAACGCACATCTGCTGCTCTCCAGAGTGGCTGTAACCACTCTGCCATGGTGAGTTTGGGAGATCTGTGAGAGGGCGTTGCCTTTGCATATTTGCAGTTCATTAGAACTGTCAGTGCCTTGGCTCCAAAGGCATCATCTAGTGCTAATATTTAATGAAGTTTATTTCTCTAACCTTTATAGGCCTCATTGGATTAAAACCTCAAGTTTTCCCTGAGCTAATAGGACTTGCTAACAGTGAAATGCAACCACTAAGGGAGATGAAAGCACAACTATCCTAACTATTCCCTGGTCACCTTGGGGGTTCCAGGCTCTTTCAGGAGGACAGTGGCTGATCAGAAGTCCCCAGGTGTGAGCAGACTAGGGAAAGGATGGAGACTCGTGTGCTAGAAGCCTCCGGCACTCCGCTGGGCACCTTACCTTTGCTCCTCTCCATGGTCTTCTAGGCGTCCCTCCGAAGTGTTGGAGTCATTTCACAGTTAAGGAAGCTCCAGCACAGACCCGTGAAAGCCTTGTTAAAACTGCATTACTAAGTGACTAGGAAGCTGGGATTTGAATCCTGGCCTGCTTGTATCCCTGCCCCAGTGGAAATGGTGTGGCAGGAGACGTGAAAGGAACCAGGAGAGTTTCGCTTGGAAAGAAAGATCCTGAGACGTTAGGGTGATATAGAAAATAGATGCCTCCTCCCTGAGGCTCTAACAGGCAGAATTAGGACCAAGAGTAGGATGCAGATTCAGTTTCATTCAGCAAACACTAATCCTGCTGTGTGCCAGGCCCTACGCCAGATGCTAGGATATCAGGAACACAAAACCAGCCTTGGCCTCTTGTAGCTCACAGTCTGGGAGAACAGATGGACATGTGACCAGGTGCTTCCCACATGAGCCCCGCGTGCTGAGTACACTGACAGACGAGGGAATGGAGGAAGAGGGCCTGAATACTTGTGACTGGGCTTAGCAGGGAACACTTCGGGTAGATGGTCTCCTTTAAACATGGCTTCAGTGAACAAGTAGGGTCTTGACCAGTAGAGACAGAGAGGCAGGATGTTCTGGTGAGCAGGGCAGCAGGAACAAGGGTGCGGAGGCAGGAGACTGAACGGGGCATTTGGGAAGAGTGCAGGGTTAGCAGGTGGGTTCTACTTGGAGAAATGCCAACCTTGAGCCTGAAAAATCTAGTCTGAACTTGGACGGTGGGGGGCCTGGGACATCAAGCTTCCTGAAGTAAGAGGTGTGTGTGTTTTTTATAATTAATTTTTATTGGAGTATAGTTGCTTTCACAATGTTGTGTTAGTTTCTACAGTACAGCAAAGTGAATCAGCTATACGTATACATATATCCCCCTTTTTTTTGGATTTCCTTCCAATTCAGGTCACCTGGCGTGGGATGAATTGGGAGATTGGGATTGATGTATATACACTAATGATACTATGTATAAAATATTGATAGATAACTAATGAGAACCGACTGTATAGCTCAGGGAACTCTACTCAGTTCTCTGTTGTGACCTAAAAGAGGTGTGTGTCTTGCTTCAGGCAATCTTGAAAGAAGAACATCCAGATTTCCACAAAGATATCTATCGACTGTTGGCTGCAGCTTTTTCAGATGTTGCTGATAAGGTGATTGTTGTTGAAGTTCAAGATTTGCTACTAGAAAAAAAATTCCAACCCCCATCCATCACAAAGGACCCAGGTGGGTCTCCGGATATGCACAGCCGCAGTTATTGTGCTTTTAAGTGTGAGCCTGAGATGAGAACTCAAGGATCTGAAAGTCTCTCAGTCCATTGCAGATTGTCAGCTGAGTGAGTTGACAACTGGGTTAGGATGGGAAGGGGAACCTGGGGACTCAGGTGACAGGAGTGCCCTGGGAATTCCAGCCCATTTGGCATTAGCCAGATGTGAGAGGGGCAAAGGGGATGGTACCCTAACATTTCCTTTTTGATGACTGTCTTGCCCTGTGTATTTATGGAGAAACAAGCACTAACATGTTTTGGCATTTTTTTCAAACATTTGACTCTTGATTGCGAACAATGGTAACAGGCCTCTTAACTGCTTAGTTAATGTCCTTAGTGCAAAAGAATGGAGGTTGGTAGAATTATTATTATTTTTTACCATCCCCCTCCAACCCACCTCTAGTGCTTTTCAAATAGTTGAAGAAAGACAATTGCTGGTCTTCAAATTGAAGTGCATGGAAGAATGTCGTGGGATAAACAGCATTCAAGAGGTGAAAGATTACCATATATTTAAGTGTTTGAGCCCATCCATCTTTTAGGGCAGAAGTCTTTAATCAGTACCAGTGATTACAGGGATAATGTCAAGATAAAAATCATATGCATTCTAGCATTTAAAAAACTTCTCTGCCTTAAGTCACTAATGGTAGCTTATATTATTAGCACAGAGATCATTCTCAAGGCCTAATGGGGCCTGGCTGGTTCCTCTCTTGGCAGGCCTAGGGCACTGGGCTCACTTTGTAATTTCACCTTTGGCTTGGAGTCTGTCTGTGTCTCCACAGGCACATTGATTTGAAAGCAATCAGCTGACTTCATCCTTAGAAGTGACTGTTAGCAAGAGATCACATGCCAGTTATTTTCAAGATAACCAGTTGGTTGACTGAAGTCAGAAGTTGCAGCAAAGTGGGTTGAGTGTGTAGCTGCCAGCTGAGTTTCCCTTTTGGGATTTGCTCTTTAGTGGGATATTGCACTTATATTTGTGTATCTTATGTTTTAGGGTCCGTGGTCCGTTGTTATTTACAAAATGCTTTCCCATCCTGGAATTCCTGTGTTTCGTGAACGTTTGTTGAGAGCTTATTATGTAGAGGCTCTGTGCTAGGTACTGAAATGCATATGAAGACACGAGACATAGTCCCTCCCTAATGAAGTTTACAGCGCAGGCATTCATTCATTCATCATTCGTTCCTACATTCAGCACATGTTTACAGGATATCTACCGTGAAGGCCATTGATCCAGGCGCTGGGGCTGCAATAGAGCAAAGTTCCTCCTCTCGGGCTGCTTGCTTTTGGAAAGAGATGTTGAAAACTATACTTTGTCAGGTGTTGATGAGAACGACAAAGAACAATAAAACTGGGGCTATGGGCGTGTTTAATCAAATGATTGTATTTCTTACCTTCTTTGGGTGAGATTAGTAAACCCATCCTAAGGATGCAGTTGGCAAGGCTCAGGATGATCATAATGGCCGGGTCTGGCAGGGAGCTGCCCACAGAGGTAATGTTGGCCACAGGGCTGCGCCATCCTGGTCCTCAGCTCTCTGTGCTGGTACCTTGTCTTTCACAGCACCCCTCTGCTTTCCATCTGGGGCTCTACCAAAATGGGGAGACGTTCCCTTTATGCAATCTCACATTAAAAGCCATCCCCTACCTTCAGTCATTCCCCCAGAACTTGACTCGCTTTCGAGGGTTTTATGTATTTGTTTTTAAAGAAAGGATGCCTTAAGAGTGTCACTTCTGCTCTGAGTTTTAATATCCTCCTTTCTCTCCCAGGAGGGAAACCAGCCACAGAAGAAAGCTCCAAAGAACCATCACTGATTAGCTGGGAACGAACTATGAGTCCTTGGATCAGCCTCAGGGGTCTAGGTATGCCACTCACTGCCCGTGGGACTTGTTTTCCTCCCTCCCTTTTTTCCTTCTCCAGAACCTCCCATAGCTGTCAAGTCATCCTAACAACAGCGCCCTCAGCCACCTGCCTGGGTTGTAGTGAAGATCACCTAGGAGAACGGCTACAGGAGTCCTTCATGAACTCACCCCTTGGACAAAAGGCCACAGGGATGAAAATGGCCATCGGGTGTAGCAGGCAGAGCACACCCTCTGGAGTTTGGGGGCCTGGGGGGGACCCCAGCGCACCAGCTGCTGAACCTGGCTCAGGTATTGACTCCTCCGAACCTGTTTGCTCACGTCACCACAGAGCCTGCAATGGTGGATGGCTGCCTGGCCGAGGAACGGGGCAGCGATGCCTTCATCACAAGGCAGAAGATTGAACAAAATTGTGCCCAGCCCATGTTTTCTCAACCCCAGCAATCTGTGAGCACCTTCATAACATTTGTCACATCAGCACTTTAAACGTTTTCATTTACATTTGTACTTTAGCCATGGTTAAATAATAAAGGCCACAGAATCACAGGCTTTCGTTCATGGATGTCTTAATGTACATTAGAATAAATATGTAATCGTTAAAATATTTAATTTTAATTAAAATTAAATTAATTCCTAATTTAATTCCTAAAATACTTGTGAGCATCCCCAGTGCCATGTGGGCCTTTGTCAGGTGAGCACCTTGGAGGTCCCCTTCTCAGGAAGCCCATCCTTTCATGGGCTTTAATTGCCAGCACGTTTTCAGGGAGCTTCAAAGTCTGATATTGTCCTTTCACAGATGTCATCTCATTCCATCCTTATGATATTCACAGCTGAGAACAAGGCTAAAATTATTTTCTCTAGTTTATGGCAGAGAGGGCTTAGACAGAGGAAATAGTTTGCCTGGAGTCACGCAGCTTATTAGATGGGAGCGAAGAGGAGAACCCAGGTCTCTGGACTCCCAGCCCAAAGTGACTTCCTCCTTTGTCTTGTATGTCCTTGCTCCTCCCAGAGTCCTGGGCCACCCACCCGCTGTTGCCTCCTCCCCTCCAGACCTGGCTGAGACCTCAGAAGGCTGTCTGGATTCTCAGAGCTCAGCTGTAAATATTGGAGAGGGGTTTTCTTATCTGAGAGTCACTTCTCACTCATCCAGCTGCCAGCAGCCTAAGCATCCATCAACTTGCAGATTGTAAATCAGTGCCCAACTCGACAGCAAATCTGTGAGGCTGAGCCGGAGCCCAAACAGGCACCAGCCCCTGCCTGGGGAATTGCAGAGAGAACTTTGGGGTTGAGCCCAGACAACAGCTATCCTGTTTAAGGGATGCTTTGGGCCCAGACGCATTGTCCTGCCTCCAATGGAGAAAGACCAAAAGGAGGGAGCCAGGGGCTGCAAACCCAGGCCACAGAACCCCAGTCTGAGTCACACTGGGAGAGAGAGGAGGGAAGCCCAGGTCTTAGCTTGATGGTTTACCTGCCCAAGTAACATCAGCTCTACATCCAGAGAATCAGGCAAAGGAAGATACAGACACCTATGTCAAAGCTTTAGGGGCTGCTTGAGACCCATGCTCAGAGAGGGGATCCCTGTCTGCACCCTAATCCCCCAAACAACCCCAAAACCAACTTGGAAAGCCCACCTTCTTGCTGGGATTGAGAAAGACAGATTATAAGTAAAGAAAAAAAAATAAGCAAATATTTCTATATCTCCTGGAATTGGTTAAAATACATAACAAAGCCTGTAAGGCCTTCCAGGATGGGGTCCCTGCCCAGCCCCCCAGCCCTGACCCTTTTCATTCCCACCTGGAACATTCCTGCCACACCAACCACGTGGTCGCCTAGACAGGCCTGATGTCCTCAGCCTCTGGGCTTTTGCACTGAGTACACCTCTGCCAGGGGCATCTTTTCTCCTATTTCCACCTAATTCCTACTCACCCTTCAAGACTGTTCCTTCACCAGTTCATTGATTAACTCAATCAAACATATAAACAAATAGATGAAATAAATCTCAGGGGTTAGCCTAGCCATAGAAGAATAGTGCCCATGGCAAGCACCTTGGCAGGGCCAGTTAGGGAGGTCAGAATAGCTGGACTTGAAATCACACTGCACACCCTTCCACCTTCTCTAGCAGCCCTCATCTGTCTGTTGGCTTGATCCCACAGCTTGTACTGGGACCCTCTCTTTCCTCCCCACCCATCAGGTTGTTCTTGAACCTTTAGGGCTCAGTCCTACCAGGAGCCCCCCCATATCACCAGGCTTGTTGGGGGAGCTGACAGCTGAACTCCAAAGTGCTTGTTTACACCTTGCAATTTTGGGGGTTTTCATAAGTTCCTGTTTGTCTCACCAAATAGACTCTAAGTTCTTCAAATGGGCCTTCACCTTTCACTCTCCTTGTTCACCTCCCCCCAGCCTTCGACCTAACTTCCAGCATCCTGCCCTGCGTGGCAGGGCAGGGTCAAAAATACTTTAGGGATGCCTCATGTATTCTCCAGGGGTGAGCCTCTCATGTGTTTAATATGCACACCCTTGGTGCCCATATTTTGTCAAAGAATGAGAAGCCTTTCAACAACAGTGTTTTTAGTCCACTTAAAATGACTCAAGTTAATCCTATAGCATCTGGGATTATTTCCCCCAGGAGCTCAAAAGTAATACAGTGGTAAATAGAAATAATTCTTCTCTTCTTTTTGTTTCTCGTATGCCATTCCACTACTTAATAGCTCCATGTTGCAAGTTGGCCAAGGACACGAGGGGTTAATTTTAGCTGGACAGAGAAAGGAATAGCCCAGGCACAGCACTGTGGCTGATAGAGAGAAATCCTAGAACTAGGGCCGTGTGGGAGGGTGGGTTGGCAGGTGAATTTCAGAGAGGTGGGTCTCCTTCCTCACCTCTGACGCCCACATCATGACCACAGGCAATTCTGCATGACTGAACAATCGAAACTCTCTTTTATCTTACACAGTTCCTCCGTTCTCATCGGCAATTATTACTGATGGCTGGGCATGCTGATGTCTTGGCAGAGTGGGGCCTTCCTGCTGGGGAGAGGGGTTTTGAGTTTTACGTCCCAATATGACTTTGATGGAGTCGGACAAATTTCTCAGGCTTGATGGACCTTCGCCCAGGCTGGAAATCTCCCCTGGGCAGCAGAAAACATCTGAGACACCCAGACCCTAAATGGGGTATTTTTGCTTTACGAATTCCCAAATCTCCGGGGACTGCAGCCAAAAGAGTCTGAGGAAGGCAGAGCTGGGGTTCAGTCTCCAAGGCCCTAAGTGGTAGCTATGGAGTCCCTCAACTTAGGCAGTTAGGATGTGGTGTCCAAGCCTTTTGCTAGGTTGCACCAGGCCCAGTACAAGCTTCCGTGAGTTGAGGAAATGCAGAGGGTGAGTTAGCCTGGGCTCTACTATTGCGAAAGTTCTATGCTGGGGCTGTGCCTTTAAAGAAGATCACAAACTATCTGCAATTAGGTGGCCTGGAGAGAGAGGTTTGGAAGAAAGACAAGAATGGGAATCATGGTAGTAGCTGGAAGTGAATGTCAGTGGATGGATTAAGTCTGGGGCAGAACTGAAGGGATCTAGAAAATGGGCAGTGATTCCAGAGTCAGGATGAAGCAGGGCATCTGGAAGTTAATGCCATGAAGGCTGGTCATCTACTATCGTCACCATGTTACATGTGTACCTGGAGTGTGGACTCAGGCAGACTTTGCTGGGGACTGGGCTTGACACCTGGCTCAGCAACCAGGACCTAGCATGTACCCAACCACATGGCCACGAGGAATGACATTTGTAATCTCAGAGCTCAGGAATAATTGTCAGAGAAACACTTCAAGTTGCCAGAAGCCTACCTCTGTCCTAGCCGGTCATCCCTGCTAGGATGCCATGTTAAGCTTCTTGGGCTGTAAGTAGAGATGTCTGATAGAGTCTTTCCCTTCTCCAGTCCTTGGCCCAAATCCTTATAAGATTTGTTCCAATGGAATCCTCTTTATAAGCCAAGGATGCAAGCTGTTATTCAGTATGTGTGATGTGTCAGACACAGCTTGTTTTGAGTTTGTAAGAATAGTCTTACAGCCAAATGAAAGGGAAGGAGACCGCTATGCATGTGGACTTTGAACCCCAGAGGTACAAAGTTCTGAGGTAATCAAGAGGAAGCATGATTCAAGCATGTGCAGAGAGGAGCAGATGCCTGTGTAGGGCTTTGAAGGATGAATAGGAGTTCTCCAGGTAGCTAGGGGAAGGGAATGCATGACAGAAAGAAGAAATAGCTTATGTAAAAGTACAGAGGCTAAGTTCCTTGATGTGTTCAGGGAACTGGAGGTGGGGGTCAGGTCATAAAGCACTCGTGTACCCTGGTAAGGGTTTTGGACTCAATCTTGTAGATGACGGGGAGTGACTGAAAGGTTTTAATGAGAGTGTTTACACAGTCATACAGATAACAAGGACAGCTTGAAATGAAGAACCTTTCTTAAGCGGAACACAGTTAGAGCAGGAAGAGGTCTGGATCCGCTGCCAGGAAAGGCAGACTCTGCTCACTCAGCCAGTTGATGGCATGGTCCACGGTCACTCATTTCCCCTCCAGGCCTTTGCAGTCACATCAGCCAAATCCCTTCTGAAATATAGTTTTGTAAGCAGAGCATCAGTGTAAGATAATGGATACAAAAGCTCTTCGGGGAAAAAAAATGAAGTATAAATGCAAGATGCAGCCACCCCGTTATTATTTTCTTCCTGAGCTCTTAAGAAAAATAGCAAACCTATAGGCTCCGAGTTCCCATCCTGCCACCCAGGAAGGCTTAGGCGCACAGCTTCTCAAGATGCGCTGTGGAAAATAGAGAGCCACGTCAGCTGCTTACGGGTGTGCCAAATCGGTGCAACTAGGGTGTCGGACTGTCTGGTGCCCTCCCCAGCTGGGGGAAGGATTTGTTGGGGTTTTGAGGCTTAGCAATAGCTTCTCCCCTCCCGGGGCCCGCCCTCCAGCAAGGCCCCAAGGAATCACCGCAGATCTTGGCTTGGAAACAAGATCCACCTGTCCCAGGCGGGCTAATCTCCGAGAGGCTCCAGTGACGGTGAGGGGCACATTGATCATTGACTGACAGGTCCCCAGGCCAGCTTGGAACGCCTGCTTGGGGTGAATTGGCAGTGCTTTCCGCTCTCCGGAGTTCATGGGAATTTGCTGTTCTTGTACAAACAGCTTCCCGTGCGTGCAGGCTGGAGAGGCGGGGGCTCAGCGTGCTCGGAACACAGGGAAAACCCTCAGATGCCTGGAAGAGCAAAGGTCTGCTCTGAGGCGTACTCTGTTCCTTCCTCAGCACCCCAGACTCACACTAGCTGTTCTATTTTCAATTGCTACCAAGCAATCAGCTTTGGACAGATTCTGGAGACTCGATTCTGTCGCCAACAAGCTGTGCTACCACAGGGCACTCTGCTTTCCTTTTCCGTGTCTTGGTCTCCTTATCTGAAAACAAGACTAGATAATTCTGGAGATTGCTGGCATCGACAGAGTGGTAAAAGGAAAAGACCTTAGCTTTGAAGTCAGCAGATGGGGATTTAAACCCAGCTCTGTGGCTCCCTGGTTGTCTGATCTTGAGGAAGCTGGTTTCTCTCATCTACACGGTGCCTGGCGTTGTGTAATTTCTCCATGTAATAATCAATATGAATGTAATAATAAATATTTATTAATAATAAATAAATAATAAATATGAATAATAAATATACTTAGGCATAACCGTGTTCCTGATACGCAAGCATTAGTCAACACAAGCACGTCATTGGAACAGTTTCAGGGCAATAGGTTCCAAGTGACAAAAATCTCATGATTCTGCTGGGCAGCTGTGGTTTGCACTATTGCCCTCAGAAAGGCCCTCAGGAACCTCGGGAGTGCTAGCTCCCAGCCCGACCCCATTATAGGCCATGGAGATCTGCCATGGTTTCCTCTAGCAAGGCAGGTGCAATCCCTGAGGTCCTGATGCATGGGCCGGTGGGCTGGGATAAACCCACCACGGTACCAGGGGAAAACCACTTGGATCCTGTTTCGAGATAGGACTGAGCAGCAATCTGAGCCCATGGCTGAAAGAATCAGCCCAGCTGGCTCCCCAGGTGGGGCTCAGGGAAAACCTTTGTCACCGGGGTGGTTGAGAGCAGCTTCTGACTCAGCAGTGCAGATGCCTGGACAAGGAGCCCCCAGGTCCCCAAGGAGCAGCTGTCACCACAGGTCCTGTACCGGGGCCCAGACCTAGGCTTTATCTAGAGCAGAGAAGGGGGGCACTGGCTGTCCACTTGGACGTGGACACCATGCACTTCCGTCTGTATTCTCTGCTCCTGTATTAGAAATCCTGAGGAAAAAATAGAAACACATTGGAGAAGCAACAACATCAATAATTGACAAGAATAAAGCAATGCAGGCACACATCTATACAAGGAGATGCAGTGCAGCTGTTAAAAGTGATTTGTGTGAAGAGTTTTCCATAAGATCTGAAGGTATGTGTCTTACAATGTCAAATAAAAACTGGTATATCCACCTGATTGCAAATAAGTAAACCATAGGCTTAGGAAAAACAATCCTTGAAGAAATCAATCACTGGACTCTAGGTGGTCCTTGTTGGCTTTCTACTTTGATGTCTTTTCAAATGTTCTACCGGGTGCATATCGTATTTTCAAATGAAAAAAAAAAAATTAAACCAGAATTTCTTTGCCATCATGCTGAGACAAGCAAGCTGGAGTGCTTTATCTGCAGGTTTAAACTGGGCAGCAGCTTGATCATTTCAACATGATAGCAAGAAGATTCTGAACCATGCAAATGCCAGGAGAAGAGCCAAAAGACAAAAATTTCACCGCCACGCGGAGCGCGGAATGTCACACAAATGCCTTTTGTTCTTGGAGCCTCCATCCAGAGCACAAATAACAACAACCCACACAATAGTACACAAGTTAAGAATATAAGTTAACGTGGCTGAAACTTGTTGTTGTTATATTTACAAACACACAGGGATTTTTATATTCTTTCATATAGATGCTGACCCTGCAAAAAACTCTCTTCGATGGGCAGTACATTTATGCTCACATTGTTGTTACAGCTCAGAAAAATCTTTGTCTCCTCTTTGGAATTGTCCTGGGATCCACAGCTCAGGTTTATGGATGTGGTCAAAGTTGCCACATCTTTGCCTTTTCAAGATGGATTATGATTTTCCAAAACCTGTTTGGAAACTCTGTCTGTCCTTAAACTGGGCCATTACCTTGGGAAACATTTTCGGGTAAAAGTGAAATGTGACAAGAAAAGACCAGAAACAGAAATGACCTGCCTAGGAAGGTGCTGTCGACGAGACTGGCACCAAGACCTCCTGCGGGACTGCAGCTTTGGAATAATTGCACAGTCTCTGCAGAGGACGACTTTGGGGGCCGACATTCATTGTTATGTATGACTTTGCATGTGTCTGTAGGAAAACATTAAACATTTAAATACTGATGGAAAGTTTACCCCCATGTAAGTTTGAACCAGAAAATGAAGCACAGCCCCTGCTTGCCTTCAAGGGGCTCCCCAAGTCTGTCTCTTTGCCATCCCTTCTTGCATATATATCTATATAGATATATATTGATATCTATATATCTCTATATATACACACACACACATATATATATTTTTTTGGTCCACATATTTCAATATGGGTATCTGGAAGAGACATGGGAAACAGCCCATGCTCAGTGCATTAGCATTTTTATAATGAGTGGGGAAGGGACCCTAGGGCAAAAGGTCAACTCTTGGACAAGAGCAAGATGAATCTTTTCTCCCTGTGCCTCTGCTGCCTGAATCACCTGGAAGCAGACAGACCTGGACTTTGTTACAGGTAAATAATTACAGTTGTATCTGCCATAAATATCTCGCTGAAGGGGCCATTGCAAAAATTGAGATTGTATCTCCAAGCAACTGTCAAATGGCTAGAATAAATTCAGAGGACTTGAAATACTGATGTACAGTTTCTATCATAGATATCTCTTGGTCTAGACTTTCAGACTGCATCTTGACAGAACACCTAGGATGGCTGAGAAATTAAGGAGTCAGGAACAAAAAAATTACATAGTGTTGGTGTTCTGTGCTGTGTGTCTTCTTTATCTGTGGCCTTGGCAAACAGGAAGTCCTTGTGAATTGGGGGGCTTGAGCAGAAATGTTAAAGGCACAGATCCCTGGGAATTAAAAAAGCCAGGGAGGTAATAAATCTTAGACCAAAATGGAAAGCCTGAAGAGGTCAGTGAGATACAGCCAACCTAATATCTGTACTTCTCAGGGCCGCAATAAATCTGACACTACTCCTTCTTGGCTCAGCTGGCTTCTGTGCAGCCGGCAGATCAAAGCCTCCCCCAGGACACTCTGCAATCACCTGTTTCTCATTGGCCTGGTGGGTGAGGCAGGCAGGATGGGGAGGGAAGGATGGGGCTGTCCCCTCCTTCTCAGCACCATCTGGGGGCCATATTTAAACACCCACAACCTGGGGTTTAGGGAGAGGATCCTGGGGAAACTAGAAGGCACTGCCCTAAATTGGAAGAAGTGAAAGATCAGCTGCAGAAAGGAGTGGCAGTGAAGCAGACAAAGGTTTTCTATAGGGGGATGCTTTCTTGTTTGGGTCTAAAGGGAGGAAGGGAGGAAGGCCATCTTTGAGCTCTCTGAATTTGATCACACGTCAATTTCAATTCAGCTGGATCTTTGTCTTACACATTCCCCCCAAATTATTCATTTTTTTCTCCAAAAATACTTAGTAAAGTGCCCATTTATTTATTTATTTGTGTCAAAAACTATGGCAGACGTCTTACTCACCTTATCACTAACTCTCCTAACAGCCCTGCGAAGGAGATATTATTATTTTCTTTCTTCAGATGAGGAAACTGAGGCTCAGGGCAGTTAAGCACCCTGGCTATAAGGTCATACAACTAGCGGGTAGCAGAGTCAGGGTCTGAATCCAAGGCTCCGAGACTGAAAACTCCTCACAGCACCTATTCTGCCACAGTATATCTGTTGTGATCCGGGTACCACTAAATCCCGCAAAGGATGTAAAAATAAAGCAGAAGAAGATCCTAGTTTTAAAAAAATGCCCTGAAAGTTGAGATCTGACATATCCATAAATAATAGTGATACAAAATAGTGTGTGATAAATGCCTTGCGAGAGGTACGGATGAAATATGAAGGGATTTGGAGGAGGCAGCGATTGCTTCTGAGCAGCGTGGGCACTTGTATTGGATCCCAGAACATCAGTAGGATTTGGGCCTCTGGCTCTAAATGGAACGATATTGCAGCAGAGAAAATGGCTGTTGAAAGGCCCCAGCCAGCAAAGCATGGAGGACATGTGGAGACTTCAAATAGTTGAGTTTGGAATAAGCTACCCCAAGAGGGGTATTATAGGGAGATGAACTTGGAAAAACCTGTAGTTTAAGGGTGTGTATGTCTTCTAATACGTGATAGAGTTTGGACATTTTTTTTCCTGTAAGCAAAAGAGAGCTATTGGAGATTTTTAAGCATGTGATTTAGAAAGCTTATTTTTTGTGACAGTGTGGAAGACAAATTGGAGAAGACAGAAAGGATGCAGAGAGATGAGTGGGAGGCTTTTGTAATAATCCAGGTTTTGAGGATCCCACCCTTGAAGACTGTTTGACTTCTACATATTTTTGGCTTTGTTGCTGGGGGAAGATCAGCTTCTTTTTTTTTTTGTTTTGTTTTGAACTTTTATCAAATGTCCTTTTCTTAATTGAAGAATAGTTGCCGTATGATATTATATAGGTTACAGGTGTACAATGTAGTGATTCACAATTTTTAAAGGTTATATTCCATTTACAGTTTTTACAGAATATTGGCTACATTCCCCATGTTGTAAAATATATCCTTCTAGCTTATGTTTTACCTAATATAATAGTTTGTACCTCTTAATCCCTTGCCCCTATTGTGTCCCACCTCACTTCCCTCTCCCCACTGGTAACCGCTAGTTTGTCCTCTACATCTGCTTCTATTTTGTTATAATCACTAGTGTGCTGTATTTTTTTAGATTCCACATATAGGTGATATCATACAGTATCTGTCTTTCTCCATCTGACATACTTTACTTAGCATAATGACCTCCAAGTCCATCCATGTTGATATAAATGGCAAAATTTCATTCTTTTTTTATGTCTGAGTAATATTCCATTGTATAGATATATCACAGAAGATCAACTTCTTAACGTCCGTCAACAGAAGTGTTGTGAAGTCTTAGGTGTTCTGTGTCACATGCTGTGACTCATTCCCTAGAGGTGAGCAAGTCTCTGGAGGCTGAGTAAGCACCCAGGGGTGATTAGATTGTGAATAACGTCAGAGATCCTTCCTGGTTTTCTCTAGGGGCTCTTCCAGAGATCCTTCCTGGTTTTCTCTAGAGGCTCTTCCAGAGATCCTGTCATTTCCAGACCAGCACTTCCACCAGGTTGTCCTTTTTCAAGGATTTGGAATTCCCCTCCAAGAATCTATTGATGCTCTGGGGAGAGGAGAACAGGATGTACAGGAAGTAGAGGGGGCTGGGAGTCAGAACACCAGATTCCAGGCTCTGTCCTGGCCCTAAACTTTGGACCACCCACTCTACCTCTTTGGATTCAGTTTTACCATCTCCCAAACACGGAGAATATAATTCTTGGTTCACCTAAGGTTGGATAGGATTGTATAGTGCAGATTGCATGGTCTATTGACTTTCAGATACCCTAGTCCTAAAAGCTCCAGACTTCTTCGGAGATGCTTCAGATACTGCTCACAGATAAGCACAGTCTGAGCAGATCCCCATGAATCCATTGTATCAGTACATATTTAGCTTCTGCTGCAAATATGTAATGCATGAATTAATGACTAAACCCCTGGTGTTGTAAAAAAGAGATTCATTTGGGAATCGGGAGATGTAAAAGAGAATCCAGGACCTACGTTAAATAATGAGATCTTCAGCAAGCCTTTTATCCTCACCTGGAGCTTCTGCTTCTTTATATTTCGCATGCTTGGTTTTGAACAGATGATCTGTATCCCTTCCAGTGGTGAGGCTATATTTCTCCATTATGTGGGGATTAGAGGAATTTGAATAAAATGTATTGTGTCAATGCTTTAATGAACGCTTAGAAAGCAAGACCCTGTGTCACATCAGCTATGCAGACGATGATCAGATACAGGGAGTCAGGCCTGGGACCATCAAGACAAAATGTATGCACTTTACTCTTAGAAAGGCCACCTAAGCGCTCACTCGGTGCTTACTAATTCTTAGTTTATGTACAATTCTAACATGGTTGGTGATTTGATGTTACAGTCTGCAGCAGAAAACCGGTGGCAAGAAAGGAACAGCTGGCAAACGTCATGTACTTATGAAGCAGTGCTAAGTGACAGTCTCACGTGAAGCTGGTAGAAATGAAAAGGTGAAAGGTGTTAAGGAGCTAGAGCAAGAACTCAAAGGTACTTGAAGATAGGAATTGTTGATCCTAGGGGGGAAATGTTTTTTACACAATCTAACTACATCTATCTCCCTCTATGGCAGGAGTTAAGCTCATGTGACATCCAGAGGAATCCAAGACAGTTAGGAAATTGGCTCCCAAGCTAGAGTAGATGAACTAGTAAAGAAGCAGAGCAAGGGATACACCAAATAATTGTTTTAAAACTCAACCTGTCAAATCCGAGGTCTGAGGGAAAAACTGCCTTCAGAAAAACATGAAGTAAAAAGTGCATTGAGAACCAAGGGATCCAAGATTAAGAAGACTGTTCAAGTGGTTCAATTAGACACACTAATTGATGTTCCAATAATGACCCTGGATCATTATGATAAAAAGAAATGATGTCCCTCTACTGAAGGAAACACGGCTGTGCGTAATTTCCCTGGGAAGCTTTCTGACCAACAGAGTGAATTTGGGATGGAGGGATTGGGGATTCAATCTTTGGTTCTTAAAGGATTAAGATTCAGTTACCTGGAAATCTCCTTATCTAAATCCCCCCCAAATATCAGGCCCTCTCCTGGCTGTTCTCCTTCTTCTAGGGATACATGGATTCCGGGGGTGTCTTGGGGAATGTGTCCCCATTGAGCCCGGAGGGAAGCCATGCCCAGAGTGCCAGGCATCTGAGACAGGCTTCAGTGCTGTCAAGCGCCCTGTTCATCTCTGTCTTGTGCTGCTTTGGGAAGATACACAGAGAGAAAGCATGACTGAAAACCCCAGCTGCCTTGTGCCAGACAGCGTCTCCTTACTTCCTCTCCCCGCCACCTCACCGCTATAGCTAGTAATTTGCAACAACTATTGTGGATCTGGTGACCTGGGTTGTGGGATGACGGGGGTAGGCAGGGGCCTGGGCCTGGAAGCCTTCGTGAAAGGCCAAGGAAACCCTGGTTTGGATCCCTGTTCCCTGTGGTTACACTTTCCTCAGACGAGTGTCTGTAAAAGCAGAGAGGCATTCCAGACTGTGGCCGGGAGGAAGCCGGAGACCACTTCACAGACGCAGTGCTGGGATGGAGCAATTGGAAGACTCTTAAGGGAAAAAATTGGCTGCTCTTGCCATGTTAGCACTCAGGGCACCTGCGAATGTCAAATGTGAACAGTCTCTAAATCTGAGGTCTGCCTGCGGGCACGGTGCTCATGTGGGATTTACCCCGTGTTCCTCCAGACCCTTGCAAAGGGAGGAGGGAACTAAAATGTGCCAAGCACTATGCTAAGTCCTTCACTTGCATTTGTTCCCTGAGTCCTGATGACAGCTCTACGAGGTGAGGAAGCGCTAGACCCATTTCACAGACAGTGGCACTGAAGCTCAGAATGGTTAAGCCATTTTCCTGATGTAACTTTCCTAGTGTGACAGCTGAGGGTTTCAAATCAGACGCGCCCAATACTGCCACGCTCTCTGCTTCTTTCCTTCTACAGGCTTCCTGGAGGACCTCTCTCCAAGACGTTGGAGAACAGAACTCTTCCATCCTGGACCACAGCGGCAGCAATTCCTGGGAACTTGTTAAGAATGCAAATTTTGGGGTCCCACCCCAGACCTACTGAATGCAAAACTCTGGGAAGGGTGATCCAACAGTCTGTGTTTCAGTGAAGCTGCCAGGTGATTCTGATTGCAGCTAAAGTTTCAGAGCCCCTGCTCTAAGGCCTTGCTAGTCAAAGTGTAGTCCCAGGACCGGCAGCAAGGAATCACCAGGGAGCTTGTGAGAAGTGCAGAGTCTCAGGCCGCCTCCTGGATCCTGGATCTGAGTCTGCATTTCAACAGGATTCCCAGGGATTTGAGGGTACATCAAATTTGGAGAAGGGCCTGACTCTGTTGGTTGAAGGTACTGCTGAGTCCACACTGTGGTCCAACCAGGTTCTCCTGAAGTTCCAGGAATAGACTGGTACCACCCCAGATGGAGCAGACAAATAAGGGTGGGTGAGCAGGGCTGGGCTAGACTGTGAGTGGCAGGTCAGGTCCAGCACCTTGATGCTCTATTTACAGGAGGTTAGAGCATCTGGAAGAGACCACAGCATCTGATGACTTCTGTGAAATGCTCCCTGGAGGACAGGGATGAAAAGACTTTCTCCTTCCCTACCAAACTGACAAATACATAGTAGCTGCTGGGCTGTGTGCGCCGAGAAGGATTTTCTATCTGTGTCTGGGCTCAGTGGTGGTGAGTCCTGGGATCAATTAGCAATGTCTGTCGTAGGTGTGGGATGGGGCAGTGGTGGCACACCTGGTGTAATGGTGTATGAGAGTAGAAGGGCAGGGGATGGTTTCCCCGCTGGTAACCATAAGATTGTTTTCTACATCTGTAAGTCTATTTCTGTTTTGTAAATAAGTTCTTTTGTACCATTTCTTTAAATTCCACACATATGCGATATCATACGATCTTTGTCCTTCTTTGTCTGACTTACTTCGCTCAGTATGACTATCTCTAGGTTCATCCATGTTGCTGCAAATGTCATTATTTTGTTCTTTTTTATGGTTGAGTAATATTCCATTGTTTATATGTAGCACATCTTTTTTATCCATTCCTCTGTTGATGGACATTCAGGTTCCATGTTCCGACTATTATGAACAGCACTGCAATGAACATTGGGGTGCATGTATCCTTTCAAACCATGTTTTCTTCCCAGATATATGTGCAGGACTGGGATTGCTGGATCAGATGGTAGCTCTATTTTTAGTTTTCTGAGGAACCTCCGTACTGTTCTCCATAATGGCTGTACCAGTTTACATTCCCACCAACAGTGTAGGAGGGTTCCCTTTTCTCCTCACCCTCTCCAGCATTTATTGCTTGTAGATTTTTTGATGATGGCCATTCTGACCAGTGTGTGGTGATACCTCATCGTAGTTTTGATTTGCATTTCTCTACTAATTAGTGATGTTGAGCATCTTTTCATGTGCTTTTTGGTCATCTGTATGTCTTCTTTGGAGAAATGTCTATTTAGATCTTCCTCCCATTTTTTGATTGGGTTGTTTGTTTTTTTGTTATTGAGCTGCATGAGTTGTTTGTATATTTTGGAAATTAATCCCTTGTCAATCACTTTGCTTGCAAATATTCTCTCCCATTCTGTAGGTTGTCTTTCTTTTTGTTTACAGTTTCCTTTGCTGTGAAAAAGGTTTTAAGTTTAATTAGATCCCATTTGTTCATTTTTGTTTTTATTTTTACTACTCTAGGAGGTGGGTCAAAACAGTATGGTTCTGGCACAGAAACAGAAACATAGATCAATGGAACAGGATAGAAAGCCCAGAGATAAACCCATGCCCCTATGGTCAACTAATCTATGACAAAGGAGGCGAGAAAATACAATGAAGAAAAGACAGTCTCTTCAATAAGTGGTGCTGGGAAAACTGGACAGCTACATGTAAAAGAATGAAATTAGAACACTCCCTAGCACCATACAAAAATAAACTCAAAATGGATTAGAGACCTAAATGTAAGACCAGATACTATAACACTTTTAGAGGAAAATATAGGCAGAACACTCCCTGACATAAATCGCAGCAAGATCTTTTTTGACCCACCTCCTAGAGTAATGAAAATAGACTTTTTAAACTCTCATCAGTTGCCCCAGCAATGTTCTTTGTAGCAAACAGATTCAGTCTGGAATCAACGGTTACTTTTAGTGTCATGTCTCTTTAGTCTCCTATTTGGAAGAGTCCTTCAGTTCTTTTTGGACTGAGGATTACAAACCAGTCATTTCATGGAACGGTCCTCAATTTGCGTTTCTCTGATGTTTTCTTGTGGTAGGATTCAGGTGATGTATCTTTGGCAGAAATACCACACAGACAATGCTGGAGTCTTTTCATTGCATCCTAGCAGGTGACACATGATTTTTATTTGTCACATTGCTGATGACGTCCACTTTGGTCACTCAATTAAAGTGATGGGTGCTTGTTCCTTCACTTTAAAGTGACTCTTTTGGTCTTTATAGTTAATTAGTATTTTGTCAGGAGGAATTTTGAAACTGTGTAAAAGTCTTGTTCCTCATCAGACTTCCCAGGTACTCATTTATTGATATTTCTTAGTATGTTTTACTATTTAATTCAATAAGTTACATTCCATTACAATCATTACTTACTTTGGTGCTCAGATTGCTCTGATTTTGGCCATGGGAGCTCTTTCAAACCAGCTTCTGTGTGCTTTCGAACTGTCTGCATCACTGAGCTTCTTTGCTGTCTGGCCCCAGAGATGTTCCCTATCATCTCGTACTTTCCCCCAGTCCTGCATTCAGCCACTTCTCCAAGGAGTCCTGGTTTCTTTTAGGGCTGAATGATGTTTACATAGACACACACACACACACACAGGAGCACACATTTACATTATAGTTATTTCTTTGTCTGTCTATACATATTGAAAACGGTGCGTTCACAGTGGTACTTACAATTCCTACCCTGCGCCACGTGGTTCAGTCTGATTTTCTCCCTTTCCATCTTTTAAACTCTCTGACAATAATAACCCTAGGTGCTATTATCCTAAATATATCTACTTATTTGTTCAAGCTTCTTGTATATAACCCGTCTCCCACCGTGACCACCACCCCTGCCTCACACAGATGTCCTCCAAATCCGTTCAACCTTTGAACCTTGGGCTTGGCTACCCACAAGGGGTTGCTCCAGCACCCTCTCTCCCCACTGGTGAAACCCCTCCTGACCTCACTCAGGCCAGCCATCCTTGTGGGGTCCTCCTTGGCCTTCTTGGGCTGTGACCCCCACTCAGGGCCACAGTCCCCCTCATAGATGCCCTCATCTCATGTGGCGCCTACCTTGTTCTGCCTCACCTAAAAGCTTTAGGGCTGAAGTGCCCAGTAGGGAAGGGAAGGGAAGGAGGAGGAAAAGGAAGACACCAACTAGCACTTTAATCGTCTAGTGAACTCCTTTGAGGGAAATGACCCTCCATTGTTCCCTACTGTTGAACCTCCCTCTATCTTGGGGACCTCTCTGATTCAAGGGACCTTAGAATGTTTTCCTGAAAGAGATGCATGCTGTTGGGGTCTGGTCTCGAGGAACAGTGTATGTGAGGGCAGGTTTCTGAGGCTGTTAGTGGGGCCGAAAAATCTATTCTTGAAATTCTTGGTTTGGGTGACTTGTGAAAATTTGGATCCTCTGATAAGCAGACATCAAGATGGGATTAGACATGAAAGAAATATATTGGGGTCAATGGCTCTGAGAGGAAACGAGTGGAGGAGAGGCTGGGAGAGCTGTCTTACTTTGATGGTGACCTGACTTCAAGTGAAGGAGAGAGGGAAGGAAGGAGAGGTGGGTGAAAGCATTTCAGATTACAGTGCGGTTCTATGGAAAGTTCGATAAGGCTTTTAGGCGGTGCCAAGCCAGTGTCCCAGCAACGGAGTCCCCTGTCACCCCGGAGGGGGCCTGCCTCAGCACCCCTGCTCTGTTTAATTATTGGTGAGGGGACGCTGTGGGAAGTGTGGTCTCAGCACAAACGCAATGATGGACTTCAGAGCATGGCAGCTAGGCATGGGTTAATTATGCTTCCTGACATCAGAGATGTGAGAGGAGCCTTCTCGTGGCTTCCATGTGAACAGAGGGGCAAGGCGTCTCTCAGGAAAAGTAAGACTGCGTCATCCTCTCTTACCGTACAGGGAAACCGGTGATCAGAGAGCTGCAACTGTCTCTACGAGCAGAGATACACAGAGAAAGAGGTGAGTGGAAGTCTAGTAAAGAGGAGAAGGATGTCCTGCCAGGTGCCTGATGCAATTGGCTCTGCGCTTTTAGACTAATTGAAGGTGCCCGCCCATGGTTCCCTTTGACTGGAACACTGAAACTATCTGGTGCAACTGGTCAGTTTCAATGTGGCCAGACTACCCTCCCATAGGCCCACTGCACCCATCTCTCCCCACTCTTGACTCTTGGATCTTTGATCCCCTGATTTCATTCATACTTTAAGTCCCCATGATTGCCTGGCCCCTCCTTCTTGGTTGGCAACCCATTCGCATTCCTTTCTTGGGTTTAGCAGCCTTAGCGCCTCCACACCAGTGGGTTTTCAACTGGGCTTCTCCCTTGGGCTCAGTGGCTCCCACAGCTGTGTGTAGGAATCATTTTCTCTTTCAACGCTTCTCAGCAGGGCTCACTGAACAAGCCAGGCCACTGACCTTCACTCCTCAGTGTAACTGGCAAGTCAGGGAGAGTGGGGACAGACCAGGGCATGTGGGTCCCTCAGGTAGCCCTGGAAGAGAGTAGGGAGTGCCATACTCCTATCTCTCCTGGGTTAAATTGATCAAAATACTCTTCCTCTTTTGACATTGCCCATAGCCTTCCAGTTTCACATCTAATGTTAGGAAATAGTTTCAATCCTTACATTTGTAGAGCAACTATGCATCTTTTTAGGTTTTACAATAATGCTAAGAAGGATGTGATGGCATTTTATAGGTGGGAGAGTGAAAAACCCAGAGAGGGTTAGGTGATATGCCTAAGGTCACATAGCTAGACTCTACAGAAGTGCAGCTGAGTTAATGCTTGGCCGAATGTTCTTTCCCCAACCCGTTACTCTCCCATCTATTGTGTGTCCCCCACCCATAGATTCCTTCTCAACTCTCCCGAAAGGCTGCCACGTTAATTCTGATTCCCTCCCCCAGCTTCTGCAACCTTATGAAATAACTTGCTCTACTGAATCATTGCTTTACCTACAAGATATAATTGTATTCTACTGCCTCTGATTTCATTATCTCTGTTTTGTCACTCGATCTCGCTTTTTCTAGGGGTTCCAAAGGATTTACAATGAACGATAAGAATGGAATTATAAGCACCAAAAAATAGAGAATAATTAAATGTCAGTCATGGCCGTGATAGAGTGAATGGAATTCTGTATCTCACTGTTTGGGGCGCTGACTCTGATGATACTCATTAACTGTTTTTTTATTCTTATGGCTGAGAATTTGGCTGGGAATTCAGCCGTATGTGATAGATCATGCTTACCTTGTCTTCTCCCTTACCCACGTGCTTCCCCCGGTAGAAGATAAGCATCTTTGGGAGTGAGAATTTTTTTTTTAAATTTATTTATTTATTTTTATTTTTGGCTGTGTTGGGTCTTTGTTTCTGTGCTAGGGCTTTCTCTAGTTGCAGCAAGCGGGGGCCACTCTTCATCGCGGTGCGCGGGCCTCTCACTATCGTGGTCTCTCTTGTTGCAGAGCACAGGCTCCAGACGCGCAGGCTCAGTAGTTGTGGCTCAACGGGCCTAGTCGCTCCGCGGCATGTGAGATCTTCCCAGACCAGGGCTCGAACCCGTGTCCCCTGCATTAGCAGGCAGATTCTCAACCACTGCGCCACCAGGGAAGCCCGGGAGTGAGAATTTTTAAATGAGATTGTTTATGCATCAAGGAATAGGTATTAATACCTAAAGGGCATTCATATGGTGATTGTTTTCTGGAGATGAGAAATGTTATTTCTCTATTGAATTATGGAGGCTACTGGATTATGCATTGCCACACTGATGTGCCAGCTCTGTTTCTTTCTACTCACAGTGATGCTTGGAGTCTCGTTTTCAGATTTGATGCCTCTGTAAATTGACCTGAGTGTTTTGTGTGTACATGGGCATTGGTGCCAAGGAAAAACAATGGTTGCTATCTAAGCGTGCTGAGTCTACTCTGAGGTCTACATTACAGGCAGGTACAGTCACACTCTGGAGTCTGTTCTAGAATCATGTGCTCTGCCCAAGGCCCCACCCTTAAAGGAACATGGTAAGTGCAACGAGAAAGGGTTAGATCTACAAAGTGAGCCATAGGAAGAGCAGCCGAAGAAATCGGGTTGTTTAGTATGAAGAGGCAAAGGCCAGAGCAGATGTGAGAGCTGTCTTCAAATGCCCAAAGAGAACGATTCTGTCTGGGAGGCTGACACTTGCTCAGTGTTGCCCTGGAACACAAAACCAGAATTTAAAGATAGATTTCTTTTACACTTTTGCAGTGCCTAACGACCCACAAAATCCTTTCAAAAATATTGTCACTAGAAAGTAATCTCCAGGTTGACACGGGTTTTACTGAAAAAAAAAATTTTTTTCATTTAGTGTCTGCAGCTCCTATGATAGTGCCTGGCACATAATAAATGCTCAATATGTATTGGCTGAATAAATGAGTGAATGATGCGGCTCACGTGGGGGTTGATGTTATAAGTCCATTTTGCAGATGACAAAAACTGAGGTTCAGATAAGGGTTTAATGATGTTGGCTTTCTACAATGAATTGGGTCATTAGCTGTGGTAGAGCGTTCATCAGTTTTTGAACAGGTTAATTCATGTTTCTGCTACTACTATTTCCCTGCATCATCTAGATAGTCAAATTTACAGGGGCTGGGAAGACCACAGAATGGTTGTCTTTCTTACTGTCAAGGTAGTAAGAACATGGTTTTCACACTTCTGCTCACCATTCCTCACTTCTCCTCCCCTTTCTATGCCTTTTTCATCCCTCCCAGTTTACCTGAATACCTCTACCATATAGCTACTCTCTCCTTCTTTGCCCCACCAGTTGGTACAAAAGCTATTTTGATTGACCATTAGCACTTTAGTGAGCAATAGGTCAGCACACTACTTCTCTCAAAGTTATTTGCTTTAGCAAAGCATTCACTTATAGAGAAAAACTCAAAGGAATAAGTCTATAATAGTTGAATTCCAGGCACCATGCACCCTGGAGTATGAGCTATTCTTGGAGGGGGAAGAGGTATGGAGACCTTTCTCATTGACCCTGGAATCATGGTAATCAGGCAACCTCACACTCCATTTACAAAAGCCCAGCCCTGCTTAGGGCAGGTTCACCAGATGGTCCTCACCTTTCCAGCCCCACCTGATTCCATCATCCTTCCCCAAACAATGACCCCAGCCAGGCCTCCAGCTTTCTCACAAAGCTTGTAAAGACTGCCCTAGCTGAAGCGTCGATGGATGCGTTTTTGATTGACAAGGAACCCAAGAAGAGCAATGATTAAAGAGAAATATTCATTAAAATGGTTAAAGGTGAGGAAACTTTGAAGGTCTCAGATAAAACAAATCTATGACACTCCCGTTTCCATTAGAGTCTGCAAAAAGCCTCGTTCCTTGAATGGCTATTCTTCTGTGACTTGAAGTCTTTTGTCTCCGAAGGAAAGCGCCCACCCAACCCACTCACCTGGCCTCTGTTACTCATGCACAGGGCATGGGGCTCTTGTCTCAGGGAACTCAGGAAACCACACTCCATTTCATCCCAGCCACTGGTATGGACTCCAAAGGATAAGAAACTATGGGAATTTTAAGAAGCACTGACAACAAGGAAATCATTTATGGGACCGCTAATTAGAAAGCAAACCTTGTACAGAAAATCTGTCTGCTTTACTTTCCCCTTATCAATATTTCTCCGAAAGTCAATTTGTCACCGTACGGTCAGAAAGCTCACTCCGGCCTCCTTTAATGTTTCACGCTAGGTTTGCCCAACAAGAGTAATAAAAATAATGACAGCATTATTCCTCTTCTCTCTTTGTTTTCAGTGCTTCATTTGTAGATTGGAATAATGAATTATACTCACATTATCTGTACTCTCTTGCTCTTGACTTCCTCTGCTGGCTAAAAGTGAAGCTATTATCCGATAGTCAAAGACAGAAGAGCCTTTTCTCCTGCAGTCAGTGATCCTGTGATGTAGATACACTCTGGGGTGAAATTATCAAGAGTATAATTTCAAGCTATATAAGAGAAAATTACCAGCCAGAGTGGAAATGAATGTGGAACCTGGTGAAATAGCAAATATTTCATTAGTAATCCTTTTGGAACAAAAATAAGTAGACAACAGAATTAGTTGTGAGTTGGGCATAAAAAGGCTAATTAATGTTATTGTATTCAGCTGATTGACTTCAAGGCTATTAAATCATTATTTTATTGTCTGGATCTCTGCCTCATTCAGCCTAAAGAAGCCATTTCATCAGAAGAACTGTGTTCTTTCTCTTTAAAAAAAAATTTCTGCTTCTTCTAAGGAGACCCACTCATGTGCCTGAAGTTGGTTTCTTACACAGTTAAGTTTACATCATTAATAGATCTTCCAGTGGAGTTCAGAAGATGTAAAATTCACATCTGGCATCAGGAACAGATTAAAAGTGGACATTGCCCCCACCATGGGGAGACCAGAAGCTACATCTGGAAGGTCCTGCAGAGCTCATGTTGTCCATCCCTTTACACCAACAGTTGGACGTCCTGACTACTCTTCATCAACTTCTCCGTCTTCATCGTTGTCATCTCCTTCTGCCTCTTGCAGAAACCTGGCTCCATATTCCATTCCACAATCCACTATCCACAAAACCAAGCAAAATAAATCTCTCTGTCATGCAAGCTCATGCAAAAATATATTCGAACCTATTGTGATGACTGTCTCCAAATCTTTACCGATTTCACAGGTGTCATTTAGCAAGGGATAAATATGGAGAACCAAGTTTAACCTAAATATCCAAAGAGAGTTTCTCATGCCTTAGCCTGGGCCTGGGACAGAGTGGCCATTGGCTCATTTGACATCTCTAAGTCAATTGGAAAAAGGATCTTTTCCTCTGTGCCATAGCAGCCTTCCACCAAGTCTCATAGCTTGGCAAGCAAAGGGCAAGGTTGGATTTCAGCACAACTTGTTCCTTTGACCAAGCACCCTTGAGCAGTGAACAACCTGAACAACCATACACAGCAGGCCCAGGATGAACTCTTGGCAGAACTGACTCTCACCCAAAGAGTGTAAAGTAGGCAAAATCCATCTCTAGGGCTGGGTTCCATCATTGCCTTCATGTCCCTTCTTTTTTTTTTTTTTCACTTTTGAAAATCAATAATGGTTTTTATTAGAATACAAAAACTGCTGCACATGCCCATTAAAATCCCATTTAGCATCCATTTTATTCAAGATTCAATGGGGCACCATTTTATTTTATTTTATTTATTTTTTAAACATCTTTATTGGAGTATAATTGCTTTACAATGGTGTGTTAGTTTCTGCTTTATAACAAAGTGAATCAGTTATACGTATACATATGTCCCCATATCTCTTCCCTCTTGCATCTCCCTCCCTCTCACCCTCCCTATCGCACCCCTGTAGGTGGTCACAAAGCGCTGAACTGACCTCCCTTTGCTATGCGGCTGCTTCAAAGTGAGAGAGTGGCATGGGCATATATACACTACCAAACATAAAATAGATAGCTAGTGGGAAGCAGCTGCATGTCCGTTCTTTTCCTGCTTGCCTGTCCCAGGTGCTAGAACTTATTCTTCAGTCAGAGGCTAAGAAGGAAAGAAGGTGGTTCCTTTATCAGGGGACCTTGAAATCCTATTCTAATAAGGGTTCCTTAAAGAGCAAGAAGTCTTTGAGATGCAAAGGAATAAATTTTAAAAGTGTAATTCCAGGTACCCAAAAAACAATGAAAACTTTCTGATATTTTACTGATTGATCTTTCGTTGGTTACTTGGGGGGAATCCATGCAATAGGTGAAATTTCTCTCCCTTGGATTCTGGAGACCAATTGGCCAGCCTTCACTTTTTGGGTCCTATGACCATTCTCAAAATGGCAGAAGCTAGGTCATGGAGTAAGGCCAGACATGAAACTCACTGGGGATTGGGCTGTGGGTGGTCTAGCTAGAAATTTATATGGGCTGCTTTCAGTCTCTGCAGAGAATAAGGGGATTGGAGAAACCCTTTACATAAAACATTCAGACCTAACCCTTGCCAAAATGAGTAACAAGGGCCTACATGATAAAATATATTATCTGACTCTATCAGTCTCATGTGATAACTCACTATTTTTTTTACCACTCTCCCTACCTTCTTTCTTTCTTTCTTTTCACAGAAGAAAATGGAAAAAGAAGTAGAAAAAAAAAATGAAGTTTTAAGAGATTTTTCCCATGTTAGTGGGCATGATGGCTTGAAATCAGGTGGAAAGTTTTATTTTTATATTTTTAAAATCAGTAGCTCTATTTCCTCTGGATAAAACTGACAGAAATGAAACTGAATCTGTATTTAGGGAAGAAATTATACAACCCTGGATGGATGTGTGGCCTGGTTCTGCTTTCCTAATAATGTCAGTTTCCTAAAGACAGTGATGTAGCTGGTGAAGGGATCCTTCTATGGGTCTTGTGGGTAGATGCCACAGTAGGTTGAGGTGGGAAAGGGAGAAACTAGTGGGGATTTGAGTTTTCCCCAGATATGATCGATAGACCCAACTTTCAAATGCAGTGGATTTTTGCCAAGGAAAACCACATCGTTATGCTCTGAGAACCAGTGTACTCCTAGCTGAGAGGGATGCTTTATAGCAAGCTTCCTTGGAAACCCACGTGGTCATGGACCCAGAGCTCACTGTGTGAGCTCAGTGGGAAAGAACCTGGTCAGGAGACCACGGTTTCATGTCTACATGGTCATATTATCTCAGAGGGGCCACAGCTCTGTTTCATAGCCCAGCCTGTGGTCTTGCCTCTGAAGTACGTGAGGGCATTTGTGGCACCAGGACTGGGTGAATGATGGAGCTTCCACAAAGCCACCACACACCTGATGAGGCAGGAAGTGCATTCATTCTACACCAATGTGCTGCACCTTTGGCCTATTCCAGGCACCCAGCACTTGTGCAGGGCGTTCAAAGACAATGCAGAAATAGTCCCTGACTTTAAGGAGATCATGATCTGATGGGTGGAGCCAGAATAGAAACAGACAGTGAATGAAATGAGCTCTGAGCTTCGTGGAAGCACAGGGAATGGCCCCTATTATATTTTTGAAAGCACCTAGAAGAGTCAATCTCAGCTTGGAGGCAGCAAGGGTGGGGTTCCTTCTGAAAGGAGACCCTTGCCGTCCCCAAGCATCATTCATCTTGATGGGTCAGTTTAGACTATAAGACAACACGAAATAGAGGAGAAAGCTGAATGCAATCTTGATCTTATTCTGTTTCTCTTGGGACTCTCCATTAGCTCCACTTAAAGTACAATAAAACTACTTCAAGAAAGCAGCAAGTCTGTAAGTGGTCTAGTAAATGCTGGGTCTGACTCTCTCAACTTCCATTTCTTCACCATTTTATTTGAAAAAGTTGGAAGACTACAATCTACATCGTCCAGAGCCCTGGATGCAAATTAGGTTCTGCTAATCTAATGAACTTGTGGGAGATTTGGAATACAAGGCAGTGGCCATCTTGGCTGCCAGCAAGGAAGGCGGTGGTCACAGCAGTGACGGGTCACCACAGTGAGAGTCAGATGCAATGGGAGCAATAGAGTACTGGCTTCATGACCCCTGGACCACAGTCAGGGTGGTGTGACTTTGAAACTGGTAGTTTAGTGGTGGTTCCTCCACCATTGGCTCCTCCAGACCTTCCAAATATTCTGTGAACAATTACTCCATGTATTAAATCTTTTCTGCCCCAAATACTTGGAGAGGTTTCTGTTTCCTGCCCTGAATCTTAAGAGATACACACAACCAGCATCCTCCTTGGTCAAGAGCTATGTACCAAACCACTTGGCTTCATTCTGTCCCTTTGAGTCTATAGTGGATTCCACTTTTCTGACTCTTGGTCCCCTTCTTTGACTCAAGTTCACCCCTTGGGCTCATCTCTTTCTAGTCTCCTAGGCTATAGCACTTGTTGATGGCCCATCCCGTACACCAGAGGCCCGTATCGCCTTGGTCCACTGTGGTAGCTGTTGTAAGGAGTTCTCAGCATGGTGACAGCTTAGTGCAGAAGTAGCCCCAAGGATGAGGAAGTTAACACCACTGGGGAGCAACCAAAGAGGTGTTGGAGTCAGTAAGCAAACGTACCCCATCCTGCTCCATCATTTTGTGAGACATTTCTAAGACGACAAGGTTCCTCTGAGCTCCTGCTGCCCATAATGGAAACCACTCTCTGATTTTCCTCACCTTCCTCTCTGGCACTCCACAGTTCCTCGTTGTACTTCCTCCAATCACCTCTCAAAGAAACTGCTCGCACCTAAGTCTTCCTCTTGGGTTTGCTTTTGGGGGACTCCACGCTGAGATCAAGGTAAACCTGCCACTCGATCCAGTTTCTGCCTTAGGTGTTCTCACTGCATCTGTCACAGGTCTGCCTGGGGCTCTCCCAGCTTTAGCCCTGACAGTCCCACATGCCTGGTGACCCCTCAGTCCTGGACACACCAAGATAGCGGGTCACCTTAGCACAGGTTGGCAAATGGGAACAGATCACACTCTATTTTATGGCCCATCTCAGAGAACCCTATGATTTACTGCTCAAATAGGGATCTAGAAAAATCCTGATAGCTCGGAAACCAAAACTTAAATGCTAAAACTCTTTTGGCCATTGGTTGGCCATTAGCGAACTGCATTAAATACCTGCATTGATTTTGGTTTCCACCTCTAAAGGGCCATAGCCAGAGAGCTGGCATGGGAATGTGGCACCCGTGGTGTGCAGGCCCTGGGGTCAGCGGCTCTGCAGTGTTTCTAGGGCCTCAGGGCAGGCTTGGCAACAGCTTTGCTGAACCTCATGACATGGTTGAAATTCATATCTTGCCACTTCCTTGACTTCACTCCCTTCCTAAAGATCGGCCCTCGAGGGCTGTGAGCCCCTACAAGGTGTCCAGCTCCATTCTAGGTGTGGTGAAAAACAGGTCCAAAGGCTCAGTTCCTGCTCAAGAAACAAGTCACACCCTTCCCATCACTCCTGGGTTCAGCTAATTCAGCTCAAGTGTCTTTTGTAAGTGCCACCCCTCTTCTAGATGTGATGGGATACATTTGGGCAAGCTGGAGGTCCATTTTGGGGGGAATGTGGACATTCATCAAATAATCACACAGGTTATGCATTAAACTTGTGGTAAGTGCTACAAGGGAAAAGTACAGGGAGTCCTGAGAATATGAAATGGGAACTGTCCCCAGCTCAAGGGTTAGGGAAGTCAGTTCCAAGGAAGCAACATTAAAGCTGGGACAAGAAAGGAGTAAACGATAGCCAGGGAGGGTCTAGGGAGAAAAGGAGAGATACGGAGAATGTTCCAGGCCCTAAGAGGCAAGTGCTTTTCAGAATGAGGACCTGAATGAAGACGCATGTAGCTCACGTGTAGAAGCAAAGGGGAGTGTTGAGTGAGCAGCTGCAGCGGTCTGTGGGGTGAGGGGTAGACAGGCAGCCCTTGAAGATTGTTTAGGACCTTTTGCTGTATCTTTACAGCCCTGGGGTAAAGGTCAGGCAACGCAGAACACTGTTCACTCTGCTGCTGATGAGGTAGCAGGAGCTCAGGGAGGCCACATGGTGTGGCCTTGAAAGGATGAGGATGGGGTAGGAGGTTTACTGCCTTGACAAACTGGTTGAAACACCATTTCAGAGATGGACCAGTTCCAGTACATCCACAGGGGTGAACATCGTGTTTCAGGATCTGTCCCACAAATGCCCAGATGCGGCGGGAGCTGTGGACCCCTGGTCAGTCTCCAATCCTTCGACTTTCCACTTCTTGCCCTTGGATAAGTTGCTTCACCTCTCCGGGGTTCTTTCTGGTATAACGTATGTATGAGTACTTTGTGAACCATGAGAGACGTCACAATACAAGGTATTGTAATTAAGTGTATAAGGTCAAAGTCAGATGGCACTTGGAGATCAAACATTTACTTCAGTCAAGGAAAATGGAGGCCCAGGAAGGGTCAACACTTGCCCAGCATCATTCTGCAAGCTAGAAGCGGAGAGAGCCCAGCAGAGGGGCAGCTCTGCTGACCTCCAGGCCTGTGTCCTTCCAGCACTCCACTCCTCCAGGTAACCTAGCTGACAACCTACCTGATAACTCCACCTGGACCTCCTACTCTTGGTCTGTAATAAAATATGAAACAGACAGAAAGTTGCCAGTTTAGGTCCAAGTCCACCAAACAAACATCTAAAACCGTGCAACATAATCCCACTGGCCTTCACGGCTGGACTGGTCCTCCTTTCCTGACACACAGCCAGCACTTCTCCTAAAGCATCAGCAAACCTCTCTTAATTGTGGGAGGGCCTCTGTTGGTCAATGAAACCAACAGGTTTGCTAAATTTTAAGAAATGCGATTCATTGCCACTTGGTGCATTTACAGACTTTGTTGACAGGGGCAGGGGAGCTCAGCCAGAGTTTTAGGGTAGGCTCTCCGTCCTTTGTATAAAGAAAAGCCACCGCGTAGAAGCAGAGGGGAGACCTGGGTTTGGACGGAGGAGAAAAGATCTTTGTATTGGAGGAATCTGGATGGCGTAGAGTTGCTGGCTGTAGTTCCTGGCTTGCTGGGGAAAGGGTGGGGTTGAAATAAACAAGGTAAGAGTTTGAAATCTACTAAGCGTCTATATTCTATATGTGGGCCTCCAACTCAGGGGAGCTGGCAAGGGATTTAGAAAACAGGTACCAAAATGCGGGACTTCCCTGGCGGTCCAGTGGTTAAGACTCTGCGCTTCCCATGCAGGGGGTGCGGGTTCAATCCCTGGTCAGGGAAATAGGATCCCACAGGCCACACGGCTCCCCCCAGAAAAGTAGGTACAAAAATTGTGTAACAAGCAATTGCAAAGACAGCCAATGTGGGTAAAATGGGAAGCAAGGGCTTTTGGCTGTAGTCAAACCTGTGGTCAAAGCCCAACAGCATCATCTGATCGCCGTGCCAGCTGGGGAGAGCTACTTCATGAAGACAGTAATTGGTATATCATGGCGCAACTGGGAGAATTAAAGGGGACAAATCAACTTGCACATAGTAGATGCTCATTAATATTCATTCCATCTAAAATCAGAATCTGTATTTATGATCCTAAGAGTAATTTTAGGCCAAAGCTCTCTTAGGCTAAATATTTTCCTTAAATGCATATTAATCCCCACTCCACCCTCCCCCAACACACACACACACACACACACACACACACACACAACTGCTTTTTCCTTATGTCGACTAAACAGCATCATAAGAGGCTAACGTTGCAATCAGCAGCCTTGATGATGGAGATTTTGGTAAAAAGGTAGAAATCTTTCCGGTAGGCCTGCCACAGCCAGGCGTCCACAGGCAGGTGGCAAGTGCTGTCTGCAGACACACGTCTTGTTTAACGTGTGTGATCAGAGAGACAGCCCAGAGGGCCTCTTCCCTCTGGAGCTGTGTGCGCCTAGTTCTTCAGAATCTGTCTGTTCACAAATCCAGCCATCTCTGTAAGTTGCTGCCTGCCTGCGTGTGTCCGTGTTTACTGAATAAAGTTTTCCACAAAGCACAGTGCCTGGTTGGAATGTTGGTGCCGAAGGAAGCACATTTGAATTTCATAGGAGGCTGCCTCAAACCAGGCTGGAGCCCCGGACTAGAAAATTTATGAAGGCACACTCTGAATTAATCAGCAAATATATACTAATTCACGCTGACCTTTTTTCAAGCTGAGGCCTTTTTATCACTCACTGTGGGTTTAACATTGGCCTACCGAGTGTTATTACAAAGGACTCAATGGTTGGCCGTAATTATATCATGCAAATGACATTTGCTGTTTTGTTTGAGCTGATTCCCTCAGATGTTTCCTTCTTTTATCACACTCCTCACACATCTGTGTCCCCGCAGTGGCTCTGCTAGCTCTTCCTCTCCTGGTCCCCAAGTTCCCGGTGCCGTCTGTCCCGACTGTCAGGCAGACACGGCCTGCTGTGCGGATGCGGCGGGTGTGATGTCTGCCTCTGACACAGGTTATGTTGACAGCTGGGCAGAACAGGTGTACAACCGATTCTACCATCAAATGGCAACACACATTTGGCTCCCTCCCAATGCACAGGCATGAAAAACCTGTTCTCCTCACATTTCTTTGGAGATTGATTGACTGTTCTTTGACACAGCACACTGTGACTCTTTGTAAGTTCCCTGGTCCTTCGCCGGCTCAGACGTACCCCGGAGAAGTCTCAGAGAAGACCTCCGTGTGGCACCATGAATTATTCATCTGCTTCTACTGGTCGGGGGTGAGGGAGAATGGAGTCTCTCCTCCCCTCCTCTCCACTCCAAGACCCGGAAACTGCTCCGCCGTGCATCTGGGGAGTTCAGACAGCAAGGGGACGACTGCTATGACTGACTGCTGGAGAAAAAGAGCACTCACGAGGTACATGAATATTTGAATTCTGAGATGCCTTAAAACAGGAGCAGCGTTCTCCAAGGCCAAGCGCATCCTGTGACAGACCCGAGGAATTATAAAACGATGATTAAAAAAACTGTAACAATTTAACTCAAGTTAAATTGTTCATCTCTAGGAAGCAGCAGCAGATTGGGTTTGGTCTCAGTAAAAAAGAAAAAAAAAATTAAATCCTATGATAAAACGTCTTGGTTAAATTTTGTAAAAAGTTCCCATTGAAGCAGGCAGTGTTGTGATCAACTGAATGCTCCGACAATTCCATGAGTGGGTGACGTCTGGTTGAACTCTGATAGGACAAGAAAAACCAAATCCTGTTACCAAGCAGAAAAGGGGTCGGTGAGCATGTCAAATGCACCTGTGGGTCCAGGGGTGAGCAAGTCAAAAGCTGCAATGCTTGATTCTTCCATTGCCGGGAGGACACGGCTTTCCAGGAAAGCCAGGCAGATGCGGAATAGGGGACCCGCTGCCCAACGGTTTCCCAACCCCGCTTTCCACCCTTTACCAGAGCCCTGCACCAGCAGCTCCTGTCTGGACACACTTGCCCTACTGGATTTTCCCCTCTCTTTTTGCCTTGCATGCTGACTCTTCTTTTCATTCCTTAATTCATTCTTTAATTTCCTTTGGTAGGTGGAACAAAAGAGCTCCAAAACCAAGATGGCTGTAGCAGGGGGAGCAAATGTACAATTAAATGAGTGCTTCGTGAAACTGGATTTTTATCTCCAACCTCACAGAGTCCTGAAGCTCAAAGCAGAAATCTGTGGGCTTATTTTGGGGAATGTATGGTATCAACATCTAATGGCATTTTAGGGCTTTAGGCTTAGAAACTGCCATTGTTATCCTGAATCGATGATGTTATATTAGCACTCCACCAATTCATTTTATACAAAAGTACAAATCTAATAAACTCATCTAAAAAATAACCCTAATGTATTCAACTGCTAACGCCTCAGCAGCCTAATATATCTGTATACAGCAGAATTCTAAATGCAGTGGAGAACTCTGAGACGGGTTTATGCATTGCATGCTTCTCATAAAACCTTATTTGAACATGTGATTCCAGTTTACATTTTATTAGTAAAGCTCTCATTTTTCATACAGAATGAGAAAGCAGATAGGAGGAAAAGTACATTCCTGCAACTTCAATTCTGTGTCCAAATAACTTACAAGATGGACACAAAATGGACAAGACTCTGACTGCCCTGAAGACAATTACAAAAAATACTTAATTAGGATGCAATGCCGGTTATTTTAAGCCATACAAAAGAGTTCTGTACATAATAGAGTGGCTGTTTCATGCAGCTCATATGATAAAATTCTCACCAGTCTTAAAATGACAGATGTAATATTACCTTTAATAAGTGTCTACCGATGCATGCAAATTGAATTAGATAGTGGGAGTACAAATTTTCCTGATAATTAAGATAAAAATCTCATGTCAGCTTAAACCCTGGTGTATATTAGTAACTCTGTATATTTCTTTTCTCTGTTCTCTACCAATTATTTTTTTGTGTGGCCTCTTGATTACTGAAATAGTCAGGTCAGGGGGGTAAAAAACTGGCCCTCAAATAATTATTATAAATGGGAGCAAGTCAAATCCCTGATTACTACTCAGTGTATACTAAGTTTAAAAATACCAAGCACAATTCAAATAACTTGAAATAAATTCAACTGTGTGCTAACTTAGTGTTTCTGGGGTCTCATGAGGTGTTACTATGCACTTAAGGCTAATATAGAGCTGATGCCATTTAGGAGAAATAAAAACAGAGAATTTGAAAGTTAATAATTCCATTGATTTAGAAAACCTGAGTTTTGAACTGATTCTGCAGTGTTCTGTGATAACATCGCAAATAAAGTAGGTGCTCAATGTAATATTTTATTTACGAAAAAACCTTAGAAGGCTAAGAAAAGGCACACACATAGAAATGCACACACACACATCCCTTGTGTGTGCACATGCAAAACACCATGCCCACATACGCACAGCTTAAAGGGTAAGTGTTCTGCATGGCATTCAGCTCCGTTTTAATACCCTCCACTGCTGTGATCGTGGTCCCCCAAGGGAGACAAATATCCTGAGCATTATTAAAAGTGGGATTATCCAATCTAATAGTGAAGATTTGGGAACCAGCCAAGAGGAATCAGAATCATGAGGGTAAAACAAAGAGGACTTATCGGTGCCCAGACCACCGGGTTTGCCGTCCCTAAGCTTCTGCTTGGTGGCATATGATTGACAACACCTGACAGGTGACTATCACTTGACCAAACAATGAATGCCCTCAGATGCTGGTGTCCATGGGGTTTGGCTGCCACAATGTCCATCTGTGAAAGGGAACACTGGGAGGACATATTTCCTGATGACCCTGGAGAGGGCACTGTCCTCTAATTTGAGCCTCACAACAGTCCTCTGAGGTTTTTACTATGATGATAAGCATTTCTGCCTTTCTATATGGAAAACTAGGCTCAACGGGGTTAAATGGCATGCCCAAGATTAGAAGGTAAGTGGCAGGGCCAGGATCTAGACACTATCCTTTTCACTCCAAAGACAGCTCTGCAAGAAACCACGCCAATATCCAGACTTGGTTCTGCCACTTATTAGTTGTGTTTGTGGCCAAATCGAGATCCAGCCTCAAGAGTCTGTGATATTAGAGAGTGCAGCAAATTGGTCACTGTGGGAGAGCGGTCCCTTCGCAGGTCCATCAATTACTACCACAAAGAATGTGGGATTTGCCACCCTATACCAGTAATGTCCCTGATGGTTATAGGCATTTGAATTTGCAACTCCTTTACACATGGCCACCTTTCCTTCCTCTGCCTTGAAATATATTTTTGTGTCTTATGCTAATCAGACATTATTTATATCACTCTTTAATACTTTAGTACATTTTCATACTGCAGCTTGCCCCCCAAAATATCTTCATAGCTCTTACGTTATTTCTCAGCCTAGTTAGGCAATTTCTTACAAAGGATATTTTTGGAAAATCCCTGTGGGCAGTGAGTACTAGTTGCTCACCCTCAGCATACATTCTCTCCTTTTTTCTTAGTAACAAAATCCTGACTTTCAACTGGACGACTATGTACTAAGACTACATTTCTCAGCCTCCCTTGCATCTCAGTGTAGCCACAGGATTAAGTTTTGTCCAGTCAGATGTAAATGGTATTGTGCTGCACTTCCTTGATGTCTCCTTAGAGGGAGGGGTGGTCCTTATTTGGCCCCTTCGAATGTTGGAGGCCTTGGACATAAATTGGCTGGAGTATTTGCAATCATTTAAGACCATGAATTTTAAAATTTAAATTGCTTCTACTTCTGGTACCGGTACCTAAGTTTAGCAGATCCATCTTTCTACTGAGAACAACTAGAAAAGCTGAGGGGTTTTGTTTGTTTTATTATTTTCTTCAAAACGTCTATTTGAATGTCTTGGGAGCTATCACAGTGGTAAGGATTCAAGAGACCAAACAGCAAGAGGGCGAGAGATGCTGTGCCCTCCATCATCACTCAGGGGGTCTAAGGAAAATGATACTGGGGTTCCAAAGCCTTTCTGACCCTTTGCCCAACCAGGCATCTCAGTCTTTCTGCTGGATTCTTCCCAAGGTCAAGGGTGGGGAACACAAAGATGTCATCAGCAGAGTGATCTGGTCGTGCTGAGAAAGGTCATGGGAGCCTCGATGTGCTTGTTAAAGTACCACCCACCACACAGAGGGCTGAAGATCACTGAGGAATCCTCTCTCCTATCTCCTGCAAGGCTGAGGCACTGTGCCCATGCACGTACATATCCTTGAGATTCTTAAAAAAGGGAAGTTAAATAAGCCTCAAATTCACTGCCTCTTTCCCCACTAAGGCACTTGTCAATTCCAGTGTGGTGGTTTAGAGGCTGAAAACAGCAGAAAGCACTGACTGAGATACTGAGAGCTGAGGAGAGCATCCAGCAGTCTGACAAGGCTGAGGGACCTGGCCAAACATTAGAGTCCAGACCCATCAAGCAGGAGGGGTCATGGCAAACACCCCAGGCCTCAGCTGGGACCCTATAATGCCTTACCCTAGAAATGGTCATGAAATAGATTAGTCCTTATAAAAATGTGGTGGCGAAATAAAGTAGTCCTTCAAATCAGCTCAATCTGAATTGGAATAAGACACACTACTCATTCCATAACTGCCTGCCAGAAATAAAAGCAAGTCTTTGGAGGAAGATATCATCATTTTGGAACCTAAACTTAGTTTTACAGTTTTCATCTACAACATCTTACTTTCAGTAAAAATTCACCAGGCATGCTAGAAGACAAGGGCCACATGACTAAAACCAAGAGAAAATACAGCCAATAGAAACGGACCCATATATAAAATAGATATTTGAGTTAGACAAGACTTTTAAAGTAAACATGATTCATATGTTTAAAAATTATATAACAAGATAAGAAACTTCAGCAGATAACTGGAAAACATAAGGAAGTTTAAAGAGAAATTCTGGAATTTAAAAATAAAATTGAAATTAAGAACTCAGCAGAAGGTTTTTTTGTTTTTTTTGTTTTTGGTAATATCTTTTTTTTTTTAACATCTTTATTGGAGTATAATTGCTTTACAATGGTGTGTTAGTTTCTGCTTTATAACAAAGTGAATCAGTTATACATATACATATGTTCCCATATCTCTTCCCTCTTGCATCTCCCTCTCTCCCACCCTCCCTATCCCACCCCTCTAAGTGGTCACAAAGCACCGAGCTGATCTCCCTGTTGTATGTGGTTGCTTCCCACTAGCTATCTATTTTACGTTTGGTAGTGTATATATGTCCATGCCACTCTCTCACTTTGTCACAGCTTACCCTTCCCCCTCCCCATATCCTCAAGTCCATTCTCTAGTAGGTCTGTGTCTTTAAAGATAAAACAGAAGTTTTTAATACCAGATTAGACTTAACTGTAAAAGTTGTGAACCAGAACATAGGTCAGGAGGACATATTCAGACTGATGTTATTGAGAAAAAAAAGAATGGAAAATATAAAAAAGAACATAACAAACATGTGGGGCATGGTGAAAATGTCTCACATATATATAATTATTGTCCCAGAAAGAAAGAATGGGACAGATGTCTGAAGAGATAATGTCCAAGAGTCCAAGAGTAAAAGCAACATACTGGGGACAGCAGGAAAAGATGAGAGACTTCCAGAGTCTTTGATGACACTATGAACCCTTCATACTACTCCTGGTCTGCATACCTCTAGATATGTTTTCATGATAGAGAAATAACTCCCTTCTTGATTTAGCCACTATTTTTCAGGCTCTTGTTACTCATAAAACAAATCTTAACTGAAATATCCCTCTTTGTTTTGTTTTGCTTTTTTATTGAGTAAAATTGGTATATAACATTATATTAGTTTCAGGTGTACAACATAAAAATTAGATATGTGTATATACTACAAAGTGTTTACCACAGTAAGTTTTGTTACCATCCATCACCATACAATTGACCCCCTTCACTCATTTCGCCCACCCCCTAGCTCTCTTCTCCTCTGCTAAACTACCAGTCTGGTTTTGTACCTATGTGCTTTGTTTTGTTTGTTCATTTGTTTTGTTTTTTAGATTCCACATATAAATGAAACCATATGTTATTTGTCTTTCTCTGTCTGACTTATTTCGCTTAGCATAATACCCTCAAGTTCCGTCCATATTGTTTTAAATAACAAGATTTCCTTCTTTTTAATGGCTGAGTAGTAATCCATAATTTCTTCATCCATTCATCTGTTGATGGACACTTAGGTTGTTTCCGTATCTTGATTATTATAAATGATGCTGCAATGAACAAAAGGGTGCATATAAGTTTTGGAATTAGTGTCTTTGTATTCCTCAGATAAATACCCAGAAGTGGAAGAGATGGATGATATGGAAGTTCTATTTTTAATTTTTTGAGGAACTTCCATGCTATTTTCTATAGTGGTTGCACCAATTTACATTCCCACCAGTAGTGTACTAGGGTTCCTTTTTCCTCACATCCTCTCCAAAACTTGTTATTCCTTGCCTTTTTTATAATAGCCATTCTAACAGGTGTGAGGTGACATCTCATGGTTGTTTTGATTTGCATTTCTTTGATAATTAGTGACATTAGTATCTTTTCAAGAGCCTATGGGCCATCTGTATGTCTTCTTTGAAAAAAATGTCTATTTAGATCCTCTGCCCATTTTAAAATCAGATTGCATGGGTTGTTTGCTATTGAGTTGTTTGAGTTCCTTTCATATTTTGGATATTAATGCCTTATCAGATACATGATTTGTAAATATTTTCTCCCATTCAGTAAGCTGCCTTTTCATTTTGTCCATTGTTTTCTTTGCTGTACAGAAGCTTTTTAGTTTGATGTAGTTGCACTAGTTTTTGTTTTTGTTGCCTTCACTTTTGGAGTCAGATGTACAAAAATAATCACCAAGACCAAGGTAAGGATCCTACTGCCTATGTTTTCTTCTAATGGTTTTATGGTTTCCAGTCTTAGATTCAAGACTTTAATCCATTTTGAGTTATATTTTGTGTATGGTTTAAGACACTGGTCTAATTTCATTCTTTTGCATGTGGCTGTCCAGTTTGCCCAATGCCATTTTTTGAAGAGACTGTCTTTTCCCTATTGGATATTCTTGGCTAAAAGAGCCAAGAGTCATAATTAATTGCCAATATAACTGTGGGTTCATGTCTGGGCTCTTTATTCCATTCCATACATCTGTGTGTCTGTTTTTATTGCAGTACAGAACTGTTTTAATTACTATAGTTTTGTAGTATAGTTTGAAATCAGAAAGTATGATACCTTCAGTTTTGTTCTTTCTCAAGATTTCTTTGGCTATTCGAGGTCTTTTGTGGTTCCACACAAAGTTTATACTTATTTGTTCTAGTTCTGTGAAAAATGACATCAGAATTTTGATAGAAATTGCACTGAATCTGTAGATTGCTTTGAGTAATATGGGCATTTTAATAGTATTAATTCTTCCAATCCATAAGTATGAAATATTTTTCCATTTATTTGTGTCTTCTTAAATTTCTTTCAACAATGTCTTATAGTTTTCAGTGTATATGTCTTTCATCTTCTTGGTTAAATTTATTCCTAGTTTGTTTTTTTTTTTGATGCCATTGTAAATGGGATTGTTTCCTTAATTTCTCTTTCTCATGGTTCGTTATTAGTGCCTAGAAACGCAAAAGAGTTCTGTATATTGATTTTGTATCCTGCAACTTTACTGAACTTTACTGAATTATTAGTTCTAACAGTGTTTTTGTGGAGTATTTAGGGTTTTCTATATATAGTACCTTGTTATCTATAAATAGTGAGATTTTTACTTCTTCCTTTGAAATTCAGATGACTTTCTTTTCTTTTTCTTGCCTAATTGCTGTTGCTTGGACTTTCAATACCATGTTGAGTAAAAGTGCCAAGAGTGGGCATCCTTCTCTTGTTTCTGATTTTAGAGGAAAAGCTATCAGTTTTTCACCACTGAGTATACTGTTAGCTGTGGGTTTGTCATGTATGGCCTTTATTATGTTGAGGGCCTTTATTATGTTGAGGTATATTCCCTATATACCCACTTTGTTGAGAGTTTTTAATCATAAATGGATGTTGAATTTTGTCAAATGCTTTTTCTGCATCTATTGAGAGGATCATATGATTTTTATCCTTCATTTTACTAATGTGGTGTACCATTTTGACTGATTTGCAAATGTTGAACCATCCCTGTGTTCCTGGAGTAAATCCCACGTGATCATGGTGTTAGATCATTTTAATATATTGTTGAACTTGGTTTGCCAAAATTTTTTTGAAGAGTTTTGCATTTATATTCATCATGAACATTAGCCTGTAATTTTTTTTTGTGGCATCTTTGTCTGGTTTTGGTATCAGTGTAATATTGGCTTTGTAGAATGAGTTTGGAAGTGTTTCCATCTATTTTGTTTCTTTAAAGCATTGAGAAGGTTAGGTATTGAATCTTCTTTGAACATTTGGTAAAATTAACCTCTGAAGCTATCTGGTGCTGGACTTTTGTTTCTTGGGAGGGTTTTAAAAAAATTACTATTACTGATTCAATCTCCTCATGAGTAATTGGTTTATTCAGATTTTCTATTTCCTCATGATTCAATCTTGGAAGGTTGTATATTCCAGGAATTTATCCATATTTTAATAGGTTGTCCTATTGGCTGGTGTATGATTGATCATGGTAGTCCCTTATGATGTTTAAAAATTTTTCTGTTATCAGATGTAACTCCTCCTCTTTCATTTCTGATTTTATTTATTTGAGCCCTCTCTCTTTTTTGCTTGGTGAGTCTAGCTACAGGTTTGTCCATTTTGTTTATCTTTTCAAAGAATCAGCTCTTTGTTTCATTGACATTTTCTAATTTTTAAAGCCTCTGTTTAATTTATTTCCACTCTGATCTCTATTCTTTCTTTCTACTACCTCTGGGCATTGTTTGTTCTTTTCTTTTTCTGGTTTCCTTAAGTGTAAAGTTATTTGAGATTTTTTTTTTCATTACTTGAGGTAAGCCTGCATTACTATGAACTTCCCTCTTAAAAGTGCTTTGCTGCATCTCATAGATTTTAGAATGTTTTATTTCCATTTTCATTTATCTCAAGGTAGTTTTTGATTTTCCCCTTGAATTTTTTAAATTGACCCATTGGTTGTTCAGTAGCATGTTGTTGAATCTCCACATATTTGTGATTTTTTTCCAATTTTCTTCTTGCAATTGATTTCTAGTTTCACAACTTTGTGGTCAGAAGAGATGCTTGAAATTCTCATATCAGACAAAATAGACTTTAAAATAAAGACTATTACAAGAGACAAAGATGGACACTACAAAATGATCAAGGGATCAATCCAACAAGAAGATATAACAATTGTAAATATTTATGCACCCAACATAGGAGGACCTCAATATATGAGGCAAAGGCTAACAGCCATAAAAGGGGAAATCGACAGTAACACAAGCATAGTAGGGGATTTTAACACCACACTTTCACCAATGGACAGATCATCCAAAATGAAATTAAATAAGGAAACACAAGCTTTAAATGATACATTACACAAGATGGACTTGATTGATATTTATAGGACATTCCATGCAAAAACAGCAGAGTACACTTTCTTCTCAAGTGCTCATGGAACATTCTCCAGGATAGATCATATCTTGGGTCACAAATCAAGCCTTGGTAAATTTAAGAAAATTGAAATCTAGCAAGTATCTTTTCCGACCACAATGCTATGAGACTAGATATCAATTACAGGAAAAAATCTGTAAAAAATACAAACACATAGAGGCTAAACAATACACTACTAAATAATCAAGAGATCACTGAAGAAATCAAAGAGGAAATCAAAAAATACCTAGAAACAAATGACAATAAAAACACGACGACCCAAAACCTATGGGATGCAGCAAAAGCAGTTCTAAGAGGGAAGTTTATAGCAATATAATCCTACCTCAAGAAACAGGAAACATCTCAAAGAAACAACCTAACCTTACACCGAAAGCAATTACAGAAAGAAGAACAAAAAACCCCAAAGTTAGCAGAAGGAAAGAAATCATAAAGATCAGATCAGCAATAAATGAAAAAGAAATGAAGCAAACAATAGCAAAGATCAAAAAAACCTAAAAGCTGGTTCTTTGAGAAGATAAACAAAATTGATAAACCATTAGCCAGACTCATCAAGAAAAAAGGGAAAAGACTCAAATCAATGGAATTAGAAATGAAAAAGGAGAAGTAACAACTGACACTGCAGAAATACAAAGGCTCATGAGAGATTACTACAAGCAACTATATGCCAATAAAATGGACAACCTGGAAGAAATGGAAAAATTCTTAGAAAGGCACAACCTTCTGAGACTGAACCAGGAAGAAATAGAAAGTATAAACAGACTGAACACAAACACTGAAATTGAGACTGTGATTAAAAATCTTCCAACAACCAAGAGTCCAGGAACAGATGGCTTTACATGCGAATTCTATCAAATATTTAGAGAAGAGCTAGCACCTATTATTCTCAAACTCTTCCAAAATATAGCAGAGGGAGGAACACTCCCAAACTCATTCTACAAGGGCATCATCACCCTGATACCAAAACCAGAAAAAGATATCACAAAGAAAGAAAACTACAGGCCAATATCACTGATGAACATAGATGCAAAAATCCTCAACAAAATACTAGCAAACAGAATCCAACAGCACATTAAAAGGATCATACACCATGATCAAGTGGGGTTATCCCAGGAATGCAAGGATTCTTCAATATATGCAAATCATTCAATATGATACACCATATTAACAAATTGAAGGATAAAAACCATATGATCATCTCAATAGATGCAGAAAAATCTTTTGACAAAATCCAGCCCCCATTTATGATAAAAACCCTCCAGAAAGTAGGCATAGAGGGAACATACATCAACATAATAAAGGGCATATATGACAAATCCACAGCCAACATCATTCTCAATGGTGAAAAACTGAAACCATTTCCTCTAAGATCAGGAACAATACAAGGTTGTCCACTGTCACCACTATTATTCAAAATAGTTTCAGAAGTTTTCGCCACAGCAATCAGAGAAGAAAAAGAAATAAGAGGAATACAAATCGGAAAAGAAGAAGTAAAACCGTCACTGTTTGCAGATGACATGATACTATACATAGAGAATCCTAAAGATGCTACCAGAAAACTACTAGAGCTAATCAATGAATTTGGTAAAGTGGCAGGATACAGAATTAATACAAAGATATCTCTTGCATTCCTAGACACTAATGATGAAATATCTGAAAGAGAAATTAAGAAAACACTCCCATTTACCATTGTAACAAAAGGAATAAAATACGTAGGAATAAACCTACCTAAGGAGACAAAAGACCTGTATGCAGGAAACTATAAGACACTGATGAAACAAATTAAAGATGATACAAACAGATGGAGAGATATACCATGTTCTTGGATTGGAAGAATCAACATTGTGAAAATGACTATACTACCCAAAGCAATCTACAGATTCAATGCAATCCTTATCGAACTACCAATGGCATTTTTCACAGAACTAGATCCAAAAATTTCACAATTTGTATGGAAACACAAAAGACCCCGAATAGCCAAAGCAATCTTGAGAAAGAAAAATGGAGCTGGAGGAATCAGGCTCTGGACTTCAGAGTATACTACAAAGCTACAGTAATCAAGACAGTATGGTACTAACACAAAAACAGAAATATAGATCAATGGAACAGGATAGAAACCCCAGAGATAAACCCAAGCACATATGGTCACCTTATCTTTGATAAAGGAGGCAAGAATATACAAAGGAGAAAAGAAAGCCTCCTCAAAAAGTGGTGCTGGGAAAACTGGACAGCTACATGTAAAAGAATGAAATTAGAACACTCCCTAACACCATACACAAAAGTAAACTCTAAATGGATTAAAGACCTAAATGTAAGGTCAGACATTATAAAACTCTTAGAGGAAAACTTAGGCAGAACCCTCTATGACATAAATCACAGCAAGATCTTTTTTGACCCACCTCCTAGAGAAATGGAAATAAAAACAAAAATAAACAAATGGGACCTAATGAAACTTAAAAGCTTTTGCACAGCAAAGGAAACCATAAACAAGATGAAAAGACAACCCTCAGAATGGGAGAAAATATTTGCAAATGAAACAACTGACAAAGGATTAATCTCCAAAATTTACAAGCAGCTCATGCAACTTCATATCAGAAAAACAAACAACCCAATCCAAAAATGGGCAGAAGACCTAAATAGACATGTCTCCAAAGAAGATATACAGATAGCCAACAAACACATGAAAGAATGCTCAACATCACTAATCATTAGAGAAATGCAAATCAAAAGTAAAATGAGGTATCACCTCACAGCAGTCAGAAGGCCATCATCTAAAAATCTACAAACAATAAATGCTGAAGAGGGTGTGGAGAAAAGGGAACCCTCTTGCATTCTTGATGGGAATGTAAATTAATACAGCCATTATGGAGAACAGTATAGAAGTTCCTTAAAAAACTAAAAATAGAACTACCATACAACCCAGCAATCCCACTACTGGGCATATACCTGGAGAAAACCATAATCAAAAAGAGTCATGTACCACAATATTCATTGCAGCTCTATTTACAATAGCCACGACATGGAAGCAACCTAAGTGTCCATCGACAGATGAATGGATCAAGAAGATGTGGCACATATATACAATAGAATATTACTCAGCCATAAAAGGAAACAAAATTGAGTTATTTGTAGTGATGTGGATGGACCTAGAGACTGTCATACAGAGTGAAGTAAGTCAGAACGAGAAAAACAAATACTGTATGCTAACACATATATATGGAATCTAAAAAAAAATAATAATGGTTATGAAGAACCTAGGGGCAGGACTGGAATAAAGAGACAGATGTAGAGAATGGACTTGAGAACATGGGGAGGGGGAAGGGTAAGCTGGGATGAAGTGAGAGAGTGGCATGTACTTATATATACTGCCAAATGTAAAATAGATAGCTAGTGGGAAGCAGCCGCATAGCACAGGATTAGCTCAGTGCTTTGTGACCACCTAGAGGGGTGGGATAGGGAAGGTGGGAGGGAGCCACAAGAGGGAGGAGATATGGGGGTATATGTATACATATAGCTGATTCACTTTGTTATAAAGCAGAACCTAACACACCATTGTAAAGCAATTATACTCCAATAAAGATGTTAAAAAAAATAATGCAGGTATGTGTACAAGGGATGTCTCCTACAACACTGTCTGAAGTAACAACAACCAAAAATGATGTAAAATTGGACACAGTATGAATGTCCATTAATAAGGGAAGAGATAAGTACATTCAGTGTAGTGATTGAATTGAAAACTATGCAGCCATGAACGAGAATGAAGTAGACCTCAATGCACTGATGCAAAGAAATACCTATTACATATGGTTAAATTTGAAAGCAATTTATGGAGTGATATGCATGGCACCATTTCAACATTTGAAGAAAAAGCAATACGTATATAAATATATCTATCGAAGCACAGGAAACAGATGAGAAAGATACATAGCAAACCGTCATCCTGTCATCAGTTGTTCTAAGGAGTGGGATGAGGACTGTGGAGGAATTTTATTAATTAATTAATTAATTAATTTAATTTATTAATTTTATTAATGCAAATAATTTAAAAAGGTGTGGAATTATGAGAGACTATTCTCATTTTTTTCACATGCTTTTTAAGTCCATTTTGAGGCAAAATTAGAGTTGATTTTTAATAATAAAATTCAGTACCTCCAAAAATAATTGCTTTGAGCTCGTCCCTGAGCCTCACTCTCCTCCGTCATTAGTGAAACCTGGTGGAAAAGAATGAGACGCCTTGTGCCTGGGACCAGGCTGTCTCACCAAATGACCAAAGGACAGGTAGGGTCCTGAATTCAACCAAGTAGCCAAGGACACACGTGACTCTGGGCTGGTTACCGGTGTGGTGCCATCAGAGCACCTTTCTTTCCTCTGACTGCACACACCCCGCCTACCTTCTGAAGCTACCAAGGCTCCCCATTCCCTGAACACATTCACACCCTTCATCCATCCATTCCTTCATCTGTTCACTCATGATTGACTCAGTCCCAGTGATGAGCCAGGCGTGCGTGGTGCTAGGTGTTGGTGGCGTAGTGATAGAAAGGTAGAGCCCCTGGCCTCAAGGGAAGGGGCGGGGTTGGGGCGTCATATAAGGACATAGAGGAGAGAGTCATGTAAGTACAGCTGTGTACTCACACATTTCAGAGCTAAGCAGAAGATGGTCCAGCATTCACTGAGGGTCTGGAACAAGGTGGGTACTACTCTCTAGTCCCTCACTGGGTACACTGACTTCCCCTCACAGCACTGTGGCAGCATCCAGGGCAAGGATTCTTTCTGTGTCTTTGTCCTCTGGCACCTGTCAGCACAGGCCGGGCAGCAGGTGAGGAAGTTGCTCTATGTCAGCACGTGGTGGGAGGGGAGCATCGGGCCGTTTGCCCACTTCCTGTTTTCCCAGCTCCCATGTCAGATTTGAGCATCTCGGATTTGAGCTCCCTCCCTCAGTCCTTCCAGAAAAACACTTCTCTTCCTTCTCTTCCCTCCCTCCCTCCCCCTTTGTCTTTCTCTCTTTCTTTCTCTTTCTCCTTTCTTTCCTTTCTTCCTTCCTTCCTTCCTCCCTCCCTCCCTCCCTCCCTTCTTCCTTCCTTCCTTCCCTCCCTCCCTCCCTCCCTCCCTCCCTCCCTCCTTCCTTCCTTCCTTCCTTTCTTTCTTTCTTTCTTTCTTTCTTTCTTTCTTTCTTTCTTTCTTTCTTTCTTTCTTTCTTTCTTTCTTTCTTTCTTTCTTTCTTTCTTTCTTTCCTTCCTCCCTCCCTCCCTCCCTCCCTCCTTCCTTCCTTCCTTCCTCTCTCTCTCTCTCCCTGCAGCTCTGTCTTCAATATTTGAGAGCTGATGGAGTCTGAGAGTTCTGATAATCTAACACTCCCCAGTGTCAGAGGCGGACCCAGAGGCCGAATGTGGCCGTCACTTGCTCCAGCCCTCATGTTTCACTGTGGACAAGAGCAGGGCAGGGGACCTGAGCCACAGCTGGAGTGAGGAGGGCGTACTGTACCCTCTGCCTCCACTCAGTGCAGGGCAGTGCGGGAGCATGACTGAGGGCCAGGTCCAGGGAACAGCAAATTGGGGGTCAGTTGTTCTAGAGGGAAGTTCTAACGATTTAGGGCTGAAATCATGTAACTGAAAAGAAAACATGTTCAAGAGGTTGCTGTGAGCCCTCAGTACCTATAAGAAAAAAATTTCATTTCCTTTTCTTTAAAGTGAATTTTCTCTACAGTTTGGGGCTGTCAGGAGAGCTCCCCAATCTCAAGGCTGTGACTGGCTGAGTGGGTCCTCTCACCTCGAGGTCACGAGCCATAACTGTCCCCAGGGGACAGTCAGAGATGTGTTTCCGCCTAGCAACCTGTGGAGCACAGAAATGAGGCTGGGTCAGCAGCTGGGGGACAAGGGCCTGCGCCTGGGGTGGCCCTGCCCTCGTGAGGTGGGAAGCGTGGACCAGCTCTGCAGTGTGGATCAGACATACTCCGCACTGGGCCTTGGTCTCCCCATTTGTAAGATGAGGGACTTGGACCGGATGATCCCAAGACCCGCTGCCCTGATCATGCAGGGCTCTGACAGGGTATGGCAGTGTGTGGGGGAGGAGGGGGAATGGGAGGGGAGAGGAAGGAGGAGGGAAGTGAGATGGGCATCCTGGTGCTCAGCTGTTGCATACCCTCCTCCTGCCCCACTGAACTGGGGCTCTAGCTGACATCTCACCACACCCATGGCTGACCTGACTGCCCTGAGCCCACCTTTCCATCCCTTCCTGAATCTTCCCCGTGGAGAGACACTTCAGACCTCTCTTTCTCAAAGCCTCCAGTGACAGTTGGCTCATCCTGCGCCAAGGGCTACCTCTGCCCCATGGTCTCTGCATGTCCCATGGGCTCTAAGCTGAGGTCTTTGCACAGCGTCACAGGGGTGTGTTCAGCACTTCCTGCCTCTTGGGGTCCTTCGTCAAACACCTTTGCTCCCTGGGTACATGGGGCCAGCCATCATCCCTGCCACCATCAGGCACTGAGACTGAGCGTGGGCTCCAGGGACTCTGGGTCCCTCTGTTCCAGGGCACCTTGCTCCCAGCCAGTTGCTAGGCCTCTGAGCAACGTGCCTTGTAAAAGGAGGACACACCTTGGAGGTTCACCGTGTAATTTTGTTCAGGGTGGCATATGATTTTTGGTGTTGCACCAAAAAAGGAGTTAAAAACCACTGAAGCCCACAGAGGAACAAGAGTGGCTTTCTTTGAAAGGCTCTCAGTCCTTCTGATGAGCTCAGGGAGGAAGTCTGCATTTGTGCTGGTCTCTATGGCTTCCCTAACTCCAGCTAACGTTCTTTATTTATTATTTATTTGTTCATTTTTAAACTTTTTATTTCATATTGGAGTAGAGTTGATTAACAATGTTGTGTTAATTTCAGGTGTACAGCAAAGTGATTCAGTTATACATATACACGTATCTATTCTTTTTCAAATTCTTTTCCCATTTAGGTTGTTACATAATACTGAGCAGAGTTCCCTGTGCTCTACAGTAGGTCCTTGTTGGTTATCCATTTTAAGTATAGCAGTGTGGACATGTCAGTCCCATACAGCTAATGTTCCTTTTTAACAAATAGACAGTGAGCTCTAGGCTCAGAACCTTCAGTGGGAAATGTTCAAATACTAATGTCTGGCTTTTGTTATATACTTTCACAATTACCATCTCTTTATGGTAAATGAGACCGGTTTTCCATTTAATAGCAGTATACAAAGTTTAAAACTTTTAAATGGATTCACATAAGAGACAGAAAAGAAGTTGACTTGAATAAAGATTATTCCAGCTGAGGCTTGGCTGTGCCTGGAGTTCGGGAAAGCTCAATGCAGAGAGGGTGGGAACTCTCCAAAGGCAATAATCTCTACCCTCATGGGTTGGATCAAAAGGGCCCTCCAGGTACCCATTTTATCTTGGCCCCCATTCCTTCTCCCCAGCTTTCCAATTCCCTAACTCCTTATCCCAGCCATCAATATTTGTGTTGGTCCTCCTGCCATGCTTGGGTGGTCTCTGGTTTATCAACCCCAGCCTTCTTCATTTCGGGTCCTAGAATCAGCTGTGGAGTAAGCCTGGTGGAAAAAGACCCCATGCTATCAGCTTCAGCTCCATAGAACACCCCTCACCATCCCCACTCTCCCACTCTCTTCACCAAGGCAGCCCACCAGCCAGAGAAGTAGTTACTTCTGATGGCGTTGGCTTCCCAATATGTATGGCAGACCCATCTAACCAACATAGCTGAGGGTCTTCACTTAGGGGTCACAGTGGGTCAGTTACGTATCTCAGAAAGTGTTTTGAAAATAATATGTAAATGATCTATGAAGATTCTTGAATGAATGTGACAAAAATATCACTTAAAAATGCAGCAGTTGCTGATGTTCGTGGTCAGATTCCTGGCATTTTCACTTGGGCCATGCCTTGGGCTCATTCTTGCTGTAAGCTTGAGTTCTGATACCGGTCTTCCCTCTTCTGGCACCAGTACCAGGCTTTGCCTCTTTGCTACTTTAATCAGTTCTGCTGAGAGCACCAGTTATAAACAACCTACCCCAACAGGAAGTTCACTGGGATAAATGAAGGTGCTCAGTTAATATTAGCTGAATGAATGGATAAGCTCCATGCAAGGTTTCAATCATAATTGTTGCTTGATGCTTTTGCAGAAGATGGAAAGTTCCAGCAGTTATCTGGGACAGCATGGCAAGCTGAACAGACCCAGTTAGACCTTTTGGTTTTAATTTCAGTTTGATGAAATAATTCCACAAGGAAACAGTACAAATTTGAAGGTTTGAGCTTAAGGTCCCCAAAGAAATCATTTCTTTATTACATTGCAAGTTAATATTTTCTTTCCATGTCCTGTTTGCCTACATAAGCAAAACTATCATTTGTACTGCTTTGCAAGAAAGAAAAAACTTTAATCACACTCAAACTCATAATCACATTCAAATTGAGTAAGTTTAAATTGGAGATTCAAAGTCTACCAGACTTTCTAATTACGTGTATATATGTATTTTTCCCTCATGAAAATCTGTATATTTTCATGCTTTGCAACCTTTCTGTTCAAAAAGATATTGTGAACATCTTTCCATATGAGTAGATCCAAAACTACCACACTAATTACTCACTATTGAAATTTTAGATTGTTTCCATTTTTTCTTTTATAACAAATAATATTGTGTTGAACATTCTTGCCCTCTACTATTGGAAAATTAGGTTCTTAGCAATTTTCAAAAATGTTCTAAATAGCACTTTATGAACAATATGCTAAGAACATCTTTACACACTTATCTAAGTATTTTTTACTATAAATTTCTAGTAGCTGGGTTGTTCACCAAAGAAAAATGTACTTTTTTTAATGACTTTGGTAACTTATCAAATTGCTTTTCAGTAATATTGTAACAATTTATATATCCATGGGCAAAATATAAATGTACCTAATTCCTCGCATACTCACTAGCGTTGTGTATTATTTTAAAATGTTCTCAATTTGATAAATGAAAGTGGTGTTTCTTCATTGTTTCAAAATATTTCCTTGATTACTTGTGTAGTCCTTGGATTTATTGGTTATTCATTTTTCTATTTTAGTAAATAGTCTCTTTATACATTGGTCTATTTTTTTTTCTATTGGAGTAGCCACTCTCTTTATCTACCCTTTGTCTACTTCATGTGTTCTTAGTTTGTAGTTTGTTTTTAATTTTTTGCCATATTTACATAATTATTATGTAATTAAATCTTTCACTTTTATTGCTTTATGGTTTCTGTTTTTGGCGTCATATTTTAAAAGGGCTTCCCTCTCCCAGAATGATAGAAATTTTTACCTGCAAGTGTCTTCATTACTTTTGTGGGTTCGTATTTTACACTTATATTTTTAAGGAAGTTAAATTTTTATAAGGTATGCATTAGGAACTTAATCATTTCTCCAAAATATTAGTTACTTTTTATGATATTAACTATCAAATAATCAATCTCTTCCTTATTATTTGAAGCACCGTTTATTATGTACTAAATTCTTATACTTGTGTTTATTTCTGGACATCATTTTCCACTGTTTTCCGTGTCTATTTTGGTGCTGCTGCCACACTATTTTGATTACTACAGATTTGTAATATGTTTTAGAATTTGATGGAACAAGGAGTCCTCTATGATTTTTTCTCTGCATGGTTTTACTTGTTTATTCTTTCATATGCGTTACAGAAGTTCTACACACACAGACATATACCATTAATACTGGTGTGGAATTACATTAAATTGGTAGACTAACTTGGAGCAAACTGCCACCTTAACAATATTGACTCTTGATTGGAACCAAGGATCTGATAAGGCTATTTATTCAGGTGTTTTAAAAACGCCTTTCAGCATTACTGAGGACCATATTCTATAAAATGACTCAAAGGGCCAAAATCTTGCCAATGATCCCTGGATTACCAATGATGAATTTACTTACAGGCCCAAATAACTTTCTTAAAATGAGTACTAGAAGTCCAGAAATTGGAAGCTACTTAAGTGGAACGCCACTTTTGTGTTCACCCTAAAAAATATAAGGACACTAATCTTGCCAAATATTTCAGGAGAGGTCATTTTTCTTTTAATCTAGGGTATCAGATTTATAGAAAAATATGATAGTATTAAGTCTTCACCTTTCCCCGTCTCATCTACATTTCATCCACCCTCCAAAAAAGTCCTCTGCAGTCACATTAGACGGTGATGGAGAAGGACAAAGGTGACAGCATTCCAAATGAGAATTCTCAGTAATTCTCTGACAAGCCCCCACCTGCTGCCTGCAGCGGATTCAAGACCAGGATGTGCCATTTTGCACTCTATAATGTCATGTAATATGTACCCGCAGCCACTGGAATGAGGAGAATTTATGATGAGGACACAGGACTCCACTGAGGAGTTCCTTGCTTTTGAGGAAGTTGCGAGTTTCTCAAATTTGAGAGAGAGGAAGAGGTAGCTGCCCTTTGAATTAAACAACACAGCTGTTCAGGGCTCTAAATGACTATTTAATTTCCGACCAGATTCAGGAACCAGGCCGTACCCCCAATTGAGGGCACGCCGACAAAATGGCCAAGTGTGATCCTTAATTTGTCAATAATGATTTTAGGCCATGACCCTTAATAGGACCCTGTCACTGGTGAGGTGATTTATGCCTCCTGTGATGACATCAGTACCAATAGTGCTGATAAAAGAACACTTATATTGGAGCAAACAGGATGATGAATGGAATCCGGGTCTCCTTAGTCATCTCATTACTGCCTCTCCTTCAGCACGGAGCTAATGTAGCGAGTCATCGCGCGTCTGGGGAGTAGTTTGGAGGCTGAATTTAATAGTGGAAGTGCGGAAAATGTACTGTCGCCCTGGGTCAGGAGTGGCAGAGGGTGCATTTTAAGTCTGTGTGTACAAGAAGAGGCAATTGTGCCGAAAATCGCTACTCTTCTGTGCCACCCAAGACTGCACCGTGCCCCTATCTTATTGGACGGCAGAGTCTTCTCCCCACATGTTTTCAAAATGTGACTCTCTAAAATCCCAGTGTCTTATCTTCTGGACCATGAGGGTCTTCCCCTTGAATATGTCCATTCTTCCCTCCTCCTCCCTTCCTCCCTGCCTGTTACCCCTCATAGACATGGCTGGTCCCTGATGTGGAGAAGAGACTTACAAAGGTGCAGGAATGATGCAAAGAGGTGTCTTCCAGACATGTGGGAGTGGGGGCTAGAAGTCAGGAGGTTGATCTCTCCTCATGGCTTCAGCCCTGGCTAGCTGTGTGATCTTGGACAAGTCACTTAGCCTCTCTGAACCTTAATAACTCTGTTTTTGGAAAAGGGAGCATCTAGGTGTATTTCCAAGTTCTCTTCCTGCTCCAAAACATAAGCCTTTTGAAAAGTGCATGCTTTGAGAGCAAGAATGAAAACCACGAACCCAATCTTTCCCTGAAAACACCAATTCTGGGTAATATCAATGACAGAGGGGCCTTGCACATAATAAGGAGGAGAATATATCCCCATGGACTATTCAGAAGATGTGTATGTCACCCATAATTTGGCCAGCCCTGAGTGCAGTGACTCTGCTCTACAGAGGGGAGTAGATGCAGTTTTATTAGTGCAATTTTATTGCCCTCACCAGCTGCACTCTTTTCTCTATAAAAGGTAATTACTTCCAATGGTAACAAGCTAATTGATTGCTAATTAAATCAATTGGCACACTAACCGCTGTCAGAAAGTGACAGATTAGAGGGTCATGTGACGGTGTGTTAGTAATGAAAAGTGGACATGGTCTGAGGGTGATTGACACATGAGATGAAAAGCGATTTGGGATCTCCGAGGTGGTCAGAGAGAGGGCAGGGAGAACATGATTGATTCAATGGTGACTGTCAGAGAGGAAATGAGAATTGAATGGAATTCAGTGTCTGCCTGAACCCTCACCACATGATGCTCCAAGTTTTTTCACATGTAAATAAGGGAGATGGAGACTTCTTGCAAATGAAATGCCAAAATAGAAAGGACAAAGAAGGAGGGGGGCACTGAAAGTGAAAGTGTGTGAGCCTTAAAGGAACAGAGTTTTTTTTTTTCTTTCATTTAGCAACTTGAGACAATATGAGAAGAATAATTATTGTTCATAATTTGCCCACAAGTCTCAGCAACCTGGCTGCCTGTGTGCTTATCATCTTTGGATGCCTTTTAGAAGGTGTTTATCTGCTGTCATTATCAAAAAACGAAAGTATTTATTGTCTGCATTTGCAATACATCATAGCCTGATGAAGACAGTGAATGAGATATTAATTTTGGGTGCAGGGAAAGTGCACAATGACTGCTGCAATGATAGACACATGTTTCAAAGGAAGTGATGTTGGCATTTTGAATGCCCACTGCCTTGTCTGCAGCAGGCTCTGAGTTCTGAAGTTGCTCTGGAAGTTTCCAACAGCCCTTATACAGAGATTAAGAAGGAAACCACCCACCATGTGGTGTGGCCCGAGGTCAGTGGAGGTTCCCTATCCTTACATCCTAAGATCGCTCCTCTGATACCTACTGAAGTCTGAAAATCTATCATGAGCCCCTTATCACTCTGGGTTTTGAAGAGAAATGGAGAAGTGAAGATCTGGGGGTAAATCTAACTGCATTTACTGGCCGTGGGCCGCAAGGAGTCGGCCTAGTGTCTCTGAACCTGTTTCCCCATCTGTGAAATGGGTAGAATATTACTCACTCCCCAGGGCTGTGGTGAGAACTACCTAAGATATTTCATGCAGAGTACCCGATGCACAAAGCTTGCTTGAGAAACGGGAGTTAATAACATTAATCCTAGCAGTAGTTACACTATTAAGCCTCAACATAAGCCCCCAGTTCAGCCTGGTGAGAGGAAACACCAAGTTCTGGAGCCAGAAAGTGGTGGGGTGAACCGGAATTCTGAAATTTCTTCCCTTTTGGAAAACTTACTTAATTTCTGATACCTCCAGTTTTATCATTTGTAAATGGAGTGAAAATACCTATTTCAGGTTTGGGGCTATTTTGAGGATTAAATAATTTAATGCATGTGGAGTTCCTAACACAGATGCTAGTAAGTGTTATTTTCTTCTCCTACACACTAAGATTTTTAAAAATAGGCAAAATTGCCCTGTATTGGGTTCTTGAAAGGCTGTTTTTGTGTGTGTGTATGGCCAACAGGAGCATGGCTACAGTTGAGTGCTGGAGACCTGGGAAGTCTCCGGCCCTTTATGTCCTCAACTAGTACCTGCACTGTGCATCTGTCACTCCAGTCGTGATTTCAGTATCCAAAGGACGGGGTGCTGGTCCCATAACAAATCAACCTATCCCATGATTTCCATGTGTCCTCACCCAGCCAGGGCCTCCCAATTCCATCTTGTTCCAATAGTGATCTGCAGAAGCCAGCAAAGGCTTCACAGCTTTGCTGGTGAGGCAGAGTTCCTAGACATGAGTATGCTGAGAAGCAAAGAGAGAGATGTGCAGTATGTTTCCTTCTGCAAGGGGCAATCTCCCTCACATCCACAGCACGCCTGCAGGAATCTGTTTGAGGCCAGTGATGGCTCAGCAGCAGAACTCTCTCTGATTATTCTGAGCAATTAGCTGAAACAGCACAATGTGCCCACATCCCTCAGGAGCACGTGAATTGACACGCACATACTCAGGCCCATCCCGCTCTGGTTCCACTCAGAGGAACCCTGCTCCTTCGCAGAGGAGAATAATCTCATAACAGAGCCCCCTGTCAGTCTACAGGGACTGCCCATGATGCTTAGAACTTTTCTGAATGACTCAAGGACTTGAAGGTTGAAAATACAAATTCCCATAATTCTCATGAGGACTTGGCCCAGTGGTTTCCAACATTTGCTGTACATGGGAATCACCTGGGTAGCTTCAGAAATACAGAGGTCTGGGTCCTGCCCCTGAGATTCTAAATTAGGTGTCTGGGGTGCAGCATGGGCAGTGGGATTTTTAAAGCCCCCCCAGGTGATTTATGACAGCCAAGTTGAGAATGATGACTTGGTTATGACTTGGTTAGACAAGGCAAACACATCTGGGTAGAGCAGGCGGGTGCCTAGGGAAGGATTTTCTGCCACACAAAAGTGCTTTCAATCTGCTCCTGGGTTTCTGAAATCCTGACATCTGGGGTCACCATCTATTGCATCATGGTGCATGAGTTAGGCTGAAGATCATCCTGTGAGAGGGAGGTGGGTTGTTTATAACGGGTACACTATGGACCTTACTGGAGACCATGCTTCATGACATGAGGGGCGAGCTAAGACCACTGGGTTGCTTCAGGGAGAAATAGCTGTGGAGAGCGGTGCAGGGGAGCCTCCTTATTATGGTGAGTTCCAGGCCTTGCTGCCAGGCCAGGGGCCAGTATTTGGGGTTGTGAGACTATTCCCATTCCCTTTCTCTCTTATTCCCGAAGTCACAATGTTCCCACAGATACCATGGACAGAGCACACATTTTCCTCATGGATCCCTCCACCTCGGGGTGTGCAAGCCCCAGGGGGAATGGTCATTTGGTGAACCCTCAGACCATCAGAATCTTGAGCGGCTTCCATTTCAGTAATTGAGGATTGTGGTAACTTTTGCAGGTGACTTGTCAGGTTTGCAAACGCAAGACAGGTTTTAGCAAATTGTCAGTTCAAGTCATTGTCCCAGAAAAATGTAAGAAAGTTCTGTGATTTGAGCTCATCTCTCACCTCAACAGAAGGAGGCAATGCAACAGCAGGGAGTGGATGAGCTTATCCCAGGCCACCCAAGTGTGGGTCACTGAGGGAAGTTCCCATCATTTTACACCATCTGCTGGAGTGTCTGCAGGATCTACCCTGTCACCCAGACTTCCAGACCTGTCTTTCCAGACCTAATTACACTTCTTGGCAGACGGAGAAGGCTCAGTAATGAGACGCTGTGTGGCATAGTGGTTAAAGGCACAGACTCTGGAACAAATTTGCTGGGGCCCAAAGCCTGGCTCTCACACTGTCTAGCTGTGTGACTGTGGACAGGTTACTTAAACTGTCTGTGCCTAATTTTTCATCTGTAAAGGGAGGATAGTTACCTTTGTATACCCCATAGGATTGTTGTGAGGATTAAATAAGCTAATATATTTAAGACTGTAAGCTATGATTATAAAAGTATAAAAAGCACTTAGTTACTTCACTTTGCTATTGAAGAGTCTGGGTTGGACAACTGCCAGTGAAGATGATAGCTTTTCTGTTTAATTATTTGTTATTTAATTCAAGGAAGCAATCAATTCCAGCCTGGACCACACGGAAAAGGAATAATACAAAGGCGAAGATAGATAGACTGGCTTGACAATAGAAGACTATAATAAGCCCCCAAGCAATCTTCTAGATGCGTTTGACTAAAGGGCTCATCAGTTGCTATAATGATGACGATAATTACCGCAGTGATACTCCAGGCATTGTGCTACATGCTCTGTTTAACCCTCTTAACACTCCACAAGGTTAGTGTTGTCAGACTGATACAAGAAAGAGGCTCAGAGAGATGAACTAACTTGTCCCAAATTACATGGTTAAAAAGTGATAGAGGTGGGATTCAATTTCAGGTCTGTGTGACTTGGTAGTCTAGACTATTAGAGTAAAAATTGATGGTACCATCAGAACCCAGCTGAATATTATTTATAGTTTCTCACATATCATTATGCTTGTCATAGTCTTATAAGCAGTTGTATCAGTTAGGGTTCAGAGAAACAAACCGTGGGAGACACATACGAAAATATTTATTACGAGGAATTGGCTTACATGATTGTGAGGGCTGGAAAGGTAAGTCTGAAGTCCAAAGGGCAGGTCATCAGGAAGGGCAAGCTGGAATTCTCAGGCAAAAGCCGAAGTTACTATCCACAGGTAGGATTTCTTTTTTTTTTAATTTTTATTTATTTATGGCTGTGTTGGGTCTTCGTTTCTGTGCGAGGGCTTTCTCTAGTTGTGGCAAGCGGGGGCCACTCTTCATCGCGGTGCGCGGGCCTCTCACTGTCGCGGCCTCTCTTCTTGCGGAGCTCAGGCTCCAGACGCGCAGGTTCAGTAATTGTGGCTCACGGGCCCAGTTGCTCCGCGGCATGTGGGATCTTCCCAGACCAGGGCTCGAACCCGTGTCCCCTGCATTGGCAGGCAGATTCTCAACCACTGCGCCACCAGGGAAGCCCGGATTTCTTGTTCTTTAGGAAAACCTCAGTTCTGCTCTTAAGATCTTTCAGCTGATTGAATCAGGCTCACCCAGTTTATCTAGGATAATCTCTCTTACTTGATGTCAACTGATAATGGACTTTAATCACATCTACCAAATATCTTCACAGCAATACCTAGATTAATGTCTGATTGAATAACTGAGGACTACAGCCTAGACAATTGACACATAAAACTGATCATCAAAATCCACCCCTTGTTAACTTAGCATCCATACATAGCTGTTTTAAAAACATTTTATTGGAGTAGAGTTGATTTACAAGGTTGTGTTAGTTTCAGGTGTACTGCAAAGTGATTCCGTTACACATATACATATATTCATTCTTTTTCAGACTCTTTACCCATATAGGTTATTACAGAATATTGAGTAGAGTTCCCTGTGCTGTACAGTTCTTGTCTGTTATCTAGTTTATATATAGTAGTGTGTGTAAAGCAGAAACAGGCTCACAGATTTCGAAAACATACTTAATTTCCAAATAAAGGCAGTAGCACAGTTACACTTACCCCTAAAATAATACAACTATTCTGCATACAACCAAAAAATGCTAACTTTTTCCCCAGAAGAGCATGCAAAGTCCTTGAATGATATTTACTCTTCTCCTTTGATATTTTATAATTTAAATACTGTGATATAAAGCTAACTATTATTAGTAGTCATATGATAAGGGGATAAGAAATGTAGAAAACAAAAATTTTTTTATTAGAATATATAGAAACATATTCCTAACAAAATAAGGAATAAATGCTTGTAACTATCAAAGTCCTGGTTTCTGCAACTGGTTATGTGTTGTAGATGGTATTTATAATTATGTTCTTTTTCTGTGGATGCAGAGACACAAGGAGGTCAAACTGATCACGTGACGGTCTCAACTTCCAGTTCAAGGAAATTATTTTGTGTCCCCTGGTGAAAGCATTCCTCCCTTTGGAACGAAAGCCTTTAGACTAGCAGAGCCTAAGATCACAGGGATGGGAAGCATACGTTTTGCTAGTGCATCACTCTCATTCCCACCTCGTAAATCCTGAACCCATGAATACGGGTTATGGGAGAAACAGCAGAATATATTTAACACTGATTTAGAACATATACAGCTTCCTACAGGATGTTACCCTGCACCACTCGTATTGCCACCTAGTTGGCACTGTAACTAAGTCTTCAGAAGGTCATTCCTCGCTTCTGTCAAGCCAGCTGTTCAGGATGACGGGGAACACATTAAAACTAGAAAATTCTACGAGCAGGGGCCTATTACCACATTTGATTTTTTGAAAAGTGACTTCTTTTATCAAATCAGTATTGCCTGGAATACCACCATGATGGTGGATAAGGCATTGTGTCAGCCCATGGAGGGTATATTTGGAAGCAGTACTGCATGCAAGGAAGGCAAACATATATCCAGGGCAAATATAGTTAAAACAAAGTGCTGTCTCTTCTGTGATGGAGACAGAATGATGTAATCAACCTGCCTCCAGGTAGTCGGATGATTACTCTGGGAATGGCGTCATATTGGGTGCTGAGTGTTGGTCTTTGCTGCTGGCAGAAGATAGGGCACTCAGAAGTGGCTGTATCCAGATTGTCCTTGATGAATGGAAGTCCACGTTACTGAGCCTCTACCTAACTTCCATCCCTTCCACCATGTCCACTTTGTGGCCATCGGGCAAGGACAGGAATGGCTGAGGAAAGAGACTGACTGTTGTCCGCAGAATGAGTCATTCTGTCCACTTAATTATGAAAATCTTCCTTCACCAAGGTCACACGTCAGTGAACATTCACATGGGACAGAGGTGTCTTATTCTTCGTCCATTCAGAGAAGTCTCTCCACGTGTCTCTTCCTCAGACATGCTTGTCATCAATTTTCTAATCATGTTCCTTCCAAGTCTCTGACCATCCATCCATGCTACTGGCTGCAGCCCATACGTCAGCACGGACTTGTACCTCTGGCCATCTCTCCTTCCTGTGAACAATCATGTGTACTACTCAAGGTTCTACCTGCCTCTTCACTGTCTTTCAGAGAAATTCCAGAAAGGGGCTGAAGTGCTGCACAGTCTATTTTCAGGCAATGCCTGGGGAAAAGGTAGAACCATCTGTTAACGAAGCCAGAGTTTTCTTTTCCTCAGTCAGCTGGTCACAGGAAACACTCCATGAGGCCCCGGATACAGGCTGGGGTACAGAAGGTAGCAGGGGTCATAGTCATTTGCATTTGGGCCGTTTCTTCATGGAACTTATGTTTGCCTTTCAGACCTGCTTGAGTCCAATCTCATATATACCACTTCCATTTGGTAAAAAGGTTCTCCTGTGCTTGGCTAACTTATGGTTTGGTGCGTTAGTTCATGATGGGCAGCTCAGCTCACATGGTAATTTGATGGTCCATGATTAAGTAATTGTTCAGTCTCTATTAAATCCCAGGAGCAAGTTAAAAACTGTTTCTCAAAAGGAGAGTAGTAATCCATGGAGGGGGGCTGGACTTTACTACAAAATCCTGAAATTCTGTGCTGTGATTCACCTATGGGGATTGGCCAAAGGTTCCAAACAGCAGTTGCATTTGACAGTGATGCTTCAAGCCTTGTAGGATTTGCTGGATCAAGCTCCAGAGGAGTTTGCACAACAGGCTTCTTTTGTTCCAGACTCTACTGAAAGTTAGTGACTTTTGAGGTTACTCAGTAAATGGGCTGGAGTAGCACACCCAAATGAGGAATGTGTCGTCTCAAAAATCTAAAGAGACCCACTGGCATTGTGCCTCTTTTTTGGTTGTAGAAGAGGCCAGGTACAACGACTCATCCTTCACCTTAGAAAGGATGTCTTGACATGCCCCCGCACACACACCTTGACCCCGAGAAGCTTCATTGAGGTGAATTTTTGTCATATTTATTTCCTACCCTCTGACATGCAAATGTCTTAACAATATGTATAAAGTAGTTGCTACTGCCTGCTCAGCATAATAGCTCAATGTAATGAACCAGCATGATGTCTTGTGAATGTGAAAGGTGATCAAGGTCCCTGTGGTCTATATAATGACATAGAACTGGAGAGCTGATAGACCACTGAGATAGAACAGTGAGGGTGTATTGCTGGCCTTGCCAGCTGAAAGCAAACTACTTTTGGCTATCTTTGCTAACAGGTCTCAAAAAAAAAAAAGTATTTGCCAGATCAATAGCTCCATACCAAGTACCAGGGGATGTGTTAATTTGCTCAAGCATGAAACTACATCTGGAACAGCAGTTGTAATTGGAATAACCATCTGATTAAATTTATGATAATCCACTGTCATTCTCCAACATCCATCTGTTTTCTGCACGGGCCAAACAGGAGAGATGAATAGGAATGTGGTGGAAATCAACACCTCTGCACCTTTCAAGTCATCAATGGTGACAGTAACTTTTGCAATTCCTCCAGGAATGCAGTATTGCTTTTTCTTTACTATTTTTGTAGGTAGAGATAATTCTGGCGGCTTCCACTTGGCCTTTCCTTCTATAATAGCCCTCACTCCACAGGCCATGGAACCAATCTGGAGATTCTGCCAGTTAGTTCTGAGATTCTGAATATACATATTCCTAAAGGGTATTCCAGATCTGGGCAAATAAACACAGGATGCATTCAGAGACCTACAAGGACCCACTCTGATGGACCTGAGATAAATCTCTATTGGTCACCTGACCTTTATAAGGCCCTACTCTGGTGGGCCACAGTGATGTTTTGAGTCTCCAGGAATTAATGTCAGTTCAGAGCCAGTGTCCAAGTAGCCCCCAAGAGGTCTGATTATTTCCCTTTCCCCAGTGCACATTCTCCTTAGTATATGGCCATAGGTCCCTTTGAAGTAGGGAGAAAGGTTAATAACATAAATTTTTCATACTGTATTGGGGTTTTTCCTCAAGGGGACCCCATCTCCCCTTCATTCAAGGGATCCTGGGTCTGTAAACTGACTAAAGTCTTGAAATTGATTGACGTGCTGTAAATCTCTGTTCTGATGATTCAAGTTAGAATTCTGTTTACCTGAACTCTTCTGCTTATACCAATCAAATAAAAAATTCATAGACTGCCTACCTATTTCTTTTCTAGGGATACTAAGATCAACTAGCCAATACCACGTGTCTCTGTAAGTCAGACTGGTCTGATTACTACTTTGACCTTATTATCTATTACGGTAACCATACTCACCTTGCCTTTGATAATTAAGTGCTGCCACTTGGTCCCTACCACTTGAGATCCAGTGATCCACATTGCATTTAAGGATCCTAGTTCAATGGCAACAGTTCTCACTATAATATCTGACCTACAAAGAGGAGCAAGCACACACCTCTTCAAGGATGCTAGGGAAAGGGGTAGGGTGGGAGGAATGGGGAGATCGGGATTGACACATATACACTATTGATACTATGTATAAAACAGACAACTGATGGGAACATACTGTGTAGCTCAGGGAACTCTACTTAATGCACTGTGGTGTCCTAAATGGGAGGGAAATCCACAAGGGAGGGAATATCTGTATATGTATGGTTGATTCATTTTGCTGTGCAGTAGAAATTAACATAACATTGTGAAGCAACTCTACTCCAGTAAAAATTAATTAATAATTAAAAAACTGGGAGAAAAAAAATAAAGGATGCTGGGATCTCCTCACAAATTTATTTCTCACAGCCAAGGTAAAAGTGTATCAAAAGCTGGACCCTTCCACAGTGGGTGAGTTAGTCTTACATGATAAATCCACTCTACCGTTCCAATCTCCCTAAACCTTTTTAAAAAATGTTATATTGGAGTATAGTTGATTCACAATGTTGTGTCAGTTTCAGGTGTACAGCAAAGTGATTTAGTTATACATATACATGTATCTAGTCTTTTTCAAGTCCCTAAGCCTTTGTATATCTGCCTTCATAATACACTAAGACTGTTCTGGCACTTCGATTCATTTAATGTAAGCCATCTTTGGTTCCATGTTTTGGCCAACCAAACATATTTTTAGAGCCCTTTCTAACCCTTCAAGCTAAAACATATATGAGTACCCAGCACTCCTGACTTAAAGAGCCACCATGATGATAATAATTAACAGTCAAATAAAAATATTTCAAGCTTCTGGAACATTTATTATTAGAGCCAACATCCTCCCAAAATTATTGTGCATTTTGAGGGACTTGATGTTTTGCTCTGCCTTTCCTTTCTTCTTGAACACTCAAGCATCTTTCCTTCTATGGCTTTTTTTTTTTTTCACCTCTACCCTAAGTCAACCTAAATGTGGAACATCACCCCTGTCATTGCTTCCTCCTGAATATTTTCTGCCTAATGAAGTTGTGTGCAGTAGGCTTAGGGGAAGGTAGGAAGGTTATTTCACAGCTCAAAATTGAACCTCCAGTTTGTTGTAGAAAGTCCTCAGCCTTTCCTACCTCTGGGACCTGTTTCCTGGAGTTTCTTCATCTCATGTCCCAGGTGTTTCCCATGGTGGCAGGCCTTCTCTGCGCTATCTCTTCTTGTACCTCTTGACTTCTCCTTTTTGTTTCTAGGCACACTTACCACCCTTCTCACAGGCTGCCCAGGTATCTTCAGATGTTCTTATTTCATAATGCATGCCAATTTTTTATGTTTGTTTGCTTCCTTTCTCTACTTCCTGACCAAATTTTCCCCAGTGAGGAATTTTGTCCAAAGCTTTTAACATTCTATCTATATAGTTTTTCCAACCCTATATAAAATTTAGTTCTCTATGAATGTCTTTTCACATCTGTTATTTTATTTGTTCTTCACAATGACCTTTTCAGGCTGATAGAGCAGGTAAATTATCAGCAGTTTACAGATGAAAAAGCTGAGACTGGGAGAGGTAATGTGAGCAGTGTCTGATTACCCAGCAAATGAACAACCCAAGAAATAAACTCAGAGCTGATAAAGAACCTTTGGCATCATTGTATCCCACCTCTCGTTAGTCATGGGAATCTGTTTGTACAGTATCTCTGCAAGTTTCAAGAATGTTTGTCTGGTTTTAATAGGGGAAAAATAAAACTGAATCATTTACTTGTCAATTTACTCATTGCAGACTCCAGTGAATCATTGTTTGATGATCATCTTCCCTGGCACCTGGGGCTTCCCTAAGTAGTTCCTTTGTCACGCTTAGAAGAGGACTACAATTCAATCTTCCCACCTTTGTGAAGTGAGTGTAAAGAAGGAGACTTCTTTTGAACTGAATTGGAGGGTCTTCCTTGGCTATTCAGATGGGTGAAAGCAGAGAGAGCCAGCCCTAACTCTGGCTGGTATCCTGCAAACCCTTAAATCTGACCAGCTTTTGCAGATTTGACAATACATTCACCCGGTTTTCAGTTTAAGTTATATTTGCCTGTTTGCCTCACCCACCCCATCCACAAAGCTGGTTGATTCTCTACGATATTGGATATTGGCTTGTCTGTGTCTGGGGCTAGAGTTAGCCAGAAGGTAAGGTAGCACTGCCTTCTCCAGGGTCAAATTGAGAAAGATGCTAAGAGCTTCTCTTGGAGGACACATTACTCTGGGGAATAGAGGCTGTGGGAGAGGCAGAGCCATGGTCAGGAGATTATGACATCTCCAGGGAAGGTGGAATGTTTGCAGCCTAAATACAAGGAGTCAGAAAAGGAGCTGCAGGTTGGTGGTCTAATGAATGCATTGTGCCAGGGTGAGGAATTATGCATAAATTCCTCCACAGATGGGAGCTGAAGTAGGCATCCTTTTAGTTTAGTGCCCAGACATGCCATGGTGTGGGGAAGGGCAAGGTAAAAAAAAAACCTAACTGTCCTGGACTCTTTGATTTGCCAGTATGACTCCCCTTCTGCTTAATCTCCTAGGGCGAGGTCCGGTATTATTCCAGGTCACAGCTTGTGAGGTTCAGTATTCTTCCAGGTCACAGGTCTTGTAATAATGCCCAATGCCTGTGTCTCTTGGACCCTCCTGCACTAAGCCCACTGTTCCTATGGCCTCCACTGAAAACAGAGAAGAATCAGACACTGTTTAGTACAACCATAAGCAACTAGTAAGTCCTTGACTTATTTACTTACTTACTTACTTGCTTACTTAATTGCATACACCTTTGATTTTTAGGAAAAACAAGATAGAAGAATGAATCCAAGGATCCTTTTCGTTCTTGCTTTTAAGTTTCATGTGGTCTTAAAAACAAAACCCTCAAACTTGCTAGAGCATCTTTTAGCAAACCCAAGGCCATAGATCCTTTCTGGGCCGCCTTCACCCGTTTCCTTGGCATGTACTTTCTGGTCTGCTGTCTTGCATGGCTGCATTTTCTCAGGCATGCAAGAATGCTACGTGTTCTTTAAAATTTTTTTTTCATGATGTTTCTTGACCCAAGCTGAATCTTTTAACTTCAGGGAGAGCAGCCAAGTGTCAAATTTGGCCTTTCCCAAGTGTTGCTTACAGAAGGCCCAGCAATCCCCTGAAGTGATTGGCAATGCTGTTTTTTGGGCCAAATGCAGAAGGCAGCTGCAGATGGTGTTATGGGGAGATAGTGTGCATAAGGCACCTCTCGCCAATCCTGGATGTGCAGGTCCAGCTAGGCCACCAGAGTCCTGGCTCCTAGTCAAGACCCCAACCTTCTCCCATGAAGGTCATGTGGGATTGCATCCAGGTACCTTAGGAGACTGTCTGGCAACCTGTTCCCCCAGCATGAGATGCCTCCTTTCCCTGGCCTTGGAGCCAGCCTGAACCTGAGGGAAGAATGCTTGACAGAATTAAGGTCTCAGGGTCTGTCTGAATCTCACAGCCTTCGGGAGAAACCTGTTTTTCTTAGGCTTTTTAGGTGAAGAAGTCCAGCTTCTGATACTGACTCTGCGGACCTTGAGTCTTTAGCTTTACTCTCTGAAACTCAGTCTCACAACAATCCCCTGGGGGACATATTTGTGGTTTGAATCTTTTCAGCATCCATTACCCACTTCTTCTGGGAGTAACACCTCAATGTTCCTTTGTCCATTCCTAGCTCAGTCCATGTAGATCTGGTGAGAATCTTGACCCCAGGTAAAGAGAACATCACCCGTAATGGACCAGCCAGTACTTTGCATTCCTCCAGCCACAGGGATTGGTTCAGGGATGAGCACGTGACTCAGGTCTAACCAATCAGAGTAATTGCTAAGTGGTGCCTAAGAATAAAACCAATATGGTGAGCAGAGTCAAGAGAATAACTGGGTCCTGATGACATCATTTTATTTCTGGTATCAAACAATCTGAAATTATTGATACTCGGATTTTCTTTCATGTTATCAATACATAACACAGAAACATCTTTCGAATTTAAGCAGTTTGATTCTGATTTAAAGAGTCCTAATATACTCTCTGTGTCACTTCCAACTGCAAACTTGATGTATTCAGCCTCATTTGAGGCTAGATAATAAATTTTCTCTTTGTGACTCAGGCCAAGACTTTGGTAGCTGAGTCTAGCCAAGAGAGTGAAATTGCTAGGTCCGAGGGTATGCAAAAGTTCACTTTTAGTAGTTATTGTAAAAGAGTGCCTATTCAAGTGTTTTGCCTTTTTTTTTTTATTGGGTTGTCTGTATTTTATATTTAATTCATAGGAGTTCTTTGTTTATTCTGGTTATCAGTTCTTTGTCAGATAAGTGTTTGTAAATTTCTTCTCTGTAGCTTCCCTTTCACAGCCTTAATGATGATTTTTGATGAACAAAAGTTCTTAATTTTAACAAAGTCCAATTTATCAGTGTTTTCCTTTATATGTACTGTTTACAATATCTTTGCTTATCCCAACCAAAGCTATGAAGACATTCTCCTATATTATCTTCTAGAGAATTTATTGTTTTTACTTTATGCAAGTAGGTTTACAATCTATCTGGAATTGATTTCTGCAAATGCGATGTGATGTAGAGGTGAAGCTCAATTTTTTTTTCCCATAGGGATAACCAATTGACCAGGAATCGTTATTGAAAATGTTATTCTTTCTTTGCTTCATTTCAGTGACACATATTATATTATATATGTGAGCCTGATACTGATTTTCTATTCTGTTACATTGGTCTATTTGTCTGTACTTGTATCAGTTGCACACTGTTTTAATTGCTGTTCCTGTCTAAAAGTCTTGATATCTGGTATTATCAGTCCTCTAACTCTGTCCAGTTTTTTTTTTTAAACTGCCTTGCTAATACTGACCCTTTCCTTTTCCTTATAAATTTTAAAATAATTTTCTCAAGGCCAACAGAAACTTGCTGGAAATTTTATTCAGATTGCCTTGAATTGAGACATCAATGTGGAAAGACTTGACATCTGTAAAATATTAACCTTCCTATCTATAAGCATGGTATAGCCTTCCATTAATCTAGATCTTCTTTAATTTCTCTCTGTACTGTCATTTAAGCTTTGTGTAGAGTTCTTGTACAACCTTAGTTAAATTTATTCCTAAGTATTTGATGGTTTTGATGTTATTTTAAATGTTTTTATTTTAAAATTTTATTTTCTAATTATTTCTGCTAGTATAGAGTAATATAATTAATTTTTATTGATTCTATATCCAAAAATATTCCTAAATTCATTTATGAATTTTAATAATTTATATGTATATGATTTGTGGTTTTCTATGCACAAAATTACACCATCTACAAATATAGTCAGTTTTATTTCTTCCTCTCTAATATTTACTTATTTATTTTTCTTAGCCTATTAAACTAGTTAAGGACCTTCAGTACAATGCTGAATATAAGTGGTGATAGCAGACATCCTTAACCTCAGTCCTGTTCTCAGAGAGAAAGCTCATTATTTCAACACTTATGTAAGATGTTTGTAAGATTTTTGTATGTACTCTAGTACAAGGCACCCTAACCCCCGTGCCATGGACCAGTACCAGTACATGGCCTGTCAGGAACCGGGCCGCACAGCAGGAGGTGAGTGGTGGGTGAGCGAGCAAAGCTTCATCTGTATTTACAGCTGCTCCCCATCACTCACATTACTGCCTGAGCTCTGCCTCCTGTCAGATCAGCGGCAGCCTTAGATTTTCACAGGGGTGCGAGCCCTACTGTGAACTGCACATGCGAGGGATCCAGGTTGCACACTCCTTATGAGAATCTAATGCCTGATGACCTGAGATGGAGCTGAGGCAGTGATGCTAGCGCTGGGGAGTGGCTGCAAATACAGATTATCATTAGCAGAGAGGTTTCACTGCACAGAGACCGTAATAAATCAACTGCTTTTAGACTCATATCAAAACCTTATCAGTGAGTGGCAAGTGAAAGCAAGCTCAGGGCTCCCGCTGATTCTGCATTATGGAGAGTTGTATAATTATTTCATTATATAGTACAATGTAATAATAATAGAAATAAAGTGCACAATAAATGTAATGCACTTGAATCATCCTGAAACCATCCCCCTCCCCAACTGGTCCATGGAAAAATTGTTGTCCTCGCAACTTGTCCCTGGTGCCAAAAATGTGGGGGACCACTGCACTAGTAGATTAATGAAGTTCCCTTCTATTCTTTCCTTGCTAAAGGTTTTTTTTTTTTAAATTATGAATGAATAGTTATTGGATATTATTAAATGAACTTTCTATCTCTATTGAGGTGGTCATGTAATTTTTCTCCTTTATATTTTAATATGGTGAATTATATAGATTTTTTAAAATGTTAAATCAAGCTTGTGTTCTTGATAAATTATCATTTGGCATACTGCTAGATTTAATTGGTTAATATTTTGTTTGGGATTTTTTCATCTATATTCATGATGGATACTGGTCTGTAATTTTTTTTTTTTAATGTAATGCTCTTTTCAGGTTTAGTATTGCAGTTATGCTGGATTCATAAAATGAGTTTGAAGTGTTTCATCTTTTACTTTGCTCTAGAAAAGTTTGTGTAAAATTGGTATTATTTCTTCCTTTAATGTTTGGAGTAATTCAGTAGTATAGTTATCTGGACTGGGAATTATTTTTAGTCAAAGCTTTATATTACAAATTCATTTTCTTTAATAAATAAGAATGATTTAGATTATTCTATTTCTTCTTGTGTGCATTTGAAAATTTTTACCAGGGAATTTGTCCATTTTTATCTTATACATTTTCAAATTTATTGGCAAATAAAAAACTATAAAATTTTTAATGTCTGTAGACAGTGTAATGATATCCCCTTTTTCATTTCTAATATTTAGTCCTCTCTCTCTCTCTCGGTCATCTTACTAGGGTTTTATCAATTAATCATTTTGATTTGACTTTATTGATGCTCTTTATTGTATGTTGCTTTTAAATTTATTAAATTCTGCTCTTCTCATTTTTTTTGTTTTAGTTTCTGTGGATTCAAGTAAAATAACAGTTTCTTGAGATGGGTCATATATTGTAGCTTTTTATCCTCTTTTGCTAATATATGCATTTAAGGCTACAAATTTCCCTCTAAACACTACTTAACTTTATCTCCCAATATTAATATGTCATCTTTTGATTAAGACTCACCTCAAATTATTTTCTAATATCTATTGTGATTTATTCTTTGATCCATTTATTTAGAAGCATATTGCTTCATTTAAAAACATCTGGAAAATGGATAACTAATAAAAACCTGCTGTATAAAAATATAAATAAAATAAAATTCAAAAAAAAAAATCTGGAGAGTTTTCAAGTTACCCTTTGTCTCTGATTTCTTGCTTAGATCTGTTGTCAGAAAATATACTCTATGATTTCAACCCTTTAATATTTGGTGATATTTTCTTTATGGTCCAACATATAGTCAATTTTGGTAGAGCTTTTGCATATGCTTATAAAGAATGTTTATTCTCCAGTTGTTAGGTGCAATATTCTACATATGTTATTGGCATTTATCCTGCTTGGTGTTCTCTGAGCTTCCTGGATCTGTGTTTTGGTGTCTGACATTAGTTTGGAAAAATTCTCAGTCATTATTGTTTCAAATATTTCTTCTGTTTCTTTCTCTTTTTTTTCTCCTTCTGGTATTCCCATTATGTGTATATCACACCTTTTCTAGTTGTCCCACAGTCCTTGGATGTTCTCTCCTGTTTATTATTTTTTTTTCTTTCCATTTTTATTTTCTTTGCTTTTCAGTTTTTGAAGTTTCTATTGATACATTCTCAAACTCTTTCCTCAGCCAAGTCTAGTCTAATAGTAAGCCCATCAAGGGCATTCTTCATTTCATTTAGAGTGTTTGGGGTTTTTGTTTTGTTACAGTACTTTTTTCTCTAGCATTTCTTTTCAGTTCTTTCTTAGGGTTTCCATCTCTCTGTTTACATTACCCATCTGTTGCTGCATGCTTCCTACTTTATCCATTAGAACACTTAGCATATTAATCTTAATTGTTTTAAATTTCCAGTCCAATAATTACAAAATTTCTTCCATTTGTTGTTCAAATGCTTGCTCTCTCCCTTCAAATTATATATTTTTTCTTTTTGTATGTCTTGTAATTTTTTTCTTGATAACCAAACATGATATACCAGGTAAAAAGAACTGCTGTAAGTAGGCCTTTAATTATATACTGGTGAGGTGTGAGGGAAGAGGAAGCACTCTATAGCCTATGATGTGTTCTCAGTCTTTTAGTGAGCCTAGACCTCTGGATTGTACACTTCACCAGTGTTTCTCAGGCTTTGTTCTCACTGCTATGTGGGACAGGATGACTAAAGTGGGTTGAAGTTAGGTATTTCCTTTCTCCCATGTGAAAGGCTAGAGTTGGGTATTTCTGGGACAGGATGACTAAAGTGGGTTGAAGTTAGGTATTTCCTTTCTCCCATGTGAAAGGCTAGAGTTGGGTATTTTCTTTCCCCCAGGTCACTTAGGCTCTGATCTCTAGTTAACTAGTTTCCCCTGAGGGCAGGTCTTGTTAAGATAAAGAGTGCCCTAGCATATTCAAACTGATTCCCTACCCTTGCTGGAAGAACAAAGGGATTTTTCTCTCATATTTACTTTGAGAACCTGGTTGAGTTTCTGGAAGCAAAACTTACAGAAGTGTGGGGGCACCCCTATAACCTGGTTCCCTGGGAGTTTTTAACTGAGTTGTCCACACTGAGCCTCCAATAATTTGTCAGTTATGGTTTAAGTTTTCCTACCCTGGCCTTCTGTTCCAATGGTGGTTTTTGCTTGTGAATCTCTGCTCAGATAAGCCTTGACTCCTTATATTCACCTGTCTGTCTCTCCAGTCTTAGGAGCAAAGGTTTTTCCTGTGTTCTCCCCTCTCTTATAGGTCTAAGAAGAGTTGTTGGTTTTTTAGTCTGTTCAACTTTTTATTTGTTAGGATGGAGTAGTGACTTCCAAGCTCCTTCCATGAGAAATCAGAAACTGGAAGTCAATATATTATTTAGGTATATCTGTTGATTCTGAATTTTGAACCATAAGTAAACCCTTATTGATATTTTTCTTTTTTTTAGATTTTAAAAGTTACATTAATATCTCTAGCTCTGATTGTGGATTTATCTATTTCTCCTTAAAATTCTGTCAATTTTCTGCTTTATATATTTTGAAGCAATGTTATTAGGTGCATCCAGAATTAGAACTGTATTTCTTCTAGTTGGCCTTACCCTTTGATCATTGTTAAATATCCCTCTGTATCTACTAATATTTCTTGCATTAAAGTCTACTTTGTCTGATATAAATATAGCCCTATCAGTTTCCTCCTCCTTCCTTTTTTCTACATCTTCTTATTTGTATATGCTTTCATAGTATATATTTTTCTATCTTTTCACTTTTAATCTTTCTTTTTTATATTTAAATCATATCTATCATATGAAGTATATAACTGGGTTTTTATGTGACTCAGCATCTTTGCCTTTTAATTGTAGTGCTTGGTCCATTTATATTTAATACAACTATTGATATATTAGGGATTAAATAAACCATTTTGCTACTAGTTTTCTATTTATCCCATTTATTATTTGTTCATCTGTTCCTAAATTTTTGCCTTCTAAGAATTAATTGTGTATTTAAAATTTTTTCTCTTGTTTTAAAAAATATATATTTATTTTTATATATTTTGTATATTTTAGAAATTAGAAATATATATTTATATATACATATATACATATATATCTGAAGTTATAGATATATATATATTTTTAAGAAATTACTCTAGATATTAAAATATTCATCCTTAAGTCTACCTTAAATTATGTCTTTTATTATTCTTGTGCAATATAAAAACCTTAAAATACTTTACCTTCATTAACCCTCCCTCATTGCAGTTTGTGCTTTTGGTAGTGTGCATTTTAATTCTACATAAATTTTAATCCCCATGATACATTATTATTAAGTATTATTAAAGGCTAATATTATATTTACCCACATATTTCATATTTACACTTTCCTGGGCTCATTATTCTTTCCTGATTTAACATGCTTCCATCCCGGTACTTTTTCTTCTGCCTAAAGAATTTCCTTTAGCATTTACTTTAATGGTGATGAATTTGCTCTGTGTTTGTCTAGAAAACCTTTTTAAAAAATTTTTTTGAAGGACATTTTTACTGGATATAGAATTCTAGATTAACTATTATTTCCTTTCAACACTTTAAAAATGTAATTCCATTCTCTACTGTCTTTAATTATTCATACTAAAAAGTCATTTTTAAGTCTTATTATTGTTTCTTTGAAAGGAAGATACCCTTTCCATCTGGATGCCCCTTTCTTAAAAAAATAACTTTATGTTTTAGAATATTTTTAGGTATATATAAAAGTTATACCAATAGCATATTTTCATATAGCCCACACCTTGTTTCCCCTGTTACTAACGTCTTCCATTAGTATCATATGCTTGTTATAATTAATGAACCAATATTTTTAACTAAAGTCCATACATTATTCAAATTACTTTAGTTTTTACTTAATACCCTTTTTCTTATTTATTTTTTATTTATTCAATTGTTTGTATTAGTATAAACTCTTGGGGGACTTCCCTAGTGGTCCAATGGCTAAGACTCCACACTCCCACTGCAGGGGGCACAGGTTTGATCCCTCATCAGGGAACTAAGATTCCACATGCCATGTGGCATGGCCAAAAAATAAAAAAATAAAATAAAAAATAAAAAATAAACTCTTGGATGTTTTATATTTTGTGTTATAATCTAATACTAATGTAACTAAATTGTTTCAGCTCCAGTCATTGTTTGCTCTTTCATTTGGCTCCTGTGATTCTATGTTCCTTTGTCATACTCTCATTAATGTGGGGTTTTTGTTTGTTTGTTTGCTTGTTTTGTTTTAGAATTTCCTTACTTTCTGGAACTACAAGATGCTCCAGTCTCATCTTGTATATGCCCTGCTCTGGTGCCTAGAATCAGCCATCTATCCAAGGACATCTGGTTCCCTTTATTGGAGAATTTTCTCAAAAGCCAAGATCTGGGGTTTGGTTGCGTTCATTGTTGATGGGGTGTCTTTGTTTCTAGATTCTCTCAGCTGACAGCAAGAATACATGTGTGCATACTAACCTCCATATATATATATACACACACAGCTGTAAACATTTCTATGTATATCCATCTATGTTTACCCATTTACATGATATCATCATGCTGATATCTTTACCTGGATACCTTCAAGATTTTCTCTCTTTCTTTGGTTTTCAACAGTCTGACAATGATGTACCTAATTGTGGTTTACTTTTCAAGTGACTTATTTGAGATTCTTAAAGCTACTTGAATGTGTGGCTTGATGGTTTTGGAAAATGTTTGGTCAATATTTCTTCAAACATTATTTCTGTCACTCTCTCCTCTCTTTTGGGGACTCATTGCCTATATGGTAGATTATCATGTTCTGTACGTCTCTAATGAAAATGTCTTAATTTTATGTTCTTTTATCTCTGTAGGCTTCTACCTGAATACTTCCTCTTGATCTGATCTAATTTTTCAGTTTACCAATTCTGTCTTCTGTAAAATAAACTGTACAGGTTCTTGACAAGTTCTCTTCCTCAAGTGAGCATTTCATTTTCCCCTGGTAGGCAGTTAGACTATGGGCGCATTACCTTGATCCAGTCAATACTTCCATTTTCTCCTAACTCCTGAATCTTAATTGAAACTTGTTTATTTAACAAGACCCCTCCTCTTCAGTTGGTTCTGAGATCAAGTTTTATCTCCCTAACACTGTAACTTTATTGAAATCTGTCTTCCATTTTTAATTTTTCAGCATTGGTTGGTTTATCAACATGTAACTTATATGTTGACCTGAGAGAAAATCATAAACAAAATGTCAAGCTCAGTGTATTAGTTTGCTAACACTGCTGTAATAAGGTACCATAAACTGGGCTGCTTAACCAACAGCAATTTATTATCTGACAGCTCTGGAGGCTAGAAGTCCAAAATTAAGGTATTAACAGAGCCAGTCTCCCTCTGAAGGTGGTAGAAAAGGGTAGGTTCTAAGCCTCTAGCCTAGCTTCTGGTAGTTCCTTGGTTTGTGGGAGCATATATCCAATCTTCACATGGTAGTCTCCTCATGTCTAAATTTCTCCTTTTTATAAGTACCTAGTCCCATTGGAGTAGGGGCATATCCTACTCTGGTATGATGTCTACTTACTAATTACATCTTCAAAGACCCTATTTCCAAATAAGTTCACATTCTGAGATACTGGGGGTTAGGACTTCAACATATAAATTTCGAGAGGGGGACATAATTCAACCCATAACACTGAACTCAAAACGTTTCTATTTCCTTCTGTATCTTTGTCCTTAAGTCCTGGCTTCCCTTATTGCTTTCCAGGGTCTTTAAGCACATTTTTTCAGATTACAGTCTGTTTTTATAATTGTTTTTAGCAAGAGATTTAATGATACTAGCTGCTCCATGACTTGACTCTATACTAGCTACTTTTGACTTAAAACATAAGTCTAACTAATCCAATTTTAACATGGTATGTGGTTCTTCGTTTGAAAATTGAAAGAGAGCAATACAATGACCATATCAGGCATGTGATGCATAGTAACTGGCAAAGAGACAGTTGGGCGTTTTCTTGGCTGGGGAAAAGAGCTATTGAGTTAAGGCAAGGGAATTCAGAAAATAATCTACACACAAATCCTGAAGTAGCCCACGTGTTTAGGGAGTCCATGCAGGATGAACTCACTCTGATTTCACCATCATTTTGCTGAGAATTGATTTAACCCTTGGCTGAGCATCTCCTTATATGAATTGATTAGCTCCTTGTGATCAGCAATTGGTTACCCATATTTGCTTCCTAATACTACAGATATAACCCCCGCCTTTAAGCTGCTTACCTCCTTCAACTCTATATAAACTGGGCCACTGCTACCCTCCCATTATTCTCAGATTTGGTTTCTCTCATCCTGGACTCAACATCACAAATTGTCTCTCATCCTTCTAGTCTTTGATCTCAGGACTCATCATATTAATTCCCTAGGATCTCCTTACCTCATTCCTTCAATCTGAGGCTCCTGATTTGAGGTTCTACCTGTGACATTTTTTCCTTCTTCAATACTATCTAGTTTCCACTTACAGCTATACTGCCGTTGGATGACCCAAGTAAACATCCAGCCTCTGGATGGTCCCACATCCTTTTCTTCACTATGATCCTCCAAAGTCAGTGTTCCCCCTTGGCTCACCTCAGGTTCACCAGCAGCTCCTACATTAACTCACAAAACTGAGGGTAAGTCCCATACCCATTATCTCTGGAGAAATCGATAAACACCATTCTTTCTTTTCGTTAATCTCTTTCTTCTTCATAACAAGAATGTTATGAAGAGAGTTTGTCATGGAGTAATCAATTTTATTGGGCCCCCACTGTGTGTAAAACAACTTGCTAAATGTTCTTTAATTATTAAACTATTCATTTAACAACTATTGATTGATTGCCCAGGCTTTGGAGTGACACGATGGTGAAAAAAACAGATGTGTTCTTCCCTATGGAGCTCATAGTCTGGTTGAAGAGTAAGACATTATTCAAGTAATACCAGAAATGTACAAATGCAACTGAGATAAGTGGGAGGAAGAGAGGAACATGGTGTTCTATGTCCATTTAAGCCAGACTCCAAAGTTCTCTTTCAGTCCATTCAGGGCTTCTTAAATCCCATCATAGGTATAGCATCAAAACAGTCTTGGTGCTATACAGCAGGTTCTTATTACTTATCTATTTTATATATAGTAGTGTTTATATAGCACAGGAAACTCTACTCAATACTCTGTAATGGCCTATATGGGAAAATAATCTTAAAAAGAAGAGTGGATATATGTATATGTGTAACTGATTCACTTTACTGTATACCTGAAACTAACACAACATTGTAAATCAACTATACTCCAATAAAAATTTTTAAAAAAGAGGATTGGTGCAGTGATTCTCAATCCCAGCAGTGTATTAGAATTACATGAGGTGCTTTAAAAAAAAAGAAACCATTGGGAGATTGGGATTGACATATACACACTACTATATATAAAATAGATAACTAATAAGGACCTACTATATAGCACAGGGAACTCTACTCAATACTCTGTAATGGCATATATGGGAAAAGAATCTAAAAAAGAGTGGAGATATATATATGTATAACTGATTCACTTTGCTGTACAGCAGAAACTAACACAACATTGTAAATCACCTATACTCCAATAAAAATTAATTAAAAAAAAAAGAAGCCAAGACCCCACCAAAAACTGATAAATTCGACCCTTTGGGAATGGGATCTGGCATGTGATATTTTAAAAAATAGCTATCCACAAGGATTATAACATACAGACTGAGTAGAGAATTCCTGCTCTGGGGAAATGAAAGGGTCCCAGATGCCTTAGCTTCATGGTTTATCACCTCTTTGTTATATCATCCCTTCTGTTTTTGCCTTGTCTCCTGTTTTCAGGAATGGGGCTCTTGTTTGGTTCCCTTTGTTTCAAACCAGAACAGTGACCTCAGGTCCAACATCTGGGTCCCTGGCCCATAGGCCCCATCCTGGCAACATAAAATTCAAGTAACTGATCAGGACCCAGGTCTTCTGAGGGGCCATGCAGCTGTGACCAACAGGCATGTCCCTCAGCTGGGCATGAAGTAACATTTTTATTTGCATGTAGAATAATGTAAAAGAAAGAGGGAAGTAGAAGAGCTCCAGGATGGGGGAAGTGAGGTCTAAGTGGCATGGCCACTCCCTGAACCCCGTCTATAATGCTCTCCAGGCAGCAAGGTGATCGGCTACTGCAGGACACAAGCCCAGTGTCACAGTGTCCCTGAGCTTCTAGAAACTTCCCCAAAAGGCACTCAGAGCCACAAGGACCACGTGACTGACCAAAACGGCTGCCTTCTATTCTCTGGTGAGCTTTCCACACTCTTAGGAGAAACATGACTTCTACCCCTGCCCCTCGCCCAAGAACTTCAAACCCTGCTTGGCTTTCCCTCTCAGATGGGTCCCAGAGCCCATTTATTTCGCTTATTATGTTAGTGCTGCTGTGTATGAGTTTCTGCCTCACATCTCTCTGTGAGTTCAAAATTTGTTATAATCCCTAGCAAAAAATAGAGGTATTTTTTTTCCAGATTGAGGGACAATTCATTTGTTTTGATAATAAAATGGACAGGACAAGGCACCCACTTCAATAAGAAAAATTCAGTTCTTCCTCCTTGGTTTACTCCCCTGGGGAGTAAACCTGGGGATTCTGCTCCTGAATTCCAGGGTCAGCTGCCAGATCCCACAATGACGTCACTGTCTGCATGGATTCAGGCTTATGCCTGCTAACAGTTCTCTGCATTGGCCAGGACACCTGCCTGGCCTGACTCTGCCCCATGCCTGTTGCTCTACCCTGCCCCTCCTCTCCTCCATCCCTCCTGATGGGCCTGTGTGGACTTCTCTGGGTCTGATGGTATGTTCACCTTCTGATCACTGGAGGGTGGATACTCTAGGTCAGCAGAGGAAGGCATTCTTGATGCCTGATCTGGGAAGGGGTTCAGAAAGGCAGAGTAGAGAGAGTGGAGTGGGTCCCCTGGGGTGGGTGGTGGAGAGGCTCCCCCATACCTCATCCATAGCTTGGAAGGCACATGGGATGTTGTAATTTGGCCACAGTGATAAAAGTATAGAACTGCAGAAGCCTCACATTTGTCCAGATGATATTGGGGTCTCTTAAAAGCTGACTTGATACCTCTGAGATTCTCTAAAGGCTCAATAAGGAGAGCGTGAAGTTTAGTTATAAGAATCAATGTCTGGAACTCCTAAAAAAAACATTTATTCCAAACAATGGCTTTTCCAGTTACTGAAATTAAAAAAAATTTTGTGTATTTATAAAAAGAAGGCAGGTAGCAGGTCAGAAAGTGGGCTCTAGAGCTAAACTGCCTGGGTTCAAATACCAGCTCTACCACTTTGGAGCTATGTAACTTTGGACAATTTACATAACTTCTTTGTACCTCGGTTTCCTCATCCATAAAATGTGGATAATTGTAGAAACTATCTCATAGGGTTGTTATGAGACTTAAATGAGTTAATATTTGCAAAGCCCTTAGAATGATACCTGACACATAGTGCACATAGTGTTATATAAGTATTTGTGGTTTTTTTTAAAGTATAAACTTTGATGGTAGCAGACAATGTCCTCAACAACATCCCAACATTATATACCATTGCGAGTTTTTTTTTTTTTTTAATAAACTTATTTATTTATTTTTGGCTGTGTTGGGTTTTCGTTGCTGCATGTGGGCTTTCTCTAGTTGCGGCGAGCAGGGCCTACTCTTCATTGCAGTGCATGGGCTTCTCATTGCAGTGCCTTCTCTTGTTGCAGAGCACGGGCTCTAGGAGCATGGGCTTCAGTAGTTGCAACACGCGGGCTCAGTAGTTGTGGCTCATGGGCTCTAGAGCACAGGCTCAGTAGTTGTGGCACACGGGCTTACTTGCTCCGCGGCACGTGGGATCTTCCCCGACCAGGGCTCGAACCCGTGTCCTCTGCATTGGCAGGTGGATTCTCAACCACTGCACCACCAGGGAAGCCCCACCATAGTGAGCTTTATTTAGCTAGTTTGTGTGTGTGCATGAGTGTGTACAGGTGTGTGTACACACATATTTTGGTAATATCTCTTTATTCAGATTTATGGTTTATACCAAAAACTCAGGCAATAAAAACATTTTTCTGGAGAATCAGCTCTCTGGTGATTTTGAATAGCCCAGTTACAAATAAAAGACATCTAGAGTAATCTATTTCAAACAATGCTCTCGGCCATCTCCTCAGACTCTCCTGGGAGTTGGGGTGGGCTAGGGAGTGAAAATAAGGGTGTAGATGTGGTTCTTATTCCCTCATCCTTTTCAGTCAGAAGAACTCTGCATCCAACTCTTTTATGCATGAACAAATATTCCCACAGTTAAAGAAAACATTTAAACACAACTGATGTAGATGAAGATTTGAGTCTGTGTGCCCCTCGGACCATTATCTACAGGTGATATTTCTCATCACCAGGCTCAGTGAGTTTTGGATGAAAGAAAGTTCAAGATTGTTCTTCCCAGCAAGAACCTGGGATGAACCTTTTCTTGACGAAGTGACAGGTCACACGCTTTAATAATCAACTAGGAAGACCTGGTTAAATCTCCCGTATAAAAATTAGAGTGCTTACCTAATAACTGTGTTCAAAAGGAAAGGCTCCTCTATCCCCATGGGGGCTTTAGGAGAACCCATGGGCTGGGCTAGCACAGTCCTCCCAGACTATCTGGGGCTGACTACAAAGCACCAGACTCACACTTGGACGAGGTTCCTGTATCCCTGCCTCAGGTAGCCACAATTCATCTATCCTGCAAAATGTTCACTGTGGCCATTACCACACCTCCACCCCAGCCTCAGAAACCACAACAAAACCCCCAACACACATCTAATTTTGAGCAACATTGACTCCATTCTAAGACTATAAAATAATAGCAGCCATTCAATAAAAAGGATATGCTAACACACTAAGCATATACATCAACTGTAAGATGTGCCCCAATTTCTCAAATATTTACAATTTTAAAAATTGCATCTTAAAAGCAGAGAAATATGATATCTGCAAATTTGTCCCCCCCCAGGTATTATTTTGAATTATTTGTTATAAACAATTTAGTGTTGGAGAACATTTGTTGAATATAATGGTTTGTGTTTTGAAGTAAGTAACCTTTAATCGTTGGACAATAATTATCTGGCTGAAGTCATTCCTGGAGCAATACATAAGCTAAAATGATCATTGTAGAGAAAAATATTTATCTTTCTAGATTTATTTGTAAGTATCTAATTCATTCAGAAGTCAGATATAATCACTGAGATCACTGTCAAAATAAAACCTGTCAATATTCTGCAAGATAATGATAATTTGGTTTTTCTTTTATTTCTCCTATCTCTTCTTTAGATTTTTAAAATTTTGTTTCATTGGTTAGAATTTCCAGAACAATGTTAAATAACAGTGCTTAATAGAGGTTACCTTCAACTTTCCCTAATTTTGATAGAAATTAATCTAGTGATTAATCATTAAATATAACACTGGTGGTTGGTTCGAACAACATTTTATCATTTTCCAGAAATATATATCTACTTCTACTTTACGTAGAAATTTAAAAATTAGAAATGTAAGAAAAACTTAATCCCATGCCTTTTTTGGCATCTATAGAGAAGATCATAACAATTTTTCTTATTTAACATATTAGCACCACGTAATATTAAATATCTGAATATTAAATTACTAGAATTTATCATTGTAAAAGGGGGAATCGAAACATAGTACTGTTTTGTAAAGTGAATTATTTGTTTTGTGAATTACCTGTGACAAGTTTCCTTGTCTCTATAAACCAGCATGTGGTTGGTGTCTCAGGGACCAGAGACTAATTATAATAGCGCCAGCCTAGGCAGGACACCATTAGGAGGTCAGACCTGCCAGAAGAAATCAATTATAGGGGATGAGCCTTGTTTGGATGTGTTTCGTGCCACTGCCCCCTCGGAGGTCTAAGACCTTGCTTCCTGGTGCAAAGATCAAGAATGCCAGAGCCTGTCATTTGTACACCACTTGGCACTGACCGCCCCCCACCCCAGTCATCTTCGCCTTTGTTCAGTACAGAATTAATGACGAGACATGGAGAGGATGTGGAGATAAGGACTCCTCTTTATGAGACGCTCACTGCAGCCAAAAGAGCAGATTGTAGACAAATCCAATAATCCTCTGGCAGAAAACAGGCATATCGCACATTTGCACACATGTTCTCAGAGATCACACACATACTCATACACTTATACCCTTCTCCTCACATTAGGAGATTTGTTGAATACAGTGAGGGCTTAATACAGGCTTGTTTCATGAATAAGTGAATGAGTAAGAGAACTCAGTTGTCCAAGTGTGTCCTCGTACTCACCCACATACACACATACTAATGTCCACTCATAGATACACAGGCAAGTGGAAGAACACCCTCCCTGTAACTCTTCACACGTGTCAACTACTGTCACGGTCCCCTCCAAGCTGCCATGCATCCCCTCCGGAAGTCTCTGCAACAGGTAGGAGGAAGGATCAAAACTCTCAATTCAAACTGCCTCAACCACAGATAGATTTAATGCTGCACATAATAGGAGGTCCAGAAATAGAGTTCCAGGACTAATAGATCTGGAGGCTGTCAACAAGGACCGAACTTCATCCTGTCACCTCCTTTGCCATTTGCAGGATCATTTTTACCCTGAGCCTAGTTCCCCTTCTGGGCGCAGGATGGCTCCCAGGACTGCACATTTCCTAGTTCTTATCCAGGGAGAGAAAGCAAGAGGCTTCCTGAGGCTTTCTCAAAAGCTAGGAAGAACTTTACAGAAGTCGACGGTAAACTTCTTCCTGCACACCAATGACCATAGGGTAGAGCCCTTTCCTGAAACAAGGAGGTGGGATTGTACTTACCAAGCAGTCTACCTCTTGAGGCAAGGGCCACAGTGATGGACAGATGCTGGAAAGTCAAGCATCAGAATCACAGCAGTCTGAAAGTGATCTGTAGTGCTAGTTTCCAGTGCCATGCTGCTGTGAACACCCATGTACAAGTTTTTATGAGGACACATACTTTCATTTCTCTTGGGTATATACCTAGGAGTAGCACTGTTGGATCACATGGTAAATACGTTTGACCATTTGAGGAACTGCTGGACTGTTTTCCAAAGCAGCTGCACTACTTAACATTCAGCAGTGTAAGCGGATTTCGATTTTTCCACATCCTCATCACATTTGTATCTGTCTTTGAATACAGTCATCTTAGTAAGTGTGAAGTAGTATCTCACTGTGGTGTAAATTAATTTAATTTTGGCTCTTCTGGATTCCTAGAATTTCTATATGAATTTTAGGTTTCAGCTTGTCAATTTATGTAAAGGAGTCAGCTGGAATTTTTATAGAGACTCCCTCGAATCTATAGAGATTAGGGAGGTTTGCTATCTTAACCATACTGAGTCTTTTGATCCATGAACATGGGATGTTTTTCTATTTATTCAAGTCTTCTTTACTCTCTTTCATCCGTATCTTGTAGTTTTCATAGTATAAGTGTTGCACTCTTTTTGTTAAATTTATTCCCAAGTATTGTATTGTTTGATCTTATTATAAACTGACCTGTCTTTTTGCATGTCATTGACTGTTTATTAATTGATGCTGTATAGAATTATAGTTGATTTTTGCATATTGATCTTGTATCCTCAACCTTATTGAACTTGCTTATTAATTCTAATAGATTTTTAATGACCTTAGTCTGGCTTTCTTTCTTTCTTCTTTTTTTTTGGTGTTTTTCTTTACAATAATTCTCCTCTTGCAAGGTTTATAACAAATTTAATTTTTAAAAAACCCAACAATATACATGTATGGTACAATTGTTCTGTCCCAATTCTTGATGTTCCTCAAGTTTGCTAAATGAATATTGTTTTATTGTACAGATGATGAAACTAAACTTTAGAAAAGTTAGGTAACTTTCATAAGATCACAAGGTCAAAACAAAGATTTTCCTTTTTTTCTGTAGAGCATGTGAGAGATGAAGATTCACAACATTTCTTTACACCACTTCAGGTCCTAGGCTTATGTGTGTGCGCACACACACACACACACACACACACACACACACACACACACACTGGGGTTCATGTTTTTTTCAGACCTGCACTACTGCGAAGGTTTTCTCTGGTTAACTTCCTACAAGTCAGTAGTGATGTACATGTTAGCTATGTCTTCAAAGGCTGTGCGTGACTTTAGAGTAAATCTCAATCCTTTTTACCACCATTTACAGATGGAGAACTAAGAAGGGATGTGACTTGCCCAAGGTTACATAAAAAATAGTGGTAGAAGAATGATCCTGGTCATGTCAGACTTCTTTTGGTTTGTCCTAAAATCTGTAGCCTTTTTCTTTTGCTGGATCTAGAAATTGTTTATCATACCACTTCAGAGATAAAATTGTAAAGGGAAATGTATAATCAAAAAGTTGAATTCCTTGAACAAAGACTGAGAAAGACTAACAGCCATCTATTTGGGAGAATAAGCTTCATTCATATATTAATTCTTTCAACAAATACTTATTGAATGCCTATTAAGCTGTTATACACCAGGTCATGAGCTAGGTAAAGGGGTACAGTGGTAAAGATATAACCCTTGTTTTCTACAAGTTTACAGCACAGTGAGGGATAAAGACAAGCTGACAATTTCTACACTGTTTGACAAGCTCTGGGAACTATGGGAAAATGCCAGTCACTCATATGGCCAGGCAGAGAATGATTCTTGGAGGGGAATGTGTCTAAGCTGAGGTTAGAATTATAAAACAAAACAAAGGATGTATAAGGAGTGAGAAAGGAGAAATAGAGTAAAAGTAGCAGCAGATAATCACAGTTGGGTAATTTGAAGCCATTCTGGACAGCTGAAACAGAAGAGTTGAGGGCAGCGAATAAGTAAGCACGTGCACTCACTGCTTAGATCATTGCCTGGCATGTATTACACCCTCCATAAATATACATTGAGTGGATGAACGAGTGATGGAGGTGAGTCTGGAGAAGGCAGGAATCATATCAAGAAGGATCCTGTACAAACATAGAGCAAGTTTGAATTTTATTCTAAAGATACTAAGCCGTAATGGATTTTCATCGGGAAAGTGGTATGTCAGATCTGCCCTCTGGAAATGTGGAAAACTTATTGGAGGTGTACAATTTTGTGTATGATGAGGAGGTTGTTATAAAAACTCAGGTGTCCCACAGTCAACATTGTTCTCAATGGTGAAAAACTGAAACCATTTCCTCTAAGATCAGAAACAAGACAAAGTTGCCCACTTCCACCACTATTACTCAACATAGTTTTGGAAGTCCTAGCCATGGCAATCAGAGAAGAAAAAGAAATAAAAGAAATCCAAATCGGAAAAGAAGAAGTAAAACTGTCACTGTTTGCAGCTGACATGATACTATACATAGAGAATCCTAAAGATGCTACCAGGAAACTACTAGGTCTAATCAATGAATTTGGTAAAGTGACAGGATACAAAATTAGTAAACAGAAATCTCTTGCATTCCTATACACTAATGATGAAAAATCTGAAAGAGAAGTTAAGGAAACACTCCCATTTACCATTGCAACAAAAAGAATAAAATACTTAAGAATAAACCTACCTAAGGAGACAAAAAACCTGCATGCAGAAAACTATAAGACACTGATGAAAGAAATTAAAGATGATACAAACAGATGGAGAGATATACCTTGTTCTTGGATTGGAAGAATCAACATTGTGAAAATGACTATACTACCCAAAGCAATCTACAGATTCAACGCAATCCCCATCAAACTACCAATGGCATTTTTCACAGAACCAGAACAAAACTTTCACAGTTTGTATGGAAACACAAAAGACCCCAAATAGCCAAAGTAATCTTGAGAAAGAAAAACGGAGCTGGAGGAATCATGCTCCCTGACTTCAGATGATACCACAAAGCTACAGTAATCAAGACAGTATAGTACTGGCACAAAAACAGACATATAGATCAATGGAACAGGATAGAAAGCCCAGAAATAATCCCACGCATCTATGGTCACATTATTTTTCATAAAGGAGGCAAGAATATACAATGGAGAAAAGACAGCCTCTTCAAAAAGTGGTGCTGGGAAAACTGGACAGCTACATGTAAAAGAATGAAATTAGAACACTCTCTAACACCATACACAAAAATAAACTCAAAATGGATTAAAAACCTAAATGTAAGGCCAGACACTATAAAACTCTTGGAAGAAAACTTAGGCAGAACACTCTATGACATAAATCACAGTAAGATCCGTTTTGACCCACCTCCTAGAGAAAGGGAAATAAAAACAAAAATAAACAAATGGGACCTAATGAAAAAAGCCTTTTCACAGCAAAAGAAACTATAAACAAGACAAAAAGACAACCCTCAGAATGGGAGAAAATATTTGCAAACTAAACAACTGACAAAGGATTAATCTCCAAAATTTACAAGCAGCTCATGCAGCTCCATATCAAAAAAACAAACAACCCAATCCAAAAATGGGCAGAAGACTTAAACAGACATTTCTCCAAAGAAGATATACAGATTGCCAACAAACACATGAAAGAATGCTCAACATCACTAATCGTTAGAGAAATGCAAATCAAAACCACAATGAGGTATCACCTCACACCAGTCAGAATGGCCATCATCAAAAAATCTACAAACAATAAATGCTGGAGAGGGTGTGGAGAAAAGGGAACCCTCTTGCACTGTTGGTGGGAATGTAAATTGATACAGCCACTATGGAGAACAGTATAGAAGTTCCTAAAAGCTAAAAATAGAACTACCATATGACTCTGCAATCCCACTACTGGGCATATATCCTGCGAAAACCATAATTCAAAAAGAGTCATGTACCACAATATTCACCACAGCACTATTTACAATAGCCAGGACATGGAAGCAAACTAGGTGTCCATTGACAAATGACTGGATAAAGAAGATGTGGCACATATATACAATGGAATATTACTCAGCCATAAAAAGAAATGAAATTGAGATATTTGTAGTGAGGTGGATGGACCTAGAGTCTGTCATACAGAGTGAAGTAAGTCAGAAAGAGAGAAACAAGTACCGTATGCTAACACATATATATGGAATCTATAAAAAAAAAAAAAGTTCTGATGAACCTAGGGCAGGACAGGAATAAAGTCGAAGATGTCAAGAATGGACTTGAGGACACGGGGAGGGGGAAGGGTAAGCTGGGAGGAAGTGAGAGAGTGGCATGCACATATATACACTACCAAATGTAAAATAGATAGCTAGTGGGAAGCTGCCGCATAGCACAAGGAGGTCAGCTCATTGCTTTGTGACCACCTAGAGGGGTGGAATAGGAAGGGTGGGAGGGAGGTGCAAGAGGGAGGGGATATGGGGACATATGTATATGTATAGCTGATTCACTTTGTTATACAGCAGAAACTAACACAACATTGTAAAGCAATTATACTCCAATAAAGATGTTAAAAAAAAAACTCAGGTGAGAAGTAAGAAATGTGGAAGGTAGAGTAGGGTTGAGAAAAAGTGCTGGCTGTAGAGAGTAAGGAGGAATTTGGCACTTGGTATCTGGATTGGAAGAGTGGGTAGAGAAGTGGAGGTAGAGAAAGGTGTCCAGGTTTCTGCACCTGTTTTTATTTTTGGCATGAGATTGGGGCTGAGGAGATGAGGCAACAGTGGGGAAGGAAGCAGAGGTGCCAACTGGGATGTAAGATGCCATCTCCCTCCCTCCCTTCTTTCTTTTCTTTCTATATCAATTCTATAGGGAGAAAACTGGAAAAGAGGTGATGTTGGATAAGCTATGTATCCTTTATAGCCCTCCATCTCTCATGTTTAAATAAAGAGGTTGGGTGACCACTGAAGTTTCTTCTAACTTGGAAATTCTCTGCTCCATGATATATCTTTATCAAGACCCACCTACTCGGTGTGGACTTCCTGCAGAGGGAGTTTTTAAGAAACTTTTGGTAAGAGAAAGATGAGCTAAGAGTTGAGAACTCTTAACTGTCTGGAACTGTCTGGAACTCAGAAAACCTGGCTCGGCCCAACTACTTGGAGGAAAGTCAATTCAAGGTTTAGTCTCATCAAAAATGAGAATGAAAAATGGTAGACTAATGATGGCAAAGAAACCTTTCCCCTCCAGCTGCCTCTTGCTCCAGGGAGTGGCTTGGAGAAGGGATCTTCCTTTCTCCTACTCACACCCCTTGCTCTATTCCTAACCTAAACGTTATTGATTCTTCTCTTCGTCCTGAATGATTTCTTAGTGTTCACTCTACTTCCTGAGGAGGCTCATCTTTGATATTCAACTTAAGCTGTTTAGGAAATTCAAGTGTCATTCACTTTGGCTTTGAGAGAGACCTTACTAACTGGGGATACATCTGCTCTCACCGTGGGGAATCAAGGTCAGTATCTTATATTCCAGTTATTTGAAGCCTGCTCCTGGCCTGCCGTCAGGCACACAATGTATAATATTTATATCAGTGATCAGTGGAACCTTCCTATTGGATAAATAGGAATACAGCTTCCCAAATGTAAAGGGAAGCATGTTTCCTTTTCTATTTCATGTATCCTTTTCATGTAATAAATATTACTGGCTCAGACAAAAGAGAAATCTCTAAGAACTCATCTATATAACTTGAGATTATACTTAAAGATGAAAATCAAATACAGGCAATAGATGGAATATACCAGAATTGAAATTTTAGGTCAAAGTACTGCATATCTTGATCAGGAATAGAACAATGTTTTTTAATTTGTTGTGGGTTACGTAGCTATTCCTGATTTTGTAAAATGTAAAACCTTTTATCTGGAAATTATTTTTTATATTTGGAACAAATGATAAATCCTTTGTGGTTTTAACATTTTATTTGGTATCTGCTTTACACATTTTCTCAGCTTTGGGAGTGCTTCCAGATAGACATCTGCATGGAATAATGGAGAAATCTAAAGAAGAAAGACACCAAACCACTTTTTTCAAATCACCTTAGGCAGTTGCTGATGAGGTGGCTTAATAGGAAGATGAAAGCTTTGCTAACCTGGATCTCCACTTATTCAATAAAGTAAACAGGAGATGAACTTGGGTAGCAGGGAATATTTAATTGCTGCAGAGTTCTAAATGCTTTTCTTTAAAAAAAAAAAAAAGCCAATGTGATTCAGAAGCTTTTTTTTAAGCTTTCCCTTTTAGATATGCAAGCAGATAATTTTAACAAAAGGAAACATTGTTTAAAATACAGTGTTGCTTAGCAAAAAATATTGATCATCTTCTCTTGTGACCCTCAGTCCAGCAGAGCTCTCAGCCTAGCTTCTCTTACTGTGCATCTTTGTACCTCTCAGTGAACCTTTGGGCTTTGCTTTCTTTTTTCTGTATGCCTACTACATACCATGTGCTTTACATATACTATCTCAGTAAGCCAATGCTGGGAAACAAAATGTTAAGTCCTTTGAGTTCTGCCCCCACCTGTTTTTTTCTTTCCCCAAATAGTGAGTGAGGTTGAAATGCACAATCCAATACTTAGGGTTTAATCTCAAGTTCACCACTTTTTATCCTTCTGCAAGTTACATAATACGTATCTGAGCAGCTTTCCTAGATGTGTATAGGTAGCAGTGTTTCTTGCTTGAGCCTAATTCATTCTTACTCTAGGAGACAAAGTGATTAGGTTGTGTCTGGAAGGATCCACTAGTTGAAGAGGGAAGATTCTGCATTCAGTAGCCTTTGCCCAGACAGACCTCTGAAATCAAAGAGAGATAAGGACTTTCTCTATGGGCTGAAGAAATTTAATGGACCAGCACATTTTTTTCCAGTAAGCTACAGCAAACGTTATTGGCTACTTAACCAACATCCATTCCTTCCAAATAGTACCACATTTTATTCAGATTTCCATGTTTAACTGTGTGGCCATGTGGTTTAGGAGAGATCGACTCCATCCTCTCATGTGAGTGCTGATTGGTCTAAGCCAGTTATTATATTATATTATAACACCGTATTCCTTTGCTGATTGGTCTGAGCATGAACAAGAGAGATACTTCAGATCAATGGGTCATGGGGAGATAGCTACTGGAGACTTCTCATGATAATGAGAAGATAAAGAATGGAGAGAACATGGTAAAGATGATAGAATAGACATATGCAAAGAACTTAAGTCCTGAAGCTATCACTGTACTATTGAATCAACTAATCTCATGGGATGATGAATGTTCTTTAGTAAGCCACTTGACGAAGAGTTTTCAGTTATGTGCAGCTGAAAGCACCCTGGCTGACACAGAAGCCTGTTGCCTAGTCATCTCCTATAACTGTAGAAATGGAGAAGGAGTGGCTCGTTTCCCTTTTAAAGCTCCCAAGCAATTTCTGCTCCTGGCTCTTAGCTTCTGAGAAGCCAAGGAGGTTGGTGATATGAAAGGTAAAGTAAGTGGTCGAGGTGTGACTAGCCTAGAGGTTTAACTATGAGTTACTTTAGGTAAAATTGGAATGAAATTCATATGAGAGGACAAACCACCACACTAATGGCGTGGGGTCAGTTGTAGTTTGAGATAATGTTGTATCTCTTCATGCGATTCAGAATTAACTACACCTTGCACCTTCCTCACAAGATGTGCAGAAACTCAAGAGACCAAAGAGAACTATCTCCCAACAACAGGTACTATTATTACCCTTATTTTACAAATGAGAAGATTGAGGTCCAAGATTATGTAATTTGCTCATGGTTACATGGCCAGGTTTTAATTTCTACTCTGCTTCTTCTTTGCTATGTGACCTTGCTTAATTTCTATACCCTGCCTATTCTACCTCCTTACTATCTTTACTAAGTCATTTCCTCCCCTTTCCCACTTGCTTATATCAACCCTGTGCAACGTCTCACCTGGATCATTGTACCAGCTTCTAACTGTCTTACTCTTCCTCTCCTTCAACTTTTTCTAAAGATTGCAGCCAGGGTTTCCTTTCTAAAATGCAAATCTGATCATATGATCCCCCATCCTTAAAATCCTCTAATGACTCTCTCCTATGTACAGTACTTACCATGGTGTGTGTCATCCTTACACATCTGGCCCCTGCCTGCCTTTCTTATAGTCACTCCTGCCATAACGAATTGCAGTTCATATTTTTCAAGCTTCCATATGTCCACCTTTGTGGTTCCCTCGGCTAGGAAAGGCTTTTCTCCCCCAGTCCATCTGGAAATTGCCATCATAGTTTTATAATTTTATGTATTGAATTTCCTCAGTGAAGCTTTGTCAGAATCCTTCCCTCTCATCAGACAGATTAACACTCTCTTCTTTTTTTATTTCCTCCTTCTGTCTTTCACCTCCTTATCCCTTTGGCTCTTTTCTCCTTTCTTGTGTCTTATCAAATTAAATCTCATAAGCTCAGCCACCTATGTCCTGCCAATAGCAAAGATCCCATAATCCCCGGGACCATGTGCACATTCCACTGTGGCTTCTAGAGTCACCGTCCTCCACTTGTCAAGTCTTACCTGGCCTTTTGCAAAATTGAGTGATGATTTGACCCCTTCGAAAAATGCAGAGATCAGATCAGCCCTGGGCAGGGCTAGAAGTGGGGATTGACTAGAATGGGCATAAGGACAAGTTTTGGGTGAATGAAAATGGTTTATAAATTGGTTATGGTGCTGGGAACACTTCAGGTAGGTAAGATGTAAGCTGAAGTTGTTGGGTGGAACTTCTGAGGCAATCTTCTTAAAAAGAGAGCAGATCCAGCTAGCACATGTCCCTGTGACTCTTACCTTTCTTTATGCCTGGATCTTGGAAGCAATGGTGAAGGTAGAGCAGCCATCTTATCACTAGGAGGCAACAAGCAGATGGGAAGGATGACAGAGAAGAAAACAGAAGGAGTCTGGGACCCCGATGAAAACTTTTTAGCATTCCTGGATGGCCTACCTCCAGGTACGTCATTTGCACTTAAATTGTTTAAGACACTGCTTTTCAGATTCCAGTCACTTACTGCCAAATGCGGTTTCTAACTGACATATTTTTGAAGCTGTGTGTCCACATTGATAAAATCTAGAGGATCAATGAGTAACACATTCAATCAATGTAGGTCAACCAACTTATTTGGGATTTTGACTCAAATCAGTCAAAATCATTTGCTTGCCTTACACCTTTCATAATTGGCAGAATTTTACTTTCCAAACATCCAGGCATTTGTTTTTAGTTTTCTTTTTCCTCTACTGGTATAGATGCATCTTTCTTGGTCACAGGTTTGCTGCTCAGATGGAAATCAGGCCCTCCCCATTTCCACAAGGTGAAACAGGTTCTAATGTAATCAGTTTAGGTCAGCCCTGGAGAGTTCCTTTGTTCTCTGTTTTTATATAAAAATCTGTCAACCGGAACCAAAATAAATCAATAGTGGCTAAACACGGAAGTTCCTCTTTTCAAATTTCTTTGGACCCCTCAAGAAATCTGAAAACAAGAAGTAAAGAGATTCCATTAGGAGTCCTCATGGAGGCTGAGAGGGGGATTAGGGCTGCCTTGGGGGTAGGTGCAGAGAAAAGCATGTGTTCTTCATTAAACTTGGCCCTGCCTGCCTCACCAAGTTCCCCTCAGAGGACCTGGCTCAGTCCCAGGCATGGCAGGAGGGAGGTCTCGGGTTCTGCCAGGTTTGGTGCAGCCCACTTCTCTTCCTGGCCAAAAGATCCACAACTTACACACACTTGAGATGGAATCTATTCCATGGGAAGATGTTTCCAAATTTTTTCCTCCATTAGCAAAGAGTTCAAGTGCTTTAAACTTTACCTAATGATTCTCTAAGCAAATCCTCCTCATCTCTCCTCCCTGAGGCCACTTCAGTCCATTTTTCCTGCCAGCACTGAGCCCGCACTCCATGCCAGTCACTTCACTGCAGTTGGGAGCACCAAGAGGAAGAATCTGTGTCCTATCCTTACAGGCTCCTGGGCTATCAGAGTCTCCTGGGTTGGTGGAGGGCTCCCATAGGCCAATCCCAGACCCGTGCAGGCAACTGCTTGGGAATCATGTGGGCGAAGCTTTATTGGGGAGATGTTGCTGCTGTCAGTCTGGGGGAAAGGGAGGTTGGGAGCTTGTGTTTTGACTCCATTCTGCAGGTGAGTCTGATGCAGAGCCAGATTCCTAGGGGCCACAAAACCTCTGGTCTGGTCAGAAGGCTTTGTTCACTGCTCTCTGAAGTGTTACTTTTGTCCACCTTTCCCAGGCCCTCCTCTTGCTCCATTCTTATTTAAATCCGACTATCATTTCAGTCCCTAGAGCCAAACTCAGTTCTAACAATCTTCATGAAGCCATTGGTGACAACTCTGGTTCAATGATTCCTCTTTCTCTGGGCTCTTTGATGTTGGGCCCTCCGTCCATTTGGAGTGAATCCAGAGAGCCACGGTAATTTCTCTTGTCATGAATATGCATTGTCTCATTTATCAAAGTGTAGAAGCCCTTATAGGTTGTGCATCTGATTTCTGGTCTTCTAGTGCCTCAGACCATGCGTGACTGAGGCACTGGGTTGGGACAGTCACTGCGGATGTCTAAACTATGAAGTTTGGCATCCTACAGCCATGGGTTCAGCTCTAGGCTGAGCAATATCTAAGATCTATGACTTTAGTCAGATTCCTAAATCCCCTGGGTCTCAGGTGGCTCAGTTGCAGAGTAAAGGGCTTAGCACAGAACCAGGCTCCCAACAACTGTTCACTAAATCATCATTATTAGTTATGATATATCTGGTTCTTGTTTTTCTTTCCATTCTTTTTATCTCCTTTACGCTTTGAAAAAAAATTCCAATTGTTTGTATGAAAAGAATTTGGAGATACTAAAACGAAGGTGATGTAAATATAACCTACAAAAGCAGGTATGTTGCAGCTGTCACAGACTACACACCATGCAACCCTATTACATTTGAAAATGAGACACAGTCACACCATGGAGGTGCATTTAGCATATAAGCTTACTGCTTAAGAAGCTGTTGTTTCTCTTTAGGGGAATACAACTGGACTATTCTGATACCAGGTCAGCAATGTTGGTCTCTTTATAGCTTCTTTAGAAAGACAACCATATGCATGGTAAGTTGAGATCAATAACAGGTTATTCCTCCTTAATTATGCATGTATCATGCAAATATAAACATATACCTAAAATCAGCTAAACTGAGAGAGTAAAACATAAAGAAAGAAAGAGGTCTTACAGATCTTTGCTACTCAAAGCGTGATCTGCAGGCCAGCAAAATTGGCATCAGCTGGGAGCTTGTCATCAATGCAGCGTCTTAGGCCCTACCTCAAATCTGCTGACCTAGAATCTGCATCGTAACAAAATCCGCAGGTGATTTGTATGCATGTTGAATTTTGAAAAGAGGCTGCTATAGAGAACCCTTAAAAGATAACAATGAGAGGTCTAAGACACTATTTGGTCTTTCCCATAAGCCTGAAGTGATGTCGTGCCCTGTTGGTAGCACTTCCTTCCACACTCAAGAAGGGGCTCCTTTATTTCTTCACTGATGCTTCCTGGGAACCTTTAATAGAAGTGGAATCAGTCATCGTTCACATATTCTTGCTCCTCAGTATTGTTGGCCACCATGCTTGCTTTAGGTAATAGACTCTAGAGGGATGACATCGTGACCATGTTAGACCCATTAACATTTCTATCTCCCAGTGGTGGTAAAAGTAGATAGGTTTGCAATTCATTTACTCATCAATGATTTTACTGAGCAGCCAGGCATTGGGTTAGGCCCTGAAGAGGAAAAGGAGAACAGAAGATGGTCCTTGCTACACTTGATGAGGAAGTCAGCTGTAACAAACAGACCCTTATAGTCCAACATGCGGGCAACATGACATGGGGTAAAGAAGAAGTGACTTTGAACTCTGCAGTGAAATTGCTGACAAAGGCCATCTTCCCTTTTCCTGCTTTGTAGAAAGGAAGACCTGAGGAGGCGGCAGTTGGAATAAAAAGACATCCTTGAAAGACCCTGTGAATCTGACTCACAAGATCCCTGTCCTCCGTGGACAGCCTTTCTTCTCAGAGGGACGCAGTTGCTTCCTACATCTTTATTAACCCTTAATTCCAGGGGCCAAAAATGTCTTTAAATGTATTTCCTCCTGAACTGAGATGAATAGCTTGCCTTGAGTTTATTTTTCCCACCATTTCTCTACTTAGGTTTTTAAAAATATTTCACAGCATCTCTACTACAATTGATCAGAAAACAAAGAAATAAACCTTATCCGTGATTTCTGCCAATATCTGGCAATGCCATGGAAGAGATGTTTTGATTAGGCAATTTTCATTACTAAAAACACTATAGCACAATAAATTAATTCAATGTTGTGCACTTATCTATTAGAAACATTACTATAGGAGTATAAAAATGTTAATTATTCATTATCATCACTCTGATTATTTGTTGTGGCTGATAATTACATTGAATATATTTTATATCAGTAATAACCTTCTGTCTACATTTACAACATGCTGTATCTTGGGGGCTTGTCAAGTTTTTTCCCCAAGCCTTTCCTTTATTAAGACACAGACCTCAGGAGTACATAACCTTTATGTTGAAGACTGATTTTCTTCTTTCATATAAAGAACAAATATTATAGATTAATTAATCCAGGATGATTATTATTTAATCACTCTTCCTCTGGCTTCACAAGGGATTTGGCTTTTATTCAGTTGCTCATTCATATTGTTATGAAGAATAAATGCAGTCATAAAATATTTGTGTGCTATGAATTCACAGAACAACTAACTGAGAACCTGGAGGGGGATGCCTGCCAGCTGGGCACCCACTTGAGTCCCACACCATGTGGCCTCAGCCTCAAACACAAGCAAATGACCTGAGGTGAAGAGACTGAATCAGGGCAGGAGAGCTTAGCCTCTGAGCTGACTGGATTGGGGGTAGTTCAACCACAGACCTAATATTTCAGTCCCACAAAATTTACTGAGCACCTACTATGCACTGTCACTGTGTTAGATTTGAGAATAAACTCCCCACTCATTGCTTGACCTTGAAACCATTATTTACTGCTTTGTGCCTTGGTCTCCTCATCTGTAAAATGGGATAATAATAGAACCCACTTCGTTGGATAGTGAGGATTAAGTGGGTTAATAATAACTGTTGAAATGCCTTGAATGGTGCCTGGCACTGGCAAGCACTCAAAAAATCTAAGCTATTATTATCATTCAGATGTCGTTTCTCTTGTCTAGATGGAGGCAGATGCATGAGAAGTAAGAAACACACACGACTAATTGTGCAGATGCAGTGATCAAAGTCTGTTGAAAGGCACAGAAGTAGGATGTGGTCAGTCAGCCTGGGGTGTGATGGGTGAGGAAAGACTTCCAAAAGGAGGAGATCTTTGGAGCTGACTCCAAAATGAAGATACCGCTATGCTGAGTAGATCCACTGAGGGGTGGGTGTGGGGGGAAGGGAGGGAGGGTTGTCCATGAAGCCTGCGAAGCTTGTGGGGAGGGAGGGAGACGGTTAGGTCAGCAAGGACCAAGTTCCATGGAGTCAAACATGGGGGGCTGGCAGCTTGGACTTCACCCTGAAGGCATCGATGAGCCATGAAAGGGTCTACAGGAGGGGAGTCACAAATAGATTGGCATCGCCACAGCTTGGAGTGCAGAGGAGATGGTGGCTGAGAGTCTGGAGAGAGGCTCATCGGCAGCTTCCAGGCAGGGGCTGTGAGGTCTGAGCTGAGGCAGAGAAATGTGGGTTCATGTGCAGAAGCTGTACAGAGGCCCAACTAACTCCACAAGTGGTCCAAGGAGGCATTCTGAGAGGAAGCGAAGCTTTTGAGTTTGATTTTAAATAACAGCTATATTATTGCTGGGGTAAAATTGGAGGACGAGAAGGAAGGTGGGTTAAGTATTATAGGTGAAAATGCAAGGTGAAGTAACAACATGCAACATTTATCATGTGCTTACTGCATGCCAGGTACTACACAAAATGCCTCACCTGTGTTACAAATCCTGGCAGAAGCTCAGTGAGGAAAACGCCCTTAGGATGCCCATTTTACAGATGAGGAAATGAAGGCTCTGATTGTTACATATCAGGGCTACAGAGAAAGAAGTGGGAGCTTTGAATTCTGGAACATTCCCCCTCGATTTTCATGGTCAATGAAACGAGTGATATAATTCTTGTGACCTCGTAGTGTTTTATTCCGTGTCTTCTATAGGAACCATCAGGGCCCTCAGAAAGGGCTGCTGCCTCTGTGTGTGTGGTGGAGAGCTTGTTGGAAAACCTACCGAGCTTTTGAGCAACCATGGTTACGTGTCATATAAAGTTTACATTTTAATTCCCGTAGGAAATGTCTGCTCCTATGAGGTGAGCGTTTATTCTCGCTAGACAAGGAGAAGCCTGAGCCTCAGGGGCCTGCTATGTCTTCCAACTACAGGAGACACCCTGGGCAGCGGCTTCTCAGCCAGCAGGACCTCTGGTGCTGATGTGAGTGTCCGGGTGTGGGGGACAGAATGAGGTTTGGTGTGGAGGTGGAAAGGGGGTGGGGCTCCCTGAATCATGATGAGCAAGGTCTCTGAGCAGATCCGGGCACAAGTGCTCCAGAAAACACTCGGGACATCCAGGCTCAAGGCACTGAGGTGAAATATAGAAGAAAGCAATTTTCAAGTTCCTTCTCTCTCTGAGTCCATTTCCTTGGATGTTCAGTGGGTAGCTCTTCTGTGATGGGGACTGGAGATAATGTTGGTTAACCAGTATGGAACTCCACGACTGTTCGTTTTTGTCCTGGGGAGGGGCTCCAGGCAACCAAGACATCCAAGATCTGCAGTGCACAGCACTGTACCCACCGGGAGTAGAGGGGGCTGTGACTCCGGGCTCACAACAAGTAGGTTGGCTTCCAACAGAAATTCGAATTGGGGCTTGGGGGACTTTTTTGAAAGACATTAATTAGCTTAAAAGAGTGCCCTTTACAGTCAGTTTTCAACCGTGTCTGCTTAGAATTGCTCAGGGAGGTTCTAAACATGTTAGTGTACAGGCTGTCTCCCTAGAGATTCTGACCCATTTGATCTCGGGTGGCCCCAGGCATTGGTCTATTTTAAAATCTCCCCAGGATAATAATGTGTCGCCAGAACTGAAACCACCCATTTAGGCAGAGACTGAAGGCCAGCTGTTTGGGCCCCACCAAGCACGAGCCAGAGCTCCAGGGGCACTTCCGCCAAGGGCAGGCACGTTAACAGGCAGCTTTGTAGGAACAGCAACAAAACTTACGAAGCCAGGGAAATGCCACAGGCAGGCTCCTGCAGAGGCTGGGCCACTCCTGTCCGCCTCCCCTGGGAACAGTGCCATGTGGACCGTGCCCTTTGGGTCAGCCACAAAGCACAGAAACACTTCATTCAAGATTTCCATTCATTGTTCAGCCCTGGGACAGGGGAATGCATGAGAAAACCTATGACTGCCCCTCTAGCCCAGCTTTTTAGTAGGAGAAGGTGCTGCCCTTGAGCAGAAGACATGGTCTTGAGCTGTGCTCATAATCCAAGCTCCCCAAAGGGCAGGGCAGGTCTTAACTGGCTTAGCCTGGTCTGCATCTGTGTAGTCAGTTCTCAATTTTGCAGGAGAGGATTTTCCTCTTTATGGTTTACATGTGGCTGACATCTAATTCCAGCCTGTTTCTTTCCGCTATTCCACACCCTCCTGGGTCTGCCTCCCTATGGCCTACATGGCACACAGACTCCTACAACTGTTATCTAAGCAGACTAAGATGTCAAACTGGTTCATAGTGTTTCACTTGGCTCTCAACATACCACAGGCACTAAATAGATGTCTGTTGATTGATTGGTTGTGGCCACCGGATCATGATGAGTAGATCAAAGACTAAGAAAATTATTTTTTTATTGTCTTCTTTCCTCCATTGTGTTGATGAGCAAGAGTTGACCGTGATACTTTCTAGGTTGCGCTTTTTGCAAATGCCTTCCAGGTCCAGAAGTAAAGAACAGAAATTTTCTCCTTATTGCTAAGGTGTTATCTTTCTCTAGCCTTTTGTTGGTTCCATTGTATTTTATTTTTTTAACATCTTTATTGGAGTATAATTGCTTTACAATGGTGTGTTGTTTCTGCTTCATAACAAAGTGAATCAGCTATACATATACATATATCCCCATATCTCTGCCCTCTTGCGTCTCCCTCCCTTCCACCCTCCCTATCCCACCCCTCTAGGTGGTCACAAAGCACCGAGCTGATCTACCTGTGCTATGAGGCTGCTTCCCACTAGCTATCTATTTTACATTTGGTAGTGTATATATGTCCATGCCACTCTCTCACGTCGTCCCAGTTTATCCTTCCCCTCCCCCTGTCCTCAAGTCCATTCTTTATGTCTGCCTCTTTATTCCTGTCCTGACCCTAGGTTCTTCAGAACCTTTTTTTTTTTGATTCCATACATATGTGTTAGCATACGATCTTTATTTTTCTCTTTCTGATTTACTTCACTCTGTATGACAGACACTAGGTCCATCCATCTCACTACAAATAACTCAATTTTGTTTATTTTTATGGCTAATATTCCATTGCATTTATGTGCCCCATCTTCTTTATCCATTCATCTGTCGATGGACACTTAGGTTGCTTCCATGTCCTGGCTATTGTAAATAGTGCTGAGATGAACTTGTGGTACATGACTCTTTTTGAATTACGATTTTCTCAGGGTATATGCTCAGTAGTGGGATTGCTGGGTCATATGGTAGTTCTGTTTTTAGTTTTTAAGGAACTTATATACTGTTCTCCATTGTGGCTGTATCAATTTTCATTCCCACCAACAGTGCAAGAGGGTTCCCTTTTCTCCACACCCTCTCCAACATTTATTGTTTGTAGATTTTTTGATGATGGCCATTCTGACTGGTGTGAGGTGATACCTCAATGTGGTTTTGATTTGCATTTCTCTAATTATTAGTGATGTTGAGCATCCTTTCATGTGTTTGTTGGCAATCTGTATATCTTCTTTGGAGAAATATCTCTTTAAGTCTTCTGCCCATTTTTGGATTGGGTTTTTTTTTTTTTTTTTTTGATATGGAGCTGCATGAGCTGGTTGTATATTTTGGAGATTAATCCTTTGTCAGTTGCTTCGTTTGCAAATATTTTCTCCAGTTCTGAGGGTTGTCTTTTCATCTTCTTTATGATTTCCTTTGCTGTGCAAAAGCTTTTAAGTTTCATTAGCTCCCATTTGTTTATATTTCCATTTCTCTAGGAGGTGGGTCAAAAAGGATTTTGCTGTGATTTATGTCATAGAGTGTTCTCCCTATGTTTTCTTCGAAGAGTTTTATAGTGTCTGGCCTTACATTTAGGTCTTTAATCCGTTTAGAGTTTACTTTTGTGTATGGTGTTAGGAAGTGTTCTAATTTCATTCTTTTACATGTACTTGTCCAGTTTTCCCAGCACCACTTATTGAAGAGACTGTCTTTTCTCCATTGTATATTCGTGCCTCCTTTATTAAAAATATGGTGACCATATGTGCATGGGTTTATCTCTGGGCTTTCTATCCTGTTCCATTGATCTATATTTCTGTTTTGTGCCAGTACCATACTGCCTTGATTACTGTAGCTTTGTAGTATAGTCTGAAGTCAGGGAGCATGATTCCTCCAGCTTCGTTTTTCTTTCTCATGATTGCTTTGGCTATTCAGGGTCTTTTGTGTTTCCATACAAATTGTGAAATTTTTTGTTCTGGTTCTGTGAAAAGTGTCATTGGTAGTTTGATAGGGATTGCACTGAATTTGTAGATTGCTTTGCGTAGTGTAGTCATTTTCACAATGTTGATTCTTCCAATCCTAGAACACAGTATATCTCTCCATCTGTTTGTACCATCTTTAATTTCTTTCATCAGTGTCTTCTAGCTTTCTCCATACAGGTCTTTTGTCCCCGTAGGTAGGTTTTTTCCTAGGTATTTTATTCTTTTTGTTGCAATGGTAAATGGGAGTGTTTCCTTAATTTCTCTTTCAGATGTTTCACCATTAGCATATAGGAATGCCAGAGATCTCTGTGCATTAATTTTGTATCCTGTCACTTTACCATATTCATTGATTAGCTCTAGTAGTTTTCTGGTAGCATCTTTAGGATTCTCTATGTATAGTATCATGTAATCTGCAAACAGTGACAGTTGTACTTCTTTTCCAATTTGGATTCCTTTTATTTCTTTTTCTTCTCTGATTGCCATGGCTAAAACTTCTAAAACTATGTTCAATAATAGTGGTGAGAGTGGGCAACCTTGTCTTGTTCCTGATCTTAGAGGAAATGGTTTCAGTTTTTCACCATTGAGAATGACGTTGGCTGTGGGTTTGTCATATATGTCCTTTATTATGTTGAGGTAGGTTCCCTCTATGCCTACTTTCTGGAGAGTTTTTATCATAAATGGGTGTTGAATTTTGTCTAAAGCCTTTTCTGCATCTTTTAAGATTATCATATTGTTTAAATCTTGCTTTCTCTTGGTTGTCAGAAGTGAATCTAGTCATTTACTTATGAAACTAAAATTAGCCACCACCTTGTGGGAACTACCTGAATTGCAAGCATATTGTAAAAAAACCTTAAAGGATGGTTCTCAACCTTGGCTGACAGTAGAATCACCTGGTGAGCTTTTAAAAAGTATTGTTTTACCTGGATCCCTCCACCTTAGATTCTGATCTAATCAATGTAAGGTGCTTATACACTGCTTCTAATTGCATTATTTTTGGAAGTTTCCAAGCTGATTTTAAAGTGATGCCCACCAGCCTCCTCTTTCTTTTTCTTCCCTCTCTGATGGGTATTCTTTCCTGCCACATTCTCTTCAATCCTCCCCATGCTTCAGTTCTTCAGGTTCTCTGTCTAAGCAGGTCCACCTAAATTAGTTGAAGTTCAGGAGCCCTCATCAGTTAAAACCTCTATTCTCTTCCAACTCATTGGCCTACCCAGAATCATCTGCATGTAAATGAGAACACCCAGGGAAAATGCCTTATCCTATGTCCCAATTACTATCTCTGATGGTGATTTTAGCTGGTACAGAGGACTCCATGCCATTTAGGATAGGGACCTTTTCACCTACTGGTCCGTCTGATCTTTTTTCTAAATTGTTTCCCAAACAGTGCTCCACTGTTTTTTGATGTCTCTTTACATTTGTTCTTTTTTTTTTTTTTTTTAAATTATTTATTTATTTATTTATTTATTTATTTTTTGGCTGTGTTGGGTCTTCGTTTCTGCGCGAGGGCTTCCTCCAGTTGCGGCAAGCGGGGTCCACTCTTCATCGCGGCGCGCGGGCCTCTCACCGTCGCTGCCTCTCCTGCTGCGGAGCACAGGCTCCAGACGCGCAGGCTCAGCAATTGTGGCTCACGGGCCCAGCTGCTCCGCGGCACGCGGGATCCTCCCAGACCAGGGCTCGAACCCGCATCCCCCGCATTGGCAGGCAGATCCCCAACCACTGCGCCACCCGGGAAGCCCTACATTTGTTCTTGATGCAAGAATTTCCAACAGAGAATCATAACAAGTGAGTCCATCTGAGCAGTCCTACAGTTAAAACAAAGTATAAAACCTTATTTGTTTTACCCAGTACTTTTCTAGATTGTTAGCAGAACTTCTTTCCTATAGCATTATTAGAACCATGATTTTAAAAAACCCATTTAATTTGGGATTGACATGTACATACTGCTATATTTAAAATAGATAACCAATAAGGACCTACTGTATAGCACAGGGAACTCTGCTTAATATTCTGTAATAACCTAAATGGGAAAAGAATTTGAAAAAGAATAGATACATGTATATGTATAACTGAATAGTTTGCTGTACACCTGAAACTAACACAACATTGTTAATCGACTATGCTCCAATATAAAATAAAAATAAAAAATAAATTAAAAAACCTGTATAATGGATAAGAAATGCTGTTTTAGAGCTTTCCCTTAGTTTCATACCTTGTGGTCCTGCCTATGTGCTGAAAGCAATGCATGTCCAGTGAAATTATGAGGGAAGCATTCTGAAGGCCTGTTTTCCCTCCCCTCTACAATGGGACTGAATATTTTTAGGCTTTTCCCTGTCAGATATTTTACATCTTGATTAGTATTTTCAGGATAAGTGAAAAAGTCATAAAATTTACCTAGGCCAGAAAAGTCTAATAAAAGTTGCTTCATACCCAAGAAAACAGGAACAGAGACACCTCTATTTTGAGAAAAAATGCTTCATTCAGCATCATCATCAGTGGTCACTACTAATTGGGACCTTTATAATTGGGAATATTAATACTGGGAATTAATATTGGGAATTTATATAATTATAATAATTATTAATTATTATATAATTGGGAATATTAATTGGGAATTAATATAATTGGGAATATTAATTGGGAATATTATACCTTGTATGACTGTCACTCTCCATGTTGTACCTGTGTGTTTCCCCCAAACACCTGCTGCGGGGTTGTAACTGCAGAGCTGTTGGAGATGACAGCCCAGCAGCGCTTTCTCGCTCTTCCTCAGCTTTCTTGCTGTTCCCTGGGACAGCGGTTCACGCTTCCTTTACCTTATTTATCTTCCCCTAAGCCACTGTCTCAGGACTGAATGGCAGAGGGTCTGTGACAGCAGGCAACTACCCCACATCTTCTGAACTCATCTTTCTCTCTTTTTCTTCTTCCCTGCCTTCCCCTTTGCCTGAGCATTGGCACCAGCACTGGATTGCCCAGCAGACACCATAAGTACACGCTCAGAGATCAGCAAAGCCAGGACAACAAAGAAATGATGAAAACACCATTAAAAGTAGAATTTGATTTTTTTAAAGTTTGGAAGGTAATTGTGGGGGAAATCAGCTTTTTTTAACCTTTATTTTAAGAGCTATTATAGCTCTTTTTTTATTATTTAAGTGGGGGCACCATACCCTTTTTCAGTTTTGGTTACTGAATGGTGTGATACTGCCTATCATAGCACTGACACAAGCGGTTCAGGGAAAGGAGAGAGAAAAAGGGACAAGTGTCACCTGGAAAAGATCCCTGAGGGGACACACGTTTGACAGTGGCCTTGAGGGATGGGATGAGGTTAGAGCCAGAGGAAGAAACTTTTGGTTCGTCTATCTTCCAACCACTTTGCTTTCCTTAGCTCTAAATACAAAATGGGAGGAGTCCCACCCCTCAGCCTTGGTCTGCTGGCAACATCACTGTTGTTGTCTATAACATCACGTTAGAATACGGAGAAACACCTGGTCCCTCTGAATTCACATTCAGAAGAATTCCCCAGCTGATGACAAAGCCCCCATGAAGAGCAGATACTCTGAGGCTAGTGCGTTGCTTGCTTTCAAATCATTAATAACAATGAGAATGCTAATAACGTTAATGTGAAACAAAAGGGAGGAAAAGAATGACCACATGTGTGCAGTGCAGCCTGTAAGGTGATAGGAAAAGATGCCCAAAGACATCAGCCTACAGGAGGGGTTCCAGCTTGTCTCAGCCCCCCATAATATTACACTCGCTCCCTTTTACACACCACATATGAGGCAGAAGTTCTTTAAATCTATCTGGCTTATTTCACCTGGAAACCCTTGAGAGCAGACTCTGTAGAGAATGAGGAAACTGCAGCAATAAAAGGCAAATAATTTGCCCAAGTGGCTGACTTAGTTATCTATTTGCCGAGCAACTTAAAACAACTTATGCCTTAAAACAACTTGGTGGGGGTTTCCCTGGTGGCGCAGTGGTTGAGAATCTGCCTGCCAATGCAGGGGACACAGGTTTGAGCCCTGGTCTGGGAAGATCCCACATGCCACAGAGCAACTAGGCCCGCGAGCCACAACTACTGAGCCTGCGTGTCTGGAGCCTGTGCTCCGCAACAAGAGAGGCCATGATAGTGAGAGGCCCACGCACCGCGATGAAGAGTGGCCCCCACTCGCCGCAACTAGAGAAAGCCCTCGCACAGAAACGAAGACCCAACACAGCCAAAAATAAATTAATTAATTAATTTAAAAAAAAAAACAACTCCTGTCTAGACTATAAAAATAAACTTGAAAATTTAATCAACATTAAAAAAAAAAAAAAAACCAACTTGGTGCCTTCAAATGATAATCACTTATTGTCTCTTATGGTCTCTCTGGGCCAGGAATCATACTGGGCATAGCAGAAATGGCTTTTTTTATGTTCTATAATGTCTGGGGCCTCAGCTGGAAGACTTAAAAGCTGGCGGACTGGATTTGTCTGCAGGCCAGCTCACTCACATGTCTGGAGGTTGATTTTGGCCGTCTGCTGGGGCTGTTGTTTGGGACACTTATGTGTGGCCTCCCTATGTGGCCTGGGCTTCCTTACAACATGGTGGCTAGATTCTTTCTCTGGCGTAAGTGTCCAGAGAAAGAAAGAGCCATGTAGAAGCTATGCCCTTTATGGCCTTACCTCAGAGGCCATGCAACACTACATCTACCATATTCTACCTGTTAAAGCAGCTACAAATGTCCATCCAGGTTTGTAGGAAGAAAACATAGACTACCGCTTTTCAAAGATCAACAGCAGTGTCACATTAAAGAAGAGCACTTGGGATGGAGTATATATTGGACATCTTGCAAAAACAATCTCCCATAGTGACACAACTGCTGAGAGGATTGTTTCCTCTCCCAGATACGGCTGCACCAAAACATCTGCCTTTTCACAGCAATACCAGATTCCCCACTGGAGGGAGACACACTTGTTCATGGGTGTCTGAGTACCCAGAGGCATACTCTCCCAGCTCCAGATTTGGATGATCCCCCCCTAAGATGGAGAAGATGAGTATTGCCTGAGCCTTGTCTTCCTTTGACTTGCTGGTTATCTGAGCTGCCAGCCATTGCTTTCAGAGGAATATGCATGACAGAACCCTGAGCTGATGAAGTTCCGAATAATGAGCCCCAGCCTAATCACCCAAACAAGTTTGCCTTCTTACCTTAGTGTTTTGCAGAGGGGACATCCCTAATCTTGTTTCCAGCTGTTTCTGCATTTCTATGCTGCCTATCACCTTCTAGACCCAGATGCGATATGAATTATTCATTTGATCTGGGGCAGGTGCACCCATTTCCTCTCAGGACCCCAGGGGCAAGCATAGGAAATTAATTCACAACGTCTGTAGCTGAAGTCACTTGCAATTTCCACACCAAGGAAAAAATGAACTGAAGAATATGGGACCTGAGAAAGCTCAAAGGTGTTGAGAAGAGGCATCAACAATTGTCCATTGCTCTATAGAGACAAAAAATGGGTACTGATTCCTGCATGAAAGGTTTATGTTAGCTATCAAGAAAGGGCTTCTCAGTCTTGGAGGTGACAAGAGATAGTGACTGAAAAGTGTCGCAGAAGCTCTTCCCTGGAAATCTTGACACGATAGCACAGAACTGCCTGGACACAGGGGGATGGACCTGCTGACTTCCCAAGGTTCTCCCCAACCTGACTCTTCCGTTATTCACAGAGTACCACTCCAGAACTAATGAGTTGGAGCTCATACCCTGAAGAGGAGCTGAGCTGGGGTCTCTTCCTCCTGGACATTATATGAACCTGACGGGCATGCATTAGAGATGGACACTGATTGTAGCCCTGAGTGTGGTCAGCCCTCACTGCTCTGGATTTCCCAAGAGCCATGTGGTTATGACGTGGTATCATCAGAAATGTCATTCATGCTGCCATCTTCATCGTTTTAGAGCTGGCTTCCCCTTATTATAAACTTTAAAATATTCTCCAGCAGTCTTGATCCTCTAAACATGTCCTCACCCATGGGAAACTTCTGGTTGGGGGGATTGATCTTGAGTGTAAGAATAAAATAACTGTAGACAATTAGACCTTGGGGAGGAGAGGAAGTAATTTTCAAATGGTCTCCATTGAGTTCTAAAATTCCTCTGAGTTTCCATAGGGTCCCTCAGGTGCAGGGAAGGGCAGAGAGTGGACTGACCCCAGTACTAACTAGAGTGACTTCTGTTTATCTGTTTTACACACTGAATGAAGGGATCATCATTAAAAAGAACTCAAGGAACACAAATGCAACTCCCTTGACAGATAGAAGCAAGGGGGATGCTGAAGGAAAGCCATTTCTTAACCATAAAATATTAAATGGGTTTTACATAAAGAGAATTATCTAGGAACTTCAAAACCCTAATTCAGTCACATTTCCTTCTAGAAAAGTCACCTTCATACTGAATGTTTTGACTGTAGATCGTGCAATTTTTCCATGACTCAAAAGCCATTGTTTGTTGGGGAGCTATGGAAACAGAAGGTTTACAAGGTACTAAACTGCCTTTTCAGAATTACCTCGGTAGGAAGACTCTTTTTTAAATTTTTTCTCTCTGCATCCATTTTTGTTATTTCAGTAATTGCTCGACCTGCACTCTTGGGACAGTTTTGCACCTGGCTGAATTGATTCTTTTCACACTTCAATCTGAAAGGAGTCATGCCATAAAATAAAACGACCCTGATTCTTTTCTTCACTGCCATTTTATTTGGTAACTATTTGGCCTTAGCAACCCCTACTGATTGATAAGTGTGAGAGCTACAAGGAAGCCATGTAACTATAATTCTAAGTGGATATGGTTATTTACGGCATGAAATTTAGCAAATGCATCTGCCGCTAGGAATATTTGACTTATAAAACTTCCAGGAAAAAAATATCCTTTAAACACTGAGGGTTGATTTTTTGGTTAAGATTCTTTTATGGTCAGCTTTTAGATCATAACTGATATGATGATTCATGATTGCTATCATTCTGATTATTAACGTACTGTTGTGGTGATGGTGAGATAGGCGCACTCAGTATAATTGAACTTTCCATGTAAAAATAATAAAGAGCCATCACTAGTAAATTTCTGTTATATGCCAAGCACTTTATTTACTTGATATCTTGTGCTTTAATCCTCATGTTCAAACACTTTTTTTAATAGGTGAAGAAACTGAGGCTTCACCATGCTTGGCCACATGTCCAGTGGCTCACAGCTGGGTATGAAGGACTTGGATTTGGACTTGGCTTTGTCTGACTCCAAGGTCCATGTTTTTTGTGACCCTGTTGGACTAGCTATCCCACTAAGTGCCATTAGAGGTCCCTGTGGCTAGAAACCTGCATGCTTTTCTTTTAAAAAAGCAGATTCAGAGCATTCTTTAAGCTTTTCTTGGTGATTCTGAGCTATCATCGAGAATTTCAAGTTGTTTAAAGGTTCAAAATGAGTACTTAAAGACTATGAGAATTTATGAGAAAACTTATCCCTACATCAGTTAAGTTAGATATGTCTAGTGTGTATGACTTTAAGTGGCTTTTCTGCCTTCTCTCTCACCAGGAACTCTCACTTCTAGTTTGGGGAGATAAATCACCATGTGTGTTATGATTAGGTGCAACGTAAGAGCAAATAGATTCCAAGTGAGGGCCACTGAGCTCTAACATATGAGCACTAGGGCAGCTATGTTGGCTACTCAATAATTTTGTTTCCTCTTGGATCCTCAGCTTCATTTCAGATCACTGGTTGCAAGGAAAGTGACTTTGAGTTAAGGATATTTTACCGTAATTACTATGATTGCTGCCATTACAGCTACAAGAAACCCTTCTTATATCTTGTCAAATATTGAGATGCTACTGAAAACCCTTTAAAGGCATGTTGGTTTGCAAAAACCAAAAAGGCGTTGTTACCTGGTACATTCATTTATACAGTGCTCCATTGCAAGAATACCTAAAACAGTAATAGGATTCCATGGTTTGTGATAAGTTAGATTAACTTTTATTGGTATTGTGCCATGATTGATTCACTGATCTATCAAATATTAATTGAACACCTACTCAGTACCAGGTACTGTTTTAGGGCCTAAAAATATTGTAGTGAATAAAACAAAGTCCCAGTCTTCATGGAACTTATATTCTATCAAAGTTTTCTATCTGAATGACAATTTTAAATTATGGTCATATCTGTCATCACATGTGACCTTCAGAAAAACTCTCAGAACTTGGCAGGGCAGGTATTAATCATTCCATTTCACAGATGAAGACACTTACATGAATTCTTCCCTTTCCGAACTCAGAAAGGACTGGATTTAGTGAAGTTTGTTAGGAGAGAGGAAGCAAGTGGGGCTGAGTGGGTGAGGGAGTGAGCACAGGTGTGTGACCACCTGGGGGACTTTACAGCTGTGAAGCCCGTGATCCCCGAGCTGAGCTGGATGTGGTTTTAACCTGCTTTGGAGTATCTCCATTCTTGCTCCCATGTCGTCTTCTCTCTGGCTTCTCATCACCGCAGGAACATGTAGCGAATACCAAGGAAGGTTCTGCTGGGCCCGGCGGGGCCCTTCCTCCCTCGGCTATAACGTGTGGCATGTGGGATGGACCCATGGGCACAACCTGGTGGGAGTGTCTGTCTCCATGTGCGAGGGCATCACATGAGAGCAGAGCAGTGACACATCTACCGACAAGAAAGGACGTGTTCATCACAAACAGGACATTACACCTCTGCAGAGACTCACTGAAAAAGCATTTACTGCGAGACGCAAATTACACACGTTCCTCATGCAGAAGCATTTCTTAAATGTTCAGATGCCCATTAATTCCCCAGCAGGGGAGGGGTGTTGGGAGGAGCACGGGGGAGCGGCCGGCCGCTGTGGCTGTGACTCAGCCTTCAGTTCCCATAACCTCCACCCTTCAGGACTCCAGGAAGGACTCTCCCTGGCAGAGAGAAGGGGGCAGAGTTCCCTGCCTTCGGGAGATTTCTAGGGGCAGAAACGTACAGAGAAGCTAAGGAAGTCCCAGGGAAACCCCCCTGGAAGCCAGCGATGCGTCACCTGCTTAGACCCACACCCCTTGATTTCTGCCTTCCACCCTCACCCAACGCATCTCATGTGTTCCCCAGGGAGTGTTCCAAAAGATCCACCCACTGAAATAAATCATGTTTTATTTTTACAGCTCCTCGTTATCTCAGCTCTCAAATGGGAGTGACTCTGCTACTGGCCTGGGAGGCTGTGAGGATTGAAAAAAGCTGCAGTGAGAAAAAAAGGTACAAAATCTGTGACGGGCTGCAGCTCTTCACTAGGCAGCTTACCTCGGGGGTCACTCTGTTTTCTGAGGCAGGTCTGGGTCTGCACCTCCTTTCACTGTGCACTAACCTCTCCGAATTTAAATTTCCTCACCTAAAAACGGGTGAGGACGTTACTAACACCTACTTCACAGGGCTGAATTGTGGATTGAATTAATACAATGCATTGCAACTTAGTACAGGGCCCGGCACACGGTAAGTGCTCGAAAAGTTAAAGCTGAAGTTGGGGATGTGCCGATGATATCAGATCTTTGATTTTATCCACTGATCACGTGGAGTAAAGAGATCAGATAACTTTGTGTAGCACATTAGACATCTGAAAGGGCAGTCATCTCCACTATTTAATTAGCTTATTATATAGTCTTTAATGATAAAGGATATTCATTTCTTTACAATCCCTCACCTGACCAATCAAACATTTTTCTGTAACATTCAATCATGTATTAACTTAATACAAAAGCACTACACTCAGTCTTTCCTTCAGCAATCCAGAGAAAGGAGTCAGTGGTATTATGGCCACTTGAAGATTAGGAGGCTGAGGGCCAAGATGGTTGGTGACACCCACAGGGACGCAGGCTGGCTGATCTCAAGCTGTCCCATTTCCCGGCCTGTGGTCTACGGATACACCACTTACCTGGCCCCCTTTCACCACCAGCTGCTGCCAAGCTCCATCTGATAAGATTCCCTTAGTTGCAAAAAACAACAAAAACAAAACTTGAATTAATTTAATCCAAAGTCCTTTCTTTTATCCATAAGGAGCATCATAAAGGTGGCCAGCTCAGGAGTTCTGGTGGTGATGAGAGCAGTGGAGTGTGGAAGGCGTGGTCCTCGCTAACCAGAAACATGGCGACAAACTGCTGCCACATGGGGGCCCTTAGACACCAGTTCCAGCAGCCCTGTGACTCAGTCCCTGAGAAGGAATGTTCAGGAAAGACATCTGACCAGGTGAAGGGTGATCAGAAAAGAGGAAGGATGAATGGATGAATTTTATGTTTGTTTGAAACAATTTTGGATTTGCTCTTTAGATCTAGAAATCGAGGTTAGCTTATGGTATTCCTATTTAAAAGAGCAAAGTCTTCAAGAGCCGGGTCTCTGGGGATAGCATCAGGAAGATGCAGTACTAGAGACAGGAGGACTGAAAGTCTGTATTACTGCCAACTGCCTCAAACAAAGCCTATTTTTCAGCTATCATTCAGACCTCATTGGTTCTAATTTCTTGAAAAGTGGGAGGCGAAGAGACATCCAAAACCATCTGCTTCATTGTTTTGTGGGAAAACGTATGCAGTTAAAGGGGAAAACATTATTTGCCTGGTGTGATGTTTTCGGGGCTCCCCCATAACGATTTGACCTTAATATATTAAATATTGTAATGTTTTGTTACATGTCCCAGGGCAAAAAAAAAATCAGGCTATCACTTATTAGCTTTCTGTTCCTGGATCCTTCCACAGTTGATTCGACTGAGCAGAAGATAGTGGGGAAATCCAAAGGTAAAGGTTAAACTCTGTTTTATTATGTTTACAGGATTTAAAGGGTAAGTCAGGAAGTGCTTACATAACAGCAAGTGAAAGTGGTGGATTAGTAACCAGAGCGGGACTTAAAAGCGGCCTTAATCCTCCGAATCTCCAGGGGTGAAAGGTCAACCTCTAACACCAGGTTGTGTAAAGAAAGGAGAAGTCACAAGCTTCTGTTTCATCATGGCCCTGCTAATCCACTGAGGAAATGAGCAGCTGGGGGTCTGGGGAGAGGTGCCCGTCTCCTCCCAGGGAAGCCACCTGTGAATTCAGCCGAGAGGGCGTAATTAAAGTCAGCGGGGCCCATGCAGGGGGTAGGCGGGACAGACAGCGCCCCGCTGGGGGCTTGCACAGCCTTGGAGGAGTGAACCGTGCCGGGCCCCCTGCCCAAACCTGCAAACAGACCCCAGCTTTTCCCTGACAGGCTCTTAAGCAGGCTGGTAGACCAATGACAATCACACACACACACACACACACACACACACACACACACACACACACAAGCACACGCATGCACATATGCAGCTTATTGGTAACTCTGCGAGGGGTTAGTGAGCATACTAAAAAGGCCAGCTGCTAAGAACATGGGTCCCACGGAAATATTAATAAATCAGTTCTTCCTCACTTTCCCTCTTGCTCACTTGCTCTTCTCTGTCGCTCATGAAAAATGGGAAGAAAAAAAATTTTTCTTACTCATGAATATAAGATTTAAATAGATCCTCTAAAATTACAGGCCGCCTGCTCCCCTAGGATTTGAAATACTTTGGGAAGTAATTGCCTGTAATAGACTGAAGTGTGTTTATCTAGCTCTCCACTCCCTGACTGTCTATCTATATATCCATCTAACTGTCTCCTACTTATCAATTGGATGTGTGCTTAACACATCTTAAGACACAAAAATAACCCCAAAGGCAAGTGTGACATCACGTGGATATAAGCACTTTTTATGAGAAGCCTAAGATTAGGGACAGCCAAATCCAGGATGCAGATTCCTTTTCTTCTCTGTCTGTTTTGGTAGCCATTTCAGGCCAAGAAAAGTGGAGTCAACTTTCTGATTCCCAACCCCAAGTCTTTGCCCAAGGAAACATCTTTCCCTAAATTCCCCGTTAAGCCACAGCGTGTTACATGGAATGTTTAAAGTGCACGACTTAGTATACGTCTTTCTTCCATGCATGGACAAATCGGAACTTTGGATACAATCAATTTACGGAAGAAAGTTCCAACACATTTCAGCACGAAGCTAAAAAAGCTTTCAGAGTAGCCGTTCCATATTTATTCTGAACTGGCCTTTATTAAATCACTGGTGAAAAATACGGAGATTCGTCTCAGCTGTAGTTTCATCATCTTAAAACAGCAGAGGCATTTATCTTATGAAATTGCACAAGTCGGGCACTGTGCAGACTGATGGCTTGGAGGTGCTCTTGGCATTAGTATCTGATTGTCTCGCCTGAGGTGTTTATAATGCGTACAGCTGCTAATAGCTTACGCAGTTCATTTTTTACAGAATCTGTGGTTTAAGCATTATGCTTAGAATATCTAAAATATTTCTTCCCTTCTTTTAAAAAATGGTATCAAACTGTTCAATGTGAAATGTGAAAAGTGCTTAGTTGCATATATTTCATTCTCTGCCACCTTTTTTTTTTTTTTTCTTCAGAACCCTCAACCCTTTCCTTGGTGTTTCAGAGCCTGGCTCATTTCTACCAACTATTTTCTTCATTAGTCGAAACTCATAGCCTAACTGCATTTGGAAAATGAAGGGGGAAGTTTAAGTATTTGCTGCCCTTGGAATATGGGTTTAAAAAATAGATGGAACATGGGATTTAGGTGCAGGTCATGAGGACGGAGCCTCAGCCTGACTGGTACTTCAGGGAGACACTGAAGACCGCAGCCTTGTTCAAACGCCCAGTGTAACAGAATCCCAGAAAAAAAACATCACTCGTTATTACACCGATTTGGTTTTCAAAGGGTCAGATTGTGCCTCTTGACACAATCATTTGGCCAGTTGAATTTGAGGCTAAAATGATTCCCCAAGCATAACTCTCACTGTCCCTCACCTCCATGCAGCATTATTTGTGTGGAGACGGGAAGGAGGAATGGAGGTCTTTAAAACTCGAAGCCAAATCAACTGGAAATTCCAGTCACAAGGGACCTGGTTTGGGAGGGAACTCAGCTGAAGAAGCTGAGGAAAGGGACTGGTTATGATAAATGGTTACAGGGTCAAAAGCTGAGATACAATGATTTATTTAAGAAAAAAACAGTTTCTAAGTTATGGCCCCCAAACTAACTCTTAGTCAGAGAGAATAAGGCGATCCCAAAGGAAGCAGCGTCCAGTGTATTCATGGGACAGAAGTCGTGGGAGATTTCAGGATACCAGCAGGCAAACCCGACCAGGATGTCCACGATGGCCTATTGAAAAGGACCAGACAGGACTTACGTGCACATATGGGATCGAAGGAGGGATTATTTCTTCCTAATCAGCAATCTTTCAAATGTCTTTCCTCATCTCCACATTTGGAGTCTGATGTTAAAAACGAGGGAAGCCTGAAGGAAGAATTTGCCTATTTTCGTTTTGCCTAAATAAAATCAAACGAATTTGAAGTGAAAATGGCTTTGTCCTATTTAATTGCCAATTTGAGACAAACTTTGGTAAAGCACAAGCAGGAAACAATGTCTTAGACCTAAAAATCTTCTACTTAACTTTTTGAGGCTGTCACAAACGAAAGGAACATGTCAGACAGAATAGATATCTAGATTTAAGAAAATAAGACCAATTGCAATCCCTTACCTCACAGATGAACCAGACATTCTGTTCAAAGCCATAGAGGTAAATGCACAGGGTCCAGGCACTACGGCCAAAGGCCACATGTAACTTCTCTCTTTCACATAGGAGGAAAAAAGGAGAAAATAGGGGACAGCCCTGTTGTCCTGAAGCACGCAGGGATGGGGAAGTTCGGGCTGAGGGCCAGCTCTGTCCATTACGGGCTGCGTGAACTTGACCAAGCACTGCACCCTGCTGAGCTCTGTCTGGGAAACGGGGGTGATGGTGGCCTCTCTGAAACGTTGCTGGGGGCATTGAAAGGGATACTGTGGGGAAGCACTTAACACAGTGTCAAGCACAAAGTAAACCCTCCATACGCACAGCATTTATTATCAATTAGCCTGGCAGGCCAGGCACGGTGGTCCGGCTAATTTTCTCTGTAAGGATCAGCTTTAGTGACCCAGCAAAAGTCTCTAAGCAACAGAGAACTGCATTTAGGAGAGGCTCGTGCCACCTGCTCGCAGAGGCCAACCCCAAACCACAGACCTAAGGCTCCGCACAGATGCCAAGCTCGTGTTCGTGCAGCCGCCTGCCTCTTTCTGAACAGCTGTCTTTGCCTAGAGCTGGGCACGGGTCTCTTTGTGGCATAACCTGCTTGGAGTGGAGGGGGCGGAGCTGATTACAGGACTTTGGGGGTCAGAGTCGGGACACAGGGAGAGCTGCAACTCCCCAGAAATTTAGCAAGCCCAGGAGCTGGCATAATGTGCATATTTTAGAGAAGGTGTCTGGAAAAAGGCAATACAAACACAATTCTCATTTTCATAAGGCAGTTTTCTTCTTTCAAAACAACAAATTATATAAAACTATACAACATACATAGGAAATAAAGGTGCATCCTTATATCCTTTTTAATGAGGACACAATGCACGGAGGTGGTACTTCACTCAGGATGCTGAGAGCAGTTGGGTAGGTATAACCAATATCCAGTTTCTCCAGGAGAAACAAAACAAAACAAAACAAAGATGCTTTAAATTAAACTTAGTCTTAACACAGGAAATAAGTGCTTTCTTAGAATTTGGGTGACCATGACATCAATCCTCCCTGTATCAGCCCAGTTTCTTTTTCTCTACAGAGAGATTCAGAACAAAACCGAAGTATTTTCAAAGCAAACAACTCTTAACTCCAAAGCCTTGCTTTCAAACTGCTGGTTGAACAGTGACAATCTAAAGAAAGAGTCAATGACTTGAATTCCTGTTACAGGAATTATACATGATAAGAGGTGATTCTGGTATCCACATCTTTGCGTTGCTGGTCCCCTTCCACTGTGTCACTCTCTTGTTATGAATAGCATTCTTCTGGTTAAGCAGATAATAACAAGAAGAATGAACAAGAAGAAGGCACTGTTTGAAACACTTTGCATGGATGGGCTCACTTAATCCTCTCACAACCTCTGGGTCAGGCACCACCACTGAGTTCGTCTGGAACAGGGCTCTGGTGCGTTTTGGGGACACTGGGGGGGCAACTGGCTGGGGCTCCAGTCCAGAGCCCTGGGTCACTAGCAATGGGTGACTCTTTCATGGCACCCAAAAGCCAAGAGCCTATAAAGACCCAGTGTTTATTTTTTCAATGAAATCATGCCTTGAATGTCAGGCCTGGGTATCTTATCTATTGAAGATGTGTTGCTCCAATGAGCTGGGGTGGGGGGGGTCCTTGCAAGCTAGTCATATCAGAGAGAAACCATAAAGGAAAAAGAAAAAAAAAAAGCTTGGAAAAGTCTTGCTTGCCAAATCCGATTTTACCACATGTGGCTCCAGTTACCTCAAGGAGTGTCAAGAAAATTTCAGAGTCAAATGAATTCATTCTCATTTTCAAGTGTGAGGGGAAAAATTCATTTTTCTTTCGAAAATGGCACGAAAAAATAAATGTCTGATCCTCCTTTATCAGAGTGGTATCTGCATGATTGTTGAAGTCTTTTATTTTTACTCTTTCAACATGTTGTTCACTTAAGCTATTCAAAAAAATAATGTTGTTATGTTTATAATGACCTAGAAAGAAAATTATATCCAAGAAGCTTTACAGCTCCTAAAGTATGTCATCCTCTCCTGTACCACACCCTAATAGCGAGGATAATAATTTACTCACAAAGATTGATAGCTGGCATTTCTATGGAAGTTATTCAGCTATTGCATGAGAATTAAAATAAGATTATCTTCTCACCAAAGGAGTTAGTAATCACCCCAGGCTAAGGCTGAGGTAGAGTTCAGAGGAATCTAGGTTCTGAAGATCTTTATTTCTCTATGAAATTAGTAACTTCCTTGCATATTAAATAAATTGCACACAACCTCAAATACCTATTTTGAAAACACAGACCTGCCCTGCAGGTCTAAAAATAGATTTTTCCTCTCAAAAATTGGCCCATTTTGACCACTTTGGCTTTTGGCATTGTCAAAGATATTTTTCCAAAGACCCAATTGCCTCTTTTCCAGCCAGCAAACTGCCCAGAGACAGTGTTCTTTTAGCTGCAGCCCCTGGGGCTGGACAGCTCATACATCAGTCAGAGAGGGAGAGACGAGAAGGAGGGGGAGTAGCGGGTGTGTGTGTGTGTGTGTGTGTGTGTGTGTGAGAGAGAGAGAGAGAGAGAGAGTGAGAGAGAGAGAGGGAGAGAAAGGAGGGACTCCACAAATAGTCTGTGTTGTCCCATTTGTCTCTCAAACTCTAAGCCATTTCAGCAAGAGAATGGGTTTTGATAGAATGTCTTGCCTCTCTCAGTCTGTAACACACCTTTGATTTGCCAGCACACACTAGGGGTCTATCCTATTCTATTACCCACCAATCTAGTCATCCCAACTACGTTCTGACCCTCCGTGTGTGTGTGTGTATGTGTATACACCACATGGATATGCACGTGTGTGATGAATAATACTCAAGTTAAAGGCTATAGAGATTCACACATACACACCCCAAAATATTCTGTAGGCACATGCTCAATATCTTCTGAATTCTCAAAATCAGGAAAAGGAAGGGATACTTATGCACATTGCACTAGAGGTCATAAATATAAACTCCAGAAGTCACTGCTTATTTCTGGAAAATAGTTTAATCAATGCAGATATATTGTACAATTGAAATGTACAATTGCATTGTTTTCCCATGATAAAAATTGTTTATGATCGTAGGCATTTTTTAAATCCAGGAAGATAGAACAAAGAGAGGAGGAAAAAAAAAAAAACATTCCTGAACAGAGAATTTACAGAAAGCCACTACTCACAGCTCTGTGTGTTTGCTCCTAGTCTTCACACATAGCTTTAATAGCTATAATCTAAGTTCTCCGCAATTTTCTGTCATCGTATTTTTCACTAAAAATAAAACAAAACCATCCTACCTTGTTATAAGGTCTTTGTAAACCTAGTCTTGAATGACTATAAATAATTACATTGAATAGAGTATCATAATTTACATATCCAGTTTCTCATGGTTGAGTATGTCATATCAGAGCAGGTCCAAGTCCCATCCTTTTGTTTGGCGACTGTGAGACCCTGGGTCAGTTATTTAACTTCCTTGTGCCTCAGTCTCCTCATCTACGAAATGGCCATGAGAGTGGCATTTTCCACATGGGAGTGTTGGAAAGAGAATGAGTGAACACGTTAAAGTGTGTGCTCCAGTAACTGACGATGCTTCCCGTGCATGCAGTCGCTCACCTGTCTCTCCATCCACCACGTCTCCTGGTCCATGGAGAGGTTCCTCTCCTGCCTGTAATGTGGTATGGCCATCTCATCCTTTCCCCGTGCAGACAACTGCCCTCCCTGCCAGGGTGAAACACAGAGTTTCAAACTCTATTTTTTGCTCTCTTGACTTATTCTTGGTTGCACCCAATATTTTCACCTTTTCTCCCTTCAACTCTTTTGGGTTCTTGGAAAGCAGTAAAAAGTCAATTATTTTCCTTATACGCCATAACATGCTACCATTCCAGCCCAATAATATACAGGCACAAATTCATGGTTATTGATGAACATCCATTTCCCAAGGTCTTTGGCACAGAAGGATGTCAGAGGATTGACTGCATGAGGAGGTGGAAAGTCCCATTCATCATTTTTCAGGTCTCAAGTCTTAAGATGGTCCAAGGATGGGCTGGTCGATGGGAAGCTGGTTGAGAAGCTGGGTGATCCAGGACCAGTTAAGGAAGGTAGGAGGAGGTCCGAGTCAGATCTCCTGGGGAAGACGGTGCCAAGATCAGGGCTCTTCTCAGAGACTCATAGAGAGACAGGTGGTGACAAAGCAAGCTCCTCCTTTGGGCTGCACAGCTGGTACCAGGTGTTTGATTCCCAGGCTGGGAGAAGTGGACACGGCCCCAGGTAGAGGCAGACTGCATGTCTCTGAAGTGGGCCTTCTGCCAAACAAAGACTCCGTCAACTCCTGGCTGTGCTGGACCCTCCTCCAGCTGCAGGCATTTCCAGCCTCAGCTTGGGGGAAATTCATGCTTATTGTCGCTGATTTTACTTATGTGTCTTCTATGCCTTTACGCTCATCAGAGGCTTGCATTTGCAGTATTTGTGTGGATGTTTATTTCATTTCAATTCATTTATCAATTCTCTTTTTCTGATTTAAAATTTGGTATTCTGACTTTATCTCATTGCCTTCTACCTGCTTTCATTGAGGATAGTTGTGTGCAGGTTGTTTTGTTTTTTTTAATCTTGGACTATTTTGGACTCCTTCAGTTGGTTTTCTGGTCATTAATAATACTTTAAAAATACAGTATTTGTATAGTACCTCCTATATGCCACGTTTTAAATAGCACTTTGTGCATATTAACTGATTTAATTCTCAGAACAACTATATGATGTAGACACCTTTGTTATTCCTATTTCCCAGGTGAGTAAATTGAGTCACAGAGAGGTTAAGTAACTTGACAAAGGCATGCAACCAGCAAAAGACAGAGTCTTGATTTGAACTCCAGATCTCCCTCTAGAATTCACCCCTTTAATCACTCCCTATGGTGCCAACCCATAATAGTAGTGGCCAACATCACTTGTGGGCTTACTGTGTGCCTGGCCCTTGTGAAGTGCTTTACATTTGTTGCCTAATTGAATCCTAAGGAAGAGAATGTTATCATCCCAGTTTCCAGATGAGAAAACTAAGGCCAGAAAGATTCAAATCCTGTCTCTGCTTCTCAGCAGCAGACCTGGGGTATGAATCCAGATGTGTGGACTCCAGAGGGTACATCTGTAATGATCCTGCAAACCATCCTCATTTTCTTCATATCTTTTAAAATAGCGCAGTCTTTAAAACCATGGATGTACTTGACTCATCTTGAAGGAGGATTGTCAAATTCCAAACGGAAAACAATAAAAGCTAATTTCTCTCTAACGTCAGTAGTACAATAGGATCTTGGCACACAGTTCTGGTAGAAGGATCAAAGCAAGGACCAGAGCCTGTCTGCACCCCGACAAGGTGGGGGCTGGCGGTGCGCCCCAATAGAGAGCTTAGGTTTCCAGGCTCCTGGCTCATGCAGACTTGGAACTTTACCCACAAGCTTTGAGCTTTGATTGAACTTTAATGTCTCTTTTCTGTTTGGATGCCCGTGCCCAGAGGCCTCCAGCTCATAGGCATAATGTCTTGTAAGTCAAATGATGAAGAAATAAGGATTGGCAAACACCAGGCTCACCCCAGGAGAACTTCCAGGAGCCCATCAACTCCCTAGTTCGGGCGCCTTGTTGTGGACAGACAAGTTAATGAATAACTTGACTGGATCTGGAAGATGCATACCTTGAAGGCTCTTACGGCTAAGTCATGTCATAACTCAAGTGTCAACTGGGAGGTGAAACAGCACTAGCCTCCTTTCCCCGTCCCCCCAACCATAAGGAAGGAAAAACAAATTTGTAAAGGGAAATAAAAAGCAAAAGAAAAGTGAAGTAAATCAGATAAAGACAAATATCATATGATATCACTTATATGTGGAATCTAAAAAAAAAATGATACAAATGAACGTATTTACAAGACAGACACAGACTCATTGACTTAGAGAATGAATTTAGGGTTACCGGGGTGGGGGGAAGGATGGGGGAGAGAGATAGATTGGGAGTTTGGGATTGACAAGTACACACTGCTATATTTAAAATAAAATGCCTTTCCATGGCGGAGGAAAAAAAGCAAAGGAAAGCTAGTATTTTTTGATCACTGAGTGAGGTCGGTCATACATTATTTCATTGAATACCTGCTGCAGAGCTGAAAGGGAAATGTTTTTATTCCCGTTTCACAGTTGAAGGTACTGAGGCTTGGAGAAGTGAAGCAGGGTCATAGCCAGCAAGAGACAGAACCTACATTTAATCTGACTTCCATTCAAGTCAGGCTAACTCGTCGTGCAGCCTTCCTGGGAAGACAGGTGGCCTGGGGCGCCATTCCTCAGGGAGGACAGGCCAGGAGCAGGCCAACACCACACAAGCAAGCACAAGAGATTCCAGCGCCGCGCTCGTGGCCGAAGGAAGGGCGTCCAGGAGCCTGGCAGATGCAAGAGATTGAAGCCGTGACTGGGTCCAGTTAAAACAGTGCAGCGATTTTCCATGTGTCCTGGGACCTGAGCTAGAGGCTAGGGAGGTGGAGAGTGGAGCAGAGGTGAGGAAGGAAACCTAAGCTAATGAGACCCTGGGCTGTACCGCCAGGAGCGGGAGACGGGGCAAGGGAACCGTCTCGAACTTGGGTGCTTGCGGTGATACAGAACCTGCACAACCACCCTGAGATTGCATGTACTGCCCTTGTCACACTTAGTCTTACGTAAAATGAACCTGACTTTCAAAAGCAGAGCTTATTGTTTTTAAAAGAAAACAGAAATAACCTTTAATCTTGCAGCCCCAGATAACACCAGTTGGCATAGGGGTAAAATGAAATTGCTACGTGTGCATGCCTAGGAGATTCAAAGCGAGAGAAAGGCGGGGGATGGTAGGTCGTCTGCCTCCTCTTCTGACTCTCAGTTCTCAACCGTCACACAATTCACAGTTTTTCTTTTTACCAAAAAAGTATGCTTTTATCAGTATCCAAACATCATAGATCTCTCTATAAATATTTTTGCATAATATATTTATATATTACATATATATATAAATTTTTTTTCTCAAGAGACTATAATACAGCATGCATCTCCACTTGATGTTTTCAGTCTAATTACACTTCTTTGTAGATCTTTCCACACGAGCATGCACCTGGTACCTCACTTTTTTCATTTGTTGCTTATGTGTTCATCGTTTGAATATGAAAGCTTTAAACAGTCCTCTATTGATGGGCACTTTGCTTCCACTTTCTCCCCCCAAATTACAAACAATCCTGTAGTGAATAAACTTGTACATGTTTTTCGGCAAATGTTTACAAAAATATACATGTATTCAAAAGATAATTCCCTACAAGTGATCTAAGTGGTAAAAGGGAGCAAGCATGCATTCCTAGTTCTGGCAAATGTCACCAAACCGTCTTCTAGAAAGGTTATCCCAACATAAATGCCCATCAATGGTGTGTAAAGCCAACTTCCCCATGCATCATCAATCCTTTAATATTTGGCCATCTAAGTTATAAAAATTACTATTGCTTTTATTAAATTATGACAAAAATTGTTCATTCTTTATCTAGGCCTATTCACAAGCCTCATACTCTTTTCTTATTGATTTTTACGAGTTCTTTGTTAACTAAAAAAGTTACTCTTTTGTGATATATCTATCATATATTTTTCCTCAGGTTTCTTTTCCTGTCTTTTCACTTTCTGTATATAACTTTGCTTACAGATATTTTAATTTTTAAATCATCAACATTGCCATTCTATGCTTTTATGGTTTCTAAATTATGTATGTATAATGCTTCTTATTTTTTGTTTTCTGAAACTTATGTAACTTTGTGTTTTTCTATGGTTAAATCTTTGGTCCAGTTGTACTATCTTTCCTAAAAGGGGTAATCCAGCTTATCTTTTTCCAAGCGATTGTCTCAAAACCATTAAAAAATATAATCTCTCTTTTTCCTGATTCTAAGTGTTGTTTTATCTTCTATTTAGAGCCCACATATATTTGTGTCTATTTCTGTTCTCTCCATTCTACTCCATTGATTTTTTTCCCTGAAATGATTTTCTTCAGGTCCAAAGTAAATTATTTGTTGTGACTGCATAATACATTTTAATATTTAGTAAAAGTAGTCTTCTCTCATTATTCTTTTCTTTCCAGAAGTTTTGATGTTTATTTTTCCAGATAAATTTCACATAATATTGTCAAGTTTCTTTTAAAAACCTCAATATTTTAATTAAGATTGCAGTTTAGATATTAATTTTGAAAAAAAAATTATAGCTTTCTATCAAAGAATTCATTGCATCTTTTATCAGCACATAACTGTTTTTGAGACTCAATCTCTTCTATGTTTAGGACCTGCACATATGTTAAATTAAGTTTACTTATAGATATTATATCTTTATTTGCCATTATTAGTGGAATTTTTATTCTATTATATTTTCTAACTGATTCTTGCTTCTCCACAGAAAAATGTATTGATTTCTGTACATTCATTTGTTAACTAACACCCTATTGAATTTTTTCTCCCATGTTGAATTTTTTTCTAACAGTTTTAAAGTATCTTATATTTTCTGGGCCTAGAATTATATTGTGCAAAAATAACAAATTTGCCATTTTCTTTTAAGTATTTATATCTCATTTTTTTTCTTCTGTCTGGTTATAATAGTTAATACTTCTAGTAAAATATTAAATAATAATTATGATAATATCATCTTTGTTTCATTTCTGGCTTTAAAGAAAACATTTCTACTAGTCAACATACTGACTTTTGGTTTGAACACACACACACACACAGAGGTATTTAATTATTCCTGTTTTTCTATGAATTTTTTGGTTATTATTCTCATAGTTAGGAATAAATGTTATTTCTTTCTTTTATCATATTAAGGACTAGGTCTATATATTTCTGTTTTCACTAAGTGTTCTTTTTTAATTTCAGGAATAAATATTTACTTGGTGAAGTTCCTTTTCATCACATGTTGATATTATCAATTTTTTGACATAATAATGTGATGTATTCCATTAGTAGATATTTGCATTTTGAACTCCCTCGTGCATTCCAACATTGAATCCTTATTGCTGACGCATATTAGTCTCAATTTTTGTGGTCCTGAATACTTTCCTACTGCTGACATTTTATCAATTTCCATTTTGTATCTATTCAAATTGATAAATGAGATTCAGCTACAGTTTGTGTTTTTGCATGAGTATTTGTGTGAGTGCATCTGTGTAAATTGTCTTGTCAGTATTTCAGTTTATTTTTACTAGTTGTTTACTTAGCGCCCCCTTCACTACCCTTTGACTCTCTTAAGGGGAAAAGCTGTGCCTGAATCATGCCTGACCCCTCAGCATCTCTCAGTGCTTAGCACTGAGACGCCACTCAGCACATGGTCATAGGGTTGAGTTCGTGGTAGGGCTGCCTGATTAAATAATATATCAGTGTAAGTCTGTTCCAAACATGGTATGAGGCATACTGATACTAAACAATTATTTGTTGTTTATCCGAAATTCAAGTTTGGCTGGGTGTCTTATACTTTTATTTGCTAAATCTGGCAAATCTAGTTTTTGGAATAAAGAAAGACGTAGTGTGCTAAATACCTGCACCAAAATTATACCGAAAGAGACCACAACCCCACTTATCTCTCAGAGGTGCTCTGAAGAGCCAAGTGACGATGGTTTCCTAGGCCTGGGAGCCTCTGAGGGTGAATATGGAGGGGCTGTTTGTGGGAACTGTAGCCAACACTTCTGGATATGTGCCATAGGTCTGTCTCGTGGTTGGAGTGCTTGCCTGGCTCTGGTATGATACTATCATAAAAGAGGGAAAAAAAAAGTAGACCATTCTGGGTTTATAGCAATGACCAGTGCAATAAAATAGAAAAACAAGTAAATGGGCATGTTTAGTGAATGAAAGTAGTGATTTCTTTTTTTTTTATTTCTTTCCCTTTGGCACTTGGCTGAGACACCCAGAATAAAGCTCCTAAGTCTTGTCACGCTGAGTGGAAACAATAAGCAGACCAACAAAGACTTAAGTGTAGCTGTGTAGACATCAAGTCATCCTTAATTAGGCCCAGAGAAAACCACTTGCTGGGCGAGCCTGGTGAAGATGAAAGCTGGTAGCTGCCCTGCCCTCACTAGCCCCACCCTGGGGAGATGTGGGTATGAAGCCGCATTTGGTCCCTTTCCCACATGTTGACGGGCCAATCTGCAGAGAGAAGAGGGTGCATTTGGCTGGTAGGTGGGTGGAGGGGATTTCCCAAGCAAGCAAAATTTGGGAACCTCGGGGATGGGAGAGAAGTTATGAGGCTAAAAAGCTTCCTTATTGGCTGGGAACTTGAATGTGATAAGTCCTCAGTCTCATCTGCTTTGTCTTTTAGTCAGAAAACTCCACGTTTCTTAGCCCTTCCTTAGGTGTCCCTTCCTATTTCTCAGCTTCATCCCCTGCATTAGTCCCCCACCCTGGCTGAGTACACTCTACTCGTAATAAATCTCTCACTTCCCAGGAGGTACCACATTCTCACCTCGACCCTTGAGCATACTTTTGGCTCTGCTTGCAGGTCTCTTCCAGTCATTATTGCCTCGACAATGACAATCTCTTCAGAGAGATGTCCCCGACCCCTCCAGGTACAGTGACACGGATGTGTCTCTGTGCTCCAGCAGAAGACTGGTGGTGCCAGCACACACTTTGCGTCATAATTGCTGTGTATCTGCTTCTCCAACTTCTCTGTGACCTTGTTAAAGGCGAGAACCATGCCCTAGTTTGCTACATATGCCTGGGTCTAATCCCTGGTGCAGCAGGGCCTCAATAACTAATAAGTTTTAAAAGTTCAATAAATAATGGTCCAAGCTTTCCCCAAAAGACAAAGAAGGAAGGATGTTCCAAGACTGGGGCACAACCCTAAACTGAGTGAGCCAGTCTGAAATGTTGGATACTTTATTCCATGTCACTTGACCTGTTCTGAGTACCTAGAGTGGGTTCAGCCCTGTGCTGGCTGCCACGTGCACCTCCAGACTTTGAACACATTGTAATCTATAGTCCCGTAGGGTGTAGATGAGACCAAATATGATTAATACTAAGGTAACCTATTTTTTAAAACTTATAGTAAAATGAATCAACAGAGTCATCAATCAACAAGACCATATTCAGTGAAAAAGCCTGATATTTTAAAAAGAAAAATAGTTTATTGGAAAGAAAACCAATCTAGGTTGGAAATCAGGCTCTACTAATCAGACATTGTGTGACTTCAGGCAAGCAAAGAAAACTCACTGAACCTCAGTTTCCTAATAAATAAAATAGGGATAATAGCAAAAGACAAGGATTAAATGAGATTACGCCTATAAAGCACTTACTACAGTACCTGCTACATAGTAATGTCTCAAAAAATGGCAACAAATATTATTCTACACCATGCTCAACCTTGGGATATCTGTGAACATGCAGATATTTCAATGTTACATAAATGAAAATGTTAGAATATTTAGGTTTTTTCTGGTAGGTTTTTTGTTTTTTTTAATGGAGGAACACAATATGTGCTCAATGAACCACACTCTTTACGGTGGTGGAAGGTTGTTTTCAGTACTCACTCCTGAATCCTGCAAATCAGTGAGACCAGCCTAGTCTGAGTTTCTAGAGGGCCAAACCAAGGCATTGCATGTCTGGATAAATGTTACCGACTGCCAAGTTCAAGTTACCACAGGTTCTGTATGCCTCATACTTGCTCATCCACTGTCTTTCCTGTCGATGGGAAGGTGAGGGTAAGAGGATAGAGGCAGGGAGATTGGTTTTCTAAAGAAGATATAAACCTCTGAGCTTTCTAACACTGCTTGCCCCCAAGGTGTAGATTTTCCTCACAATTGTACAATTCCTTCTCATATTGTGAAAGAAAGGGTGCTATTCTTCCTCTCTCTTCAGGGCAAACATGAAAGAAGCAGAATCCTCTGAGAGTCCTAGAAGAGAATTCAGCCCCTCAGCATTCCTGGGTGCAGCCATTAACTCCCCCCTCTTGAGAGGGAACATTCTGGGTGCTTGCCACTCTTCTTGATGCTTCCTTGTTTACTTGTCTGTCTTCTCCAATGGGCTGTGAGCCCAGTGAGAACAGGGACTGCATCTTGTTCATCTTTATTTCCAGCACCTAGCATAGTGCCTAGCACATAGGAAGCACTCAATAAACATTTGATAACCCAATGAAAAAAATGAACAGATGAATCAATCAGTAAATAAATATTATAACATTCCAAGTGTGTTTTTACCCTGTTTCTGGGAAACCATTTGGAGCATTTGCATCTAGGAGCAGTCGACCCAGACTTGTTCCCACTCCTGTCTGTTAAGACACTTTGGAAGATACCTTTTACTCCAGAACCAGTTTCCATATAATATGCATGGGATTCCTGAAATAGTCCCATGTTCATGCCAGGGTCAGCTGTGACTTGTCAGGCAGCTGCGGAAAAGCTAGAGGAGCTCAACTGCCCAGCAATCCTGACAGTGTGATTCCCAGAGCATGGACACCTAGGTCCAGGGGAGCACCAAGCATAACACACACTGTTTCCACTTGCTCTGAGCTCCCTTCAAGTAGGTTCTCTCTGACTTGTCCAATCCCATGGGCATCTCCACACAGGTCTGTACATACCAGATGCTATTTTTAGATTCTCCAGTTCAGAAATGTTTCTCTGCAAAAGTGTAATGTTTCCCAAATTTTCATTTTAGAATCACCCTCCTTCCCAACTTAGATTTTTTCTCCTGTCAATCACAATTAAATGGTGCCCTCCCACAATCTCCTGGCAACCCAGGGGATTTCCACAGGTCTCATAAATATCCTGCTCTAGACATCTCTCTCTTGTGTTTGCTTCTGTCCCATCCAAATCAGGGTTAAACCTATCTCTTCCAATGTATTATGGAAATTAGACTCTTCAAAAAGAAAATCCAGTAAGATATTTGACTATAACAAAAATCCCCATCCCAAAGAGAGGTGATGGGCATATCATACTAGCATACTAGTGAAGAAAGTTGGGGAGATATTTTTAGGAAAGCAACATGAGGGGTTGTTGAATGGATGTTGCTTAGGATCTGTCTTCCAGTGTGCTAAGGAGACACATCTTAATCGCAGTGCTACTCTCAGTAAATACTTGACCAATGAAAGATGAGTGACCCAAGGGCAGTTGTAAAAATGAAAGATATCTGAACATTTTACCAGTTGGCCACATATAAAAAGAAATATAAATTTGCTTGAAGACTCTGGCCTTTTATTTATTGATGACAATGGTGAGAGAGATCTGGTCCAGTGCTTGGTATGTAATGTATGTTAGATATAAATCATTATGGATTGAGGGCACATAGAGGCTTTATTTAAATCTCATTGCCTTCATTTGGGAAATCTGTGGAGAGTCCCGTTAATTACCCATTTTTGGTGGAATTCAAAACTACATTCTGAAAAGGTGACTGATCCAAGCTGCTTGTGTGACACTGAGATTCTTGGGTACACAAACGTGACAGTGGAAAGTGTTGTCCTACTGTATCCAAAAGAAGATTATGTGCACTATTTAGCTATTTAAATTCAAAAAACAATGGCTAAAAAAAATTCAAGTTCAACTTTTGAAGGAAATTGCATTGTAATGTTATGCTTTGAACATGGTCATCTCTCTCAACTCAAATACATAGCCAAGATGGATAAAATACAAAAATTTAAAAAGATAATTAACAAACAGATAAGTAAGGGTGAAGCAGGAGACCTGCAGGACCCCAGGTCTATAATACGATAAATGTGGGAAGGAATTTGTATTCTATGGCTAACAGGCTAAAAATACCACCTCCCTCACACACACACACACACACACACACACACACACACACACACACACACGAAGCAGGATAGCAGAGCTTAGCTCACTGGCTGGAACCAGAAACTGAGGCAGGTCATCCTTGCCCATAATTGAAATCTGAAGAAGTTGTCCACATTGTCCTAGAGATGAAGAGAAAGTTTACACTTAAGACTTAAGAGAAGTATCCTGCTGGCTCCTTAATCCCATGGGAATGAGAACCCCAAGCCACCAATATAAACCGTAGTGTTGGTCTGGGGCATCCCAGGAGAAGAAAGGAACACAACCACAAAGCCACTAGACACTAAGTGATAAGCAAAGGGAGAGAGAATGCAGAAAACAAAAATTCTTATTCAGGATGAACCAACCTGCAAAACAAACTCCCAGAATACATGAGGAAAAATGATTTTTAAAAGGTCAGGTTAGGGCTTCCCTGGTGGCACAGTAGTTAAGAATCCGCCTGCCAATGTAGGGGACACAGGTTCGAGCCCTGGTCCGGGAAGATCCCACGTGCCGCGGAGCAACTAAGCCCGTGAGCCACAACTACTGAGCCTGCACGTCTGGAGCCTGTGCTCCTCAACAAGAGAGGCCACGATAGTGAGAGGCCTGCGCACCGTGATGAAGAGTGGGCCCCGCTTGCCGCAACTAGAGAAAGCCCTTGCACAGAAACGAAGACCCAACACAGCCAAAAAAAAAGTCAGGTTAAAAAAAATCAAATTAGATTTGTTTTTATCCCAAATGAAATGAAAATAAGAGAGAACTCTGAAAATGACTTTAAAGTATGATTATGAAAAATGTAGTAGGTGGTAGAAGACCACTGATTCACAACAGCAAATTAAAAGTCTAGATAAATTGCAAAAAATCGTGTTTGTGAAGATTGAAGAGTTGTAGAAACAAAGAATTAAATGGACTAAAATTTCAGAGAAGAGACAGTTCTTCTAAGTGAATAGTCACTTACTGGTTGTTGGATTTAGCTGAGGGTCAGACCTACCCAACACAAGGGGATTTTTTAGAGGGAAGAGAAATGAGCAAAACTTTTGGAGGTTGTGTAGAGCTGGCATAACATTTTGGAAACCTCAGGAAGCATTAATGCACAATTGGTGTTCCCCATGGTTAATTTTCTAAATTTAGGGTTACGTGAAAGGCTACAGAACTTTGGGGGGAAATACCAACTAACCTCACAATATTTAGGAGAAATTATCCTGCTTGAGGAGTGTGGCCCACCTCAAACACATGCCTGTCCTCCTCCTCAAGACATTTGCCAAATTTGGAAGAAGCAAAACTGCAAACCTCTGAAGGATGAGTCTAACTTTCTCTAGTATTTTAAGATTGAGGATATAGAAAGCTACCAGTCTATCAATCAAAAGCTCAGGAGGAACATGTCTAAGAAATGAAGAGGAAGCAGAGGTGAATGAGATGAATCTTACTAAAGCTACAACCCAGTCCCAACCTGGCTCAAGCTCTGATTAGATTGAAGTGGTCAGCTCCTTACAGGTCTACCTAAAGGTTCAGAGACTTTGCTAGTGGAACATATTGTCCAGAGTGTTCATAAATCATTTTTAATAAAATGTCTAGTATATTTTAAAACTCACCAGATAGTGAATTATAAAAGGAATCAAATGAGCATTCTAGAACTACAAAATACAATATCCAAACTTAAGAATAGGAACAGATAGGATTGGATAAGATAAGACAAGATAGGATAGGATAGAAACTTGAAGATAAGTGAATAACAGACATAAAAACTGAAGTTTAGGAAAAGAATACATGGGAAATCATAGCAGTGCACAAGAGACATGGGAAATAACATAAAGGACAAAGGTGTGTGTGACTGGAGTCCCACTAGGAGGAGAAAGAGAGAATAAAAATAGGTATTATTGTAGAGAAAATTTTGCAAAGCTGATGAGAGATACCAACTTACAGATTCAGAAACTCTAAGCAATGTAAACACAAAGATAAAGAAAATTGAGGCATGCAGAGAACATGTTACTTTCAAAAGATCAACAATAAGACTGAAGGCTAACAATAAAATATTAATAAAACAACATCTTAAAATGCTGAGAGTAAATGTTCCAATCTAGAATTTTCCTCCCCTGAAAAATACTTTTCACAAATTTAGGTAAAAAAAATAACCAATTACAAACCTTGGAAATGATAAGTGTATTCAACTTAATAAATAAAACTTCAAAAATAAAGTCTAGATTGGACACAAAGAGCAAACTGTGAAATGCAAGATAGTTCTGAGGACTTAACCCAGATTTAGCACAGGAAGATAAAGATATTTAATATTGTAAAATGAAGCTAAAGGTGGGCTTAGAGAGAATTTTATAGTCTTAAATGTATTTAATGAAAAAATTATGCGTTTAGTTCAAGAAATTAGAAAAGCAATAAAAACATTAAGTAGAAGGAAGAAATAGTGATATGAAAAGAAATTAATGGATTAAAAATCATGCTCATAAATCAAACACATCAACAAAATCAAAATCTGGTTATTTTTATTAAGACAAATTTTAGCAAGCTTAGTCAAGCAAGTAGTAGAAAACACAAGTAAATGACATTAGGGAGTACAACTGAGACAAAATTATAGATATAATAGAGATTTTCTCTCTTTCTCTGTATATATATATATACACATATATATAATATGTAATATATATTGTTAAAACATATAAAGAATATATATTATGGATATCTTTTTAAAATAAATTTTAAAACTTAGAATGGTAAAGTGTCTGGAAAACATAAACTACAAAAATTGACTAAGAAGAATAAATACTGTGGTACATTCAGACAATGGAATATTATTCAGCACTAAAAAGAAATGAGCTATCAAGCCATGAAAAAACATGGAGAAACATTAAATCCATATTACTAAGTGAAAGAAGCCAATCTGCAGTGGTGACACTGTATGATTCCACCTATATGACATTTTGGAAAAGGCGAAACTATGGAGACAGTAAAAAGATCACTAATTGCAAGAGGCTGTGGAAGGAGGGATAAATAGTCAGAGCACAGAGTATTTTTAGGGTAGTGAAAATTCTCTATATGATATTACAGTGATGGAGACGTCATTATACATTTGTTCAAACCTGTAGAATGTACTACACCATATAAACCATGGACTTTGGGTGATTATGATGTGTCAGTGTAGGTTCATCAATTGTAACAAATGTATCACACTGGGGGGGGGTAGTGGTTATTGATAACGAGAGAAGCTATGCATGTGTAGGGGCAGGGGGAAATGTAGGAAAACTCTGTACATTCCGCTCAATTTTGCTGTGAACTTAAAACTGCTCTAAAAAATAAAGTCCTTTAAAGAATTGACAAAGGAATGAATAGAAAACCTAGATGATTCATAATCATTAAAGTAATTGAATCCATAAATATCTATATCCTTACCTTATATCTTACAGATTAAAGCTTACCCATAAAAGACACCAACAGATGCTTTTCAGATGAGATTTTCACCAACCTTTAAAGATCAGATAAGCTCTATATTGTATAAGTTGTTTCAGAAAAAGTAAAAGGCAGGAAATTGTCCCAATATATTTTATGAGCCCAAACTTGATATCAGCACTGGAAAAACATGGGCAAGAAAATATTATTGATCAATCTTACTTGTGAACATTCATGCAAAAAAAAGTCCTAAGTAAAACTATAGCATATCAAACCTATCATTTTAAAAACAAAAATGTTTCAAGAGTAAGGTTTATCTAAAAAATGCAAAGATATTTAGACAGTCCTATATATTCATATGTATGAATATTATCCTTTAACAAAATAAGAATAAAAACCTATAATAATTTTTAAATGCAAAAAAAGAGAAGCAATTGTAAACTTCAACAGTCACTCGTGATTTTAAAAATAAAATAAAACTGTTAGAGATCTAGGAACCTCTTTTAACTTGATAGAATATATCACAAATCTATGGAGAGAGAGAGAGATAGGAAGTGAAAAGGAAAGGGAAAAAGGGAGAGGAGAGGGGAGGAGAGAAGAGGGAGGAGAGGGAGAAAAGGAAAAAAGGGAAGAAAATCCTTACAAAACAGCAGTATTTCATTACAGTCAGGAACAACACAAAGGTGACTACCATCATTACACAGTATCGTCAGTGGCAAAAAAGATAAACAAAGATTAATTGCTATAGATTTTTAAACAGATTTATTAAAGTATAAGTGACATATAATAAACTGCATATATTTAAAGTGTTCAATTTGCTAAGCTTAAAACCATCACCACAATAAAAGTAATGAATATATCCATCACTCCTAAAAATTTCTCCATATCCCTTTGTAATCCCTCTTTTTTTCTCCCAGACCCAACACTCAGCCCCATGTAACCACTGATGTGCTTTCTGCCACTATACGGATTATTGCAGTTTCTAGAATTTTATATAAATGGAATCTTGCAACATACACTCTTTTTCATCTGGATTCTTTCACTCATCACAATGATTTTGAGATTCATCCATGTTTTTGCATGTCTCAAAAGTTTATTCCTTTTTATTGTTGAGTTATATTCCATCATACAGATATATCACAATTTGTTTATTCATTAACCTTTGGATAGACATTTGGGTTGTTTCCAGTTTTGGGCTATTACAGCAAAGGCTGCTATTAGCTATATATTAAATATAATCCCAATCAAAATCCCATCAAGCTTATTCTTTACAAAAATAGACAAGCTGATTCTACAATTTATGTGGAAATGCAAATGACCTAAAATAGCCAAAACAACATTGAAAAAGTGACAAGTTGGAGGACTTAATAACTGATTTCAAGATTTATTATAAAACTACAATGAAAGCTCAAGACAGTGGGGTTTAGACAAAAAGATAGACATGTAGCTCAATGGAACAGAATTGAAAATTCAGAAGTAAGTCTCACATATATAGAACTGACTTTCAGCAACAGTGCCAAGGAAAATCTTTTCAGCAAATGGTGCTAGAACAATAGGATAAACACATGCAAAAAATGAAGCAAAACAATAAACAGAAAAACTCAAAAACCTCAACACTTACCTGATGACAAAAATTAACTCAAAGTGGACAAGCTTAAATGAAACAGCTAAAATTATAAAATAAAACTTAGAGAAGAAAAGGAAAATCTTAAAAACCTTATTTGGGTTTGGCAAAAAATTTTAAGCACAACACTAAAAGTATGAACTATAGAAGAAAAAAATCAATACATAGGACTTCATTTAATTATATATTCTCTTCTTCAAAAGATACTCAAAACAGCATGGTACTGGCACAAAAGCAGACATATAGATCAATGGAACAGAATAGAGATCCCAGAAATAAACACATACACCTACGGTCAATTAATCTTTGACAAAGGAGGCAAGAATCTACAATGGAGAAAAGACAGTCTCTTCAGCAAGTGATGATGGGAAAGCTGGACAGCCACACGTAAATAAATGAAGTTAGAACACTCCCTCATACTACACACAAAAATAAAGGCATAATGGCTTAAAGACTAAATATGAGACATGACACCATAAAACTCCTAGAAGAGAACATAGGCAAAACATTCTCTGACATAAATCGTAGCAATGTTTTCTTAGGTCACTCTCCTAATGCAATAGAAATAAAAACAAACATTTTAAAATGGGTCCTAATCAAACCTATAAGCTTTTGCACAACAAAGGAAACAATAAACAAAATGAAAACACAACTTACAGGATGGGAGAAAATATTTACAAATGATGTGACAAAGAAAGGCTTAATTTCCAAAGTATGCAAACAGCAAAACAAAAAAACAAACAACCCAATCAAAAAATGGACAGAAGACCTAAATAGACATTTCTCCAAAGAAGACATATAGATGGCCAACAAGCACATGAAATGATGCTCAACATCACTAATTATTAGAGAAATGCAAATCAAAACTACAGAGAGGTATCACCTCACAGTGGTCAGAATGGCCATCATTAAAAAGTCTACAAATGATAGATCCTGGAGAGAATGTGGAGAAAAGGGCACCCTCCTACACTGTTGGTGGGAATGTAAATTGGTGCAGCCACTATGGAAAACACTATAAAAGTTCCTTAAAAAACTAAAAATAGAGTTACCATATGATCCTGCAATCCTACACCTGGGCATATATCTGGAAAAGACAAAAGCTCTAATTCGAAAAGATCCATGCATCCCAATGTTTATAGCAGCACTATGTACAATAGCCAAGACATGGAAGCAACCTAAGTGTCCATGAACAGATGAATGGATAAAGAAGATGTGGTATATATACATACATTGGAACATTACTCGGTCATAAAAAGAATGAAATAATGCAGTTTGCAGCAACATAGATGGACCTAGAGATTATCATACTAAGTGAAGTAAGTCAGAGAAAGACAAATATACCACTTGTATGTGGAATCTAAAAGATAGTATAAATGAACTTATTAACAAAACACAAACAGACTTACAGACATAGAAAACAAACTTACGGTTACCAAAGGGAAAGGGGGGGAAGGATAAATTGGGAGTATGGGACTATAGATCAACAGCAACGACATACTGTACAGCACTGGGAACTATATTCAATATCTTGTAACAAACTATAATGGAAAAGAATAAAAAAAAGAATATATATATATTCTTTTATATATATATTTATATATATATGAAAAACAAAACAAACAAAAAAGAGACAAAAGATACTGTTAAGAAAATGAAAAGACAAACCACAGACTGGGATAAAATAGTTGCTAAACTATCTGTTAGTCTACCTAACAAAGGACTTTGAATATATAAAGAAATTTTACAAGTTAATTTTAAGAAGACAGACAACTCAATTCTAAAAACTGGGCAAAAGATGTGAACAGACACTTCATCAAATAAAATGTTCAGATGACAAGTACATGAAAAGGTACATAACTTCATAAGGCATTAAGGAAATGTAAGTTAAAACTACAATAAAATGCTTCTACATACTAAGTAGAATATCTAAAATTAACAAGGCTGAACATATCAAGTGTTGACAAGGATGCCAAGCAACTGGAATGTTCCCACACTGCTAGTGGGAATGAATGGAAAAGTTTGCCACCATTTGGGAAAGAGATTGGCAGTTTCTTAAAAGTTAAACATTTACTTACCATAAGACCCAGTCATTCCACTCTTTACTTACGAGAAATGAAAGCTTTTGTTCACCCAAATATTTATACATGAATAATTATGACAGCTTTAATTGCAATAATCAAACACTATAAAAATTTGAGAGTAATAAAGTCATTCTTATACTTATAATGTAAGTATTTAGTTAGAAAATCCGAGAAAAGTTTTGAAGCAGTAAGAAAGCTCATAAAGATTTCTAATGGACCTTGAGGGGATTATGCTAAGTGAAATAAGTCAAGGAAAGACAAATACCATATGATCTTACTTACATGTGGAATCTAAAAAACAAGCAAACAAAAAACTAGCTCATAGATACAGAGAACAGATTGGTGATTGCCAGAGGTGGGATGTGGGAGATGGGTAAAATGGATGAAGGTGTTCAAAAGGTACAAACTTCCAGTTATAAAACAAATAAGTCCTGGGGATGTAACATAGAGCATGGTGACATAGTTGCTAAGAGAGTAGTTCTTAAAAGTTCTCATCACAAGGAAAAAAATGTAACGTGTGGTTTAGGATGTTAACTAGATTTATAGTGGTGATCATTTCATGATATATACAAGTATCAAGTCATTATGTTGTATACTTGAAACTAATATAATGTTGTATGTTAATTATAACTCAATAAAAATCAATTAAAATGATTTCTAGATTGACATACAAAAATCAATATCATTTCTATACACCAAAAATAAATTAGAAACTATCATGGAAAAAAGATAATATTCTAAGTGTTAACAAAACTAATTTTTTTTTAGGAATAAATCTAACAGAAGACATTTTCAATAAACTTACTGGAGAAAAATTACAAAATATTATTAAGGAAATAAAAGATAATCCAAATAGAGGTATAGACATCGTTGAAAATTTTTAAGTGTTCAAAAAGATGGCAATCTTACCCAAATGAGTCTATAAATTCAGCATAATTCCATTCAAATACCAATAAGAATTTTCATGGAGTTAAAAAAAAAAATACTAAAACCCATATAAAGGAACAAAAGGTCAAAAGTAGCCAAGTAAAATTTGAAGAACAAGAGGGAACATTTACCCTTCCAGGTATTAAAACCCATTATAAAACTGTAGTAATTCAAACAGTATGGTGTTGGTTCAAAGATAAATAAATAGAGCAATAGAAGAGAATACAAATTTTAGAAAGAGAACTGCCATAGATAAAAACTTTGTAAAATGACAGAATGGTAGAGCAAATCATAGGGAAAAGGAAGGACTATATCATATATGGTTTGGGGAAAATCAGAGAAAAATTAATTGCAATTCCTATCGCTTTACATACTGGGAAAGTATATTTGCTATTCATATAATTAACTAATGCTTGGTATACAGATGCTTGGCATATCAAACATATAAACAATGCTTCAAATTAATAATACCACCTAACAGAAAAATAAACCAAACATATGAATAGTCATTTTCACATACAAGAAAGTCTGATCAATATATGTCAGATAATGTTCAATTTTATTAATAATTATAGGAAGAATCTTTTGAACAATTTCACATCAGATTAGCAGGATTTTTTAAAGTTTCACAATACCAGCATATGGCGACTTGGGAACTCTCATACACTGCTTTTGGGAAAGTAAATTGGTGTAAGCTTTCTGGGGTACAATTTGGCAGCATCAAGGGAAGTTGAAGACAGGACATGAGTCATAGACTGGGAAATAGCATGATTTACAGATCTTTTAGTGAGGATCAGATTGGTATGTGGCTAACTTTGTATTTTGATTTCTTTCCAACAGCATTTCTCAGAAAAGAAAGAAAGAAAGAAATACAGAGAGGAAGAAAGAAAGATAGAAAAGAAGAAAGGCAAATAGAAAGGAAGGACGCAGGGAGGAGGGAAGAAAGAAGAGGAAGGAGAAGAAATTTTTAAAAGGAAAAGAATAAAAAGAAAAAGTTTGGATCTTTCATATAAAAGTACTATAACCTATTGTTTTTTAAACTGCTAGTCTTGGCAGTTGGTGTCAAAAAACAATTTAGTATAAACTAGCATCTTTAAAAAATATTCTTTGCTTGGGGATGGTTTTCCTTCATAGTTTGTTTATTTTTTACCTTTCATCACACTTTGCGAGAGTATTATTTTGTGAAGTTTTGGTGTCAGATATGTGTGTGTGTGCATGTGTATGTACTGATTTGCAATGTGAAATATATTTATTTCTACGCATTGCAGAGAAAAAATGTTTGGAATACATGGCTATACAGTACCACTGTGAGTCATTTACTCATAGAAAGAATAGCGCCTGTCATGAATGTGTCTTTCTTTACAGAGCTATGACCCATGCAGAGGGGCAACCCGGGCCAGTGGGGTGCCATCCACACCGTGCTCTCATGCATTGTGCTAAGTAAACAGTGCTGAACAAGAGGACTGATCAGAGAAGTTTGTGTGGTCACCAGAGTATGGCCTTACAGCCTTTCCTACTCGGAAAGGGAGCAGGTAGCTGTCCAACTGACGTCAGCGTGGAATAGATACTATTTGGAAGGTGATGACATCTGAACCCACCTGCACTTAGGAACTAATCATTGTAGATCATTTACTCTTTGATGTTATCTGTCCACACTCTGCTCTTACAGCAAAGAAAAGCAATGGATCCTACCAACAACAATAACAACAGCATTTTCCAGTTGTGTAGCACTTCCATGAAGGTCAAAATAAAGCAAGAGAAGACATTCTCCCTTCCCTTACTCCTAACCTGTGATATATCTAGACCTGTGAATAGTGTATATAGTTCTGTCCTTGACATCTAAAAGAGGTGGGATAAAGGTGGGAGGCAATCATGATAAGCAATAGGATTGAGACACTGTCACATAAAGTCTGATCTAAGTGCACAGACATTTTAACTCTGAGAATAAGGCTGAAAAGAGTACTTCCCACCAGTGTCACAGGAAAAACAAAGACCTACCTCATAGACATGGGCTAAACAAACAGAATCTTACTTAAAAGATGATAAAGAAATGTACTACTTTTAAAAGGGTCTGGATGAATTCTTGAGTGATAAATCTACCCTTGGTTAATATGGGAAACGAGAGCTATTTGAGATGCATCCCTAAAGATGCAATACACTCTTTTCCTTGGTGACTCTCATTGGGAAAAAAAAAAAAATCCTGGCTTGGTGAACCATGAAAGCAACCTTATAAAATGTTTCTAAAATCCTTAGTATATTACAGGAGAACCCTTCAGACCAAGGACACCAAGCCACTAAATAGTCAAAACCCACTGCTTCTCTCAGGGTGGAAGAGTGGCAATCTCATCTTTATTCAGCCCTGGCTCCCCCAGTACTGAGAGCCCTCTTCATTGCTCTCCTTCCCCTTTCCCAGCAAATTCCCAAAGGTCTACCAAGGCCAGATGTGAAAGAAGGTGAGACACAGATGCAAACATAAATTCTTCCCTCTGTGACAGTGATTGCTCAGCCATGCATGCCCCCACCCATGTCAAATGCACGGTTCACTCGGAAAAATCAGGGACACATGGTGTTGACATTGCTCAGGTTCCAGAAACAGAGCTGGGACAGCAGGTGATGTGTGTGTGTGTGTGTGTGTGTGTGTGTGTGTGTGTGTGAGACTCAGGTGGTGGGGCTTGAGGAATGGAGTTGGTTTGCTTGTGTAACTTTATGGAAATTAACGTTGTAGAAATTGATTTAATTTCTGGCCCGAGTCTGAATAGAGGGCAACAAAAAGAGGTAAGAGTTAGATTTAAAGGAAAGTCAAGGAAGACAGTAATACTGGCCTGGAGTCAGGGAGATGTGAGATCATGTACCGATTCTATCATAGCTGCGTGGCTTGAGGTCAGTCACTTGACCTCTTTACACTTCACTTTTCTCTGGTATTAAAGGATAGAGTGAGAAGGTTCTGACTACCACGGGACTCCATGATTCACCCTGTGCCTAGCATCAGGAAAAAAAAAAAAAAAAAAAGTTAAATTGCTGCAGTGTAAAATTCAGTGTGTGTATGCCCCATCTGGTTAAATTGTTCTCAGACAGGTAATACAGAAAATGTATCCAATGTTTCTCACAGGTGCTGTCAATGCTCCTGCCTCAGGGTATTATTCATGTGCTTACTTCTCCTGGTCCTTCATCCTCAGTCCCCACTCTCAGTGTGATTAGCATACCCTCAACTGGTCTCCCTGCATCTCCCAGTGACTTCCCAGAAAGCAACTCTGACTGTCTCAAGACCATGCCTCTTGGAACCCAGAATGCTCGTGATGCCACTTTCTGCCCTGTCTCCCCTTTATCCCTAATTTGCCTGGTGTTGAGTTAGAAGCAAAGCCTTGGGAGAAAACCAACAAAGCAAAGACTTGCAGAACAACCCAAGCCTTCATGTTCCATCTCAAGAGCAAACATGTAATCTCTGCTTTCTACAGGTTAAACTCAATTAGTTGTCACATAACTTTTCCCCAGACTTTAACTATATGACTAAATTGTTTTTAGTATTTGATATCAAGAAAATTAGGTTCTTGGTTCTAAAAATTGATATGGTTAGGATCAGTGCTGTCTACGATTAACATACTCTTTTCTTTTTCTAATTAGTGCAAATTTCACCACCAAACAGCCAGTCAACAACAGAAGAATTATACAATGAAAGTTTGATGATGTCATTTATTGAGCAATTATCAGGCACTCTTCTAAGCACTTTACATGTACTGACTTCATTGTACTCTCCCTAGCCCTATGAAATAGCTACTTTTATTATCCTCATTTCACAGATGAGTCAAGTTTGGGGCTCAGAGAGGTTAAACAACTTGCTTAAGATCACACAGCTAGTCAATGGTAAAGCTATGTTTCTAACATAGTGGCTCCAGGAAGCTCCTGCATCTTTGGTGTATTTATTTCCTGCTGGCATGTACCTATTCATCAAATATTTATTGAATTCTTGCTGTGTGCTAGGTAGGCTCTCATGTCATAAAGCATTTTGTCTGGTATGAGAGAGAGAAATTAAGCAAATAATTACAAAAATAGGTATCTGAATTATGATTATAATAAGTGCTATAAAGAAGAAGCTCTGAGCGCTTCTTGGAGAAACTATAATAGAGAGAATGGATCTCTGCCAGGGGGTCAGGAAGGGCTCCCTGAGAAAGTGACCTGTAAGCTGAGAGCTGAAAGATAAGAAGGGGGAAGGAAACATGTACCATAGCAAAGAAACAGCATGTTCACAGCAAAGGCCCTGAGTCAGGAACCAGCTTAACATTTGGGAAACCAAAAAGATGAAATGATGGAGTGAAGTAAGAGAGGAGTGCAGGGTGAGAGACCAGGTGTGTAGACCTTTATGAGACAAAATAAATCTTTGGCCCTTTATCCTAAGAGCTCTTGGTAGCGCTGTTGGATATTCTCCATTTGCCCCTCCAAATCCACTCTAACTTCCTCACCCTCTTCTGGGCCCCATGGAGGTTGACCTGAATTGTCTATGTTCACAGGCTCCCTTATGCTCTGGTTCCAGTTGGGTCAGCCCACGGAAGCACACACAGATCAAAGGGCAGGTGAGGAGGGAGGTAAGGGTATCTGCTCCCCAGCCTACCTCTATGCAGGTCATGGCCACTATATTCCTCTACATAAAGCCATAGATTTTATTTCTCCATCTTTTTTTATTATTATTATTGCCTCTTTAAGGAAACTTTTAAGACATTTTATTTTGCTAGTCACTCCCAAGTGAAATTGTTTATGTACTCTGTATATCTGTGCTCTATACACAAAACGGAATTTTTTTTCACATCCCCTAACCAATTCTCTCCCTCCTGGGAGTGATATCACTCCTACTGAGAAAGCCTGAGTTATAGTTGTTCCCTCACACTGACCCTTCAACCCAGAGGGTCATTGGTGATGGCTCCCACTGTTGCTAGACTGGGGATACACCACCGCGCCTTGTTGGTTTCCCTTACCATTGTCCACGTTTTTGTAAATAACTCCTTTATTGAACTCCCCTGCTTACCATCTGAGCCATCATTTTTCTATCAGAATGCTGACTGGTACAGCGCCATTAAAAATCTCTAAGAAGGAGAATGGCATTGTCAGATTTGCACTTTAAAATACATTGGAATTGTGTGAAGAATGCAGTGAAATAGGGTAGGAGTAGGGAACCAATTCCAAAGCCATTAACATGGTGACAATGACAGGCAATGGCATTCTAGTTACTGGGGTAGACTTTTCAACTTTACCCAAATAATTGGTGTCACTTCATTAAACTCGAATCTCTGTATCAATTCCAACAGCAATGACCTCTTGAAGGAAAAACATTATGAGAGAATCTGCCATTTCATATTATCACATAAGCATTTGTAAAACTTACAAGAAGGCTGAGGAAGGAAGCAGGTGAAGTTTTCTCCCCTTTTGGGTATCATATCCATTTTTGGTATGGGAAGGGCTAAGCTTAATTGTGTCTAGATGCAGAGTCATGGACCAGATGGATCCTAAAGTTCTTTAAGGTTCGAAGCCAGTCATAGTAGGAGACACAGTTAACTGAATGTCCCCTGATACTCTAGTAGGCACTCTACATTTATAATCGTATTAATTAATCCAATAGCCCTTCAGGATTTGTCATTATTTCTCTACTTCAGAGATGGGTAAACCAAGGTTAAAAAAAATAGGTGGTAACATTTCTAAAGTTAAACATATGAAGATGGTGCTTTTCATCATTTAAAAGTCAAACTCATTGTATCTACTAAATGGTACTAAACTCAGCATGATCCTGTCCATAGGAAGAACATAGTTGGCAAATAACTTTCACTCCTCATTCCAATTCCATCTGATTGGAAGTGACTGCCTGGAATGCTGTATTGAGAATTGTGAGACTGGACCAGGCAAAGTGGGAAAGATGGCCATAATTGATTAGTGATGTCTGTCACAGATAAGAGTGGGAAATAGGGGCATATATGCTACTTACACTCCATCCCTCATAGACTTCTGCTATTCTAGGAGATATAAAAATCAACAGCTCTTACCTCATGCTTACCCCCCACCAGGCTGAAGCTTGCACTGTCTGTTCTCAGGCCGCTAAGTCTATCTGTAAATGTGATGTTATACTTTCAAACAGGATTTGTTTCTGTTATTCCACAGCTTGAGCCAATGAGCCCATAAAAATAATGTGTTGGAGCAATCTTCTTTCATTACCTGTCATGCACTCAGCATGTTGACATCTCCAAATCTCAAGGAACTATTTTCACATCACATCACTGGGCCAAGGAGATATAGACTAAGGTCTTTGGCGTTTCCCCCGCCATCCTCCCCTGCATAGGTTCTAAGGTCTTTCATGGAATAAAGGTTAGAAAGACAAACACTCAAAGCATTGTCACTCAGGCAAGCACCCTAGGATTCTAGAGAGTGGTAATGTTTGGGTTTTTTTTTCTGGCAGAGGGACATGAAATCACCTATAAAATAGAACAGAAGCACCAGATCCCCTAGTAGGGGTAACAGTTGAGGATGAAAATCACAAACATTTAATTTAAGCTAGATATAAACAGATCAATTATGTCATGGACTATTCTCTGATATACCATATATTCATTTATTCACCCATCAAGTCAATATGGTGTATCCATGCAAAGTAATATGAGATAGAGTGTCCACCTCAGGTTGCAACTGCGGCAACAGGTCATCCACTAAACAGAAAGGAAGCAGAAAAAAACACAAGAGCAGTGATAAGACCACACCTGCATCCTGGCCAGCTGAGCTACAGCTATCACAGTAAGCGGGACATGTTTACCAGTGGAAGGGACTGTGGGGGGCTATGCTGGTCACAGAGATTGCACAGAGGGAGCAAGGGCTGCTCTGAGCTCTGATGGGGGGCAGACACTCAGTTTGTTCTGCTAAGACAACTTTACTGCAAAATGCCTTCTAACTTTCAAAATGTATAGTGGTTGAACCAAACCCATAGTGGTCAACCCATGCCCAAAACATCAGTGCTCAGACTAATTGAGCAATAAAATGAGTACAGTCCAGTGCCTACTTCAGAGGCAGTTTTAAATGATGAAACGAGTTAATACAGTGCCTAACACATGGTAAGCGCTCAATAATATTAGCTATTATTACTATTATTATTTCTGTTGTAACAGATGATATTCACAATGATGATTATCCAGCTCCTAATGATATTAGCAAATACTGGTACAACTCAGATTACTAAATGTCTTCTGCCTTCAACTGCATCTTCTTGTTTCTTCCTCACCACGGCTCTCTGCTGGTATGTATTACTAACCCCATTCTACAGATGAGAAAAGTGAAGCTCAAAGCGTTGAAGTGGACTCCGGTCTGGGTCTCTCTGCTGCCAGAGCCTAGTCTATAAGTTAGTGATGGAAAATCAGGGCATGATTAATTTATGCATCCCCAGCCCTGACTCCTGCTTGGGTTGTGGGGGGATTTCTCCACACCGTGCAGATTTTACCCGGGATAGCCAAGCAGGATTTAGTTTTGAACTCTGCATCTTGGTTTTCTGCATTCTGTCTGTCTTCTCATAGTCTCTCTCACCTGGTGGTCAAGAGCAGCGGAGCCAACTCCGAGCTGAAATTCTGTCTCTGCCCTTCAGTAACTGTGTGAGTTTGGGCAAATGACGGAGTGTCTCATTGTCTCAGTGCCCTTATCTCCAAAAGGTATGATGATGACGTTGATGATGATGATGAAAGCTCCTGCATCACAGGTTGTTGGGAGGAGGCTGAGCTATCCAGGTGTAACCACTCTCCAGCACTACTGTCTCTGAAGTGGAGGTGGGGTGGAGGTAGGGCGCATGGCTCTTCTCTTCTCCAGCCGCGCACCTTTCCCCCTGTATCCCTTTCCTGACCGTCACTCCCCATTTCTTCACCATCTCTACAACCTCGGCCCATCCCTGGGGCCCCCGGGGAGCCCCGCACCCCTACCGCCCTGCCGGGGGCAGCATCTTTGCTGAACCCGCACAGCGGTTCTGCACTCACATACTATCGGCGTCTGTGGTGCCCTGTCCCGGTCCCACCGTGACTGTCTCCCCTCATTGAGGTGGAAAGACTGGAACAGGACCACAACACACACACAACAATTCCTCCAGCCTCCTGGACGCACTCCTCATCTCCTTCCGTTTCTTCCCACAACCCCGGAGACTTTTGATTTCTGGCGTTTCCCCGGGAACCTTCAGACCTCATTCCTTTCCTATCTCTCCAGTCAGCCGTCTTCTCCTCCCCAGAGATGGGTTGTACCTCATCCCGTGTCCTTTCATTCTTCTCTCCCTTCTGACTTTGTCTCTTCAAAGTATGGACACCAGGGACACAGGGCTGGTGGGCGGTGGAGGCACCTGGTGGGAACAGGTTGGGGGTTACAATTTCTTTCATCCCTGGTGCGCCAGGGCCCAGCAGGGGTGAAGGAGGAAGAAAGATTGGGCAAGTGTGCAGGGTCGTGATCATCACAATAATGAGATCATCACAAATTATTTGGTATCTATCAATATTTTAATTGAATTAATTTTAATTTTTAATTTAAGTTTTTTGAGCTTTATAAAAGATTTTTTTGCATTCTTTTTTTTTTTTTTTTTTTTACACAGCAGGTCCTTATTAGTTATCCATTTTATACATATTAGTGTATATATGTCAATCCCAATCTCCCAGTTCATCTCACCACCACCAACCACCGCTTTCCCCCCTTGGTGTCCATACATTTGTTCTCTACATCTGTGTCTCAATTTCTGCCCTGCAAACAGGTTCATCTGTACCATTTTTCTAGGTTCCACATATACGCGTTAATATACGATATTTGTTTTTTCTTTCTGACTTATTTCACTCTGCATGACAGTCTCTAGATCCATCCACGTCTCTACAAATGACCCAATTTCGTTCTTTTATATGGCTCAGGAATACATCTTCTTTATCCATTCATCTGTTGATGGGCATTTAGGTTGTGTCCATGACCTGGCTATTGTAAATAGTGCTGCAATGAACATCGGGGTGCATGTGTCTTTTTGAATTATGGTTTTCTCTGGGTATATGTCCAGTAGTGGGATTTCTGGGTCACATGGTAACTCTATTTTTAGTTTTTAAGGAACCTCCATACTGTTCCCCATAGTGGCTGTATCAATTTACATTCCCACCAACAGTGCAAGAGGGTTCCCTTTCCTCCACATCCTCTCCAGCATTTGTTGTTTGTAGATTTTCTGATGATGCCCATGCTAACTGGTGTGAGGTGATACCTCATTGTAGTTTTGATTTGCATTTCCCTAATAATTAATGACGTTGAGCAGCTTTTCATGTGCTTCTTGGCCATCTGTATGTCTTCTTTGGAGAAATGTCTATTTAGGTCTTCTGCTCATTTTTGGATTAGGTTGTTTGTTTTTTTGATATGAAGCTGCATGAGCTATTTATATATTTTATATATTATATATTATATATTATATATTATATATTTTGGAGATTAATCCTTTGTCCGTTGATTCATTTGCAAATATTTTCTCCCATTCTGAGGGTTGTCTTTTCGTCTTGTTTGAAGTTTCCTTTGCTGTGCAAAAGCTTTTAAGTTTCATTAGGCCCCATTTGTTTATTTTTGTTTTTATTTCCATTACTATAGGAGATGGGTCAGAAAAGATCTTGCTGTGATTTATGTCAGAGAGTGTTCTTCCTATGTCTTCCTCTAAGAGCTTTATAGTGTCCTGTGTTACATTTAGGTCTTTAATCCATTTTGAGTTTATTTTTGTGTATGGTGTTAGGGAGTGTTCTAAATTCATTCTTTTGCATATAGCTGTCCAGTTTTCCCAGCACCACTAATTGAAGAGATTGTCTTTTCTCCATTGTATATCCTTGCCTCCCTTGTCATAAATTAGTTGACCATAGGTGCATGGGTTTATTTCTGAGCTTTCTATCCTGTTCCATTGATCTATATTTCTGTTTTTGTGCCAGTAGCATATTGTCTTGATTACTGTAGCTTTGTAGTATAGTCTGAAGTCAGGGAGTCTGATTCCCCCAGTTCCATTTTTTTCCCTCAAGACTGCTTTGGCTATTCGGGGTCTTTTGTGTCTCCATACAAATTTTAAGATGTTTTGTTCTAGTTCTGTAAAAAATGCCATTGGTAATTTGATAGGGATTGCTTTGAATCTGTAGATTGCTTTGGGTAGTATAGTCATTTTCACATATCGATTCTTCCATTCCAAGAACATGGTATATCTCTACATCTATTTGTATCATCTTTAATTTCTTTCATCAGTGTCATAGTTTTCTGCATACAGGTCTTCTGTCTCCCTAGGTAGGTTTATTCCTAGGTATTTCATTCTTTTTGTTGCAATGGTAAATGGGAGTGTTTCCTTAATTTCTCTTTCAGATTTATCATCATTAGTGTATAGGAATGCAAGAGATTTCTGTGCATTAATTTTGTATCCTGCAACTTTACCAAATTCATTTATTAGCTCTAGTAGTTTTCTGGTGGCATCTTTAGGATTCTCTATGTATAGTATCATGTCATCTACAAGCAGTTACAGTTGTACTTCTTCTTATCCAATTTGTATTCCTTTTATTTCTTTTCCTTCTCTGATTGCCGTGGCTAGGACTTCCAAAACTATGTTGAATAATTGTCGTGATAGTGGACATCCTTGTATTGTTCCTGATCTTAGAGGAAATGTTTTCAATATTTCACCATTGAGAATGATGTTTGCTGTGGGTTTGTCATATATGGCCTTTATTATGTTGAGGTAGGTTCCCTCTATGCCCACTTTCTGGAGACTTTTTGTCATAAATGCGTGTCGAATTTTATGAAAAGCTTTTTCTGCATCTATTGAGGTGATCATATGGTTTTTATTCTTCAGTTTGTTAATATGGTGTATCACATTGATTGATTTGCGTATATTGAAGAATCCTTGCATCCCTGGGATAAATCCCACTTGATTGTGGTGTGTGATACTTTTAATGTGTTGTTGGATTCTGTTTACTACTATTTTGTTGAGGATTTTTGCATCTATATTCATCACTGTTATTGGTCTGTAGTTTTCTTTTTCTGTAGTATGTTTTTCTGGTTTTGGTATCAGGGTGATGGTAGCCTCATAGAATGAATTTAGGAGTGTTCCTTCCTCTGCAATTTTTTGGAAGAGTTTGAGAAGGATCGGTGTTAGCTCTTCTCTAAATGTTTGATAGAATTCACCTGTGAAGCCATCTGGTCCTGGATTTTTGTTTGTTGGAAGATTTTTAATCACAGTTTCAATTTCATTCCTTGTGATTAGTCTGTTCATATTTTCTATTTCTTCCTGGTTCAGTCTTGGAAGGTTATACTTTTCTAAGAATTTGTCCATTTCTTCCAGGTTGTCCATTTTACTGGCATAGAGTTGCTTGTAGTAGTCTCTTAGGATGCTTTGTATTTCTGCATTGTCTGTTGTAACTTCTCATTTTTCATTTCTAATTTTATTGATTTGAGCCCTCCCCCTCTTTTTTTGATGAGTCTGGCTAATGGTTTATCAATTTTGTTTATCTTCTCAAATAACCAGCTTTTAGTTTTATTGATCATTGCTATTGTTTTCGTTGTGTCTATTTCATTTATTTCTGCTCTGATCTTTATGATTTCTTCCCTTCTACTAACATTGGGTTTTGTTTGTTCTTCTTTCTCTAGTTCCTTTAGGTGTAACGTTAGGTTGTTTACTTGAGATTTTTCTTGTTTCTTGAGGTAGGATTGTATTGCTATAAACTTCCCTCTTAGAACTGCTTTTGCTGCATCCTGTAGGTTTTTTTTTGTTGTTGTTTTTTTAGAAATTCACGTTCTTTTATTTATTTATTTATTTATTTATGACTGTGTTGAGTCTTCGTTTCTGTGCGAGGGCTTTCTCTAGTTGTGGCAAGTGGGGACCACTCTTCATCGCGGTGCACGGGCCTCTCACCATCGCAGCCTCTCTTGTTGCAGAGCACAGGCTCCAGACGTGCAAGCTCAGTAATTGTGGCTCACGGGCCCAGTTGCTCCGTGGCATGTGGGATCTTCCCAGACCAGGGCTCGAACCCGTGTCCCCTGCATTGGCAGGCAGATTCTCAACCACTGCGCCACCAGGGAAGCCCCCGTAGGTTTTGGATCATCATGTTTTCATTGTCATTTGTCTCTAGGTATTTTTTGATTTCCTCTTTGATTTCTTCAGAGATCTCCTGGTTATTTAATAATGTATTGTTTAGCCTCCATGTGTTTGTGTTTTTTACATTTTTTTCCCTGTAATTGATATCTAGTATCATAGCGTTGTGGTCAGAAAATATGCTTGATATGATTTCAATTTTCTTAACTTTAGTGAGGTTTGATTTGTGACCCAAGATGAGATCTATCCTGGAGAATGTTCCGTGCGCACTTGAGAAAAAGTGTAATCTGCTGTTTTTGGATGGAATGTCCTATAAATATCAATTAAATCTATCTGGTCTATTGTGTCCTTTAAAGCTTGTGTTCCCTTATTAACTTTCTGTTTGGAAGATCTGTCCATTGGTGCAAGTGAGGTGTTAACATCCCCCACTATGATTGTGTTACTGTCGATTTCCTCTTTTATAGCTGTTAGCAGTTGCCTTATGTAGTGAGGTGCTCCTATGTTGGGTGCATATATATTTATAATTGTTATATCTTCTTCTTGGGTTGATCCCTTGATCATTATGTAGTGTCCTTCCTTGTTTCTTGTAATATTCTTTATTATAAAATCTATTTTATCTGACATGAATATTGCTACTCCAGCTTTCTTTTGATTTCCATTAGCATGGAATATCTTTTTCCATCCCCTCACTTTCAGTCTGTATGTGTCCCTAGGTCTGAAGTGGGTCTCTTGTGGACAACATATATATAGGTCTTGTTTTTGTATCCATTCAGCGAGCCTGTGTCTTTTGGTTGGAGCATTTAACCCATTCAGGTTTAAGGTAATTATCCATATGTATGTTCCTATGACCATTTTCTTAATTGTTTTGGGTTTGTTTTTGTAGGTCCTTTTCTTCTCTTGTGTTTCCCACTTAGAGAAGTTCCTTTAGCATTTGTTGTAGAGCTGGTTTGGTGGTGCTGAATTCTCTTAGCTTTTGCCTGTCTGTAAAGCTTTTAATTTCTACATTGAATCTGAATGAGATCCTTGCCAGGTAATCTTGGTTGTAGGTTCTTCCCTTTCATCACTTTAAATATGTCATGCCACTCCCTTCTGGCTTGTAGAGTTTCTGCTGAGAAATCAGCTGTTAACCTTATGGGAGTTCCCTTGTATGTTATTTGTCATTTTTCACTTGCTGCTTTCAATAATTTTTCTTTGTCTTTAATTTTTGCCAATTTGATTACTATGTGTCTTGGTGTGTTTCTCCTTGGGTTTATCCTGTATGGGACTCTCTGCGCTTCCTGGACTTTGGTGGCTATTTCCTTTCCCATGTTAGGCAAGTTTTCGACTATAATCTCTTCAAATATTTTCTCTCGTCCTTTCTCTCTCTCTTCTCCTTCTGGGACCCCTATAATGTGAATGTTGTTGCATTTAATGTTGTCCCAGAGGTCTCTTAGGCTGTCTTCATTTCTTTTCATTCTTTTTTCTTTATTCTGCTCCACAGCAGTGAATTCCACCATTCTGTCTTCCAAGTCACTTATCCATTATCTGCCTCAGTTATTCTGTTATTGATTCCTTCTAGTGTAGTTTTCATTTCAGTTATTGTAATGTTCATCTGTCTTTGTTAAACATTTCTTGTATCTTCTCTATCTTTGCCTCCATTCTTTTTCTGAGGTCCTGGATCATCTTCACTACCATTATTCTGAATTCTTTTTCTGGAAGGTTGCCTATCTCCACTTCATTTAGTTGTTTTTCTGGGGTTTTATCTTGTTCCTTCATCTGGTACATAGCCCTCTGCCTTTTCATCTTATCTATCTTTCTGTGAATGTGGTTTTTGTTTCACAGGCTGCAGGATTGTAATTCTTCTTGCTTCTGCTGTCTGCCCTCTGGTGGATGAGGCTCTCTAAGCGGCTTGTGGAAGTTTCCTGATGGGAGGGACTGGTGGTGGGCAGAGCTCAGTAAAACTTTAATCAGCTTGTCTGCTGATGACTGGGGCTGGGTCCCCTCCCTGTTGGTTGTTTGGCCTGAGGCGACCCAACACTGGAGCCTACCTGGGCTCTTTGGTGGGGCTAATGGTGGACTCTGGGAGGGCTCACGCCAAGGAGTACTTCCCAGAACTTCTGCTGCCACTGTCCTTGTCCTCACGGTGGGACACAGCCACCCCCAGCCTCTGTGGGAGACCCTCCAACACGAGCAGGTAGGTCAGGTTCAGTCCTATGGGGTCACTGCTCCTTCCTCTGGGTCCCGACATGCACACTACTTTGTGTGTGCCCTCCAAGAGTGGAGTCTCTGTTTCCCCCTGTCTTTTTGAAGTCCTGCAGTCAAATCCCGCAACTCTTCAAAGTCTGATTCTCTAGGAATTCCTCCTCCCGTTGTCAGACCCCTGGGTTGGGAAGCCTGATGTGGGGCTCAGAACCTTCACTCCAGTGGGTGGACTTCTGTGGTATAAGTGTTCTCCAATTTGTGAGTCACCCACCCAGCAGTTATGGGATTTGATTCTATTGTGATTGCGTCCCTCCTACCATCTCATTGTGGCTTCTCCTTTGTCTCTGGATGTGGGGTATCCTCCTTCGTGAGTTCCAGTGTCTTCCTATTGATGACCACTCAGCAGTTAGTTGTGATTCCGGTGCTCTCGCAAGAGGGAGTCTTAGCTGCATTCTTACCAGTTTTGTAACATTGGACAAGCTATGGAAAGTTCTCGAGCTTTATAAAAGTTTTTAGTAAATGTTTCCATCAATTTATTTTCTATATTCCTTAAAAACAAAAAAATCACATTTAATACTAATGCTCTAAAATATTAAAATGTTTTAATTCTATTTTTTTTAAATCTTACATTTAAATATCATCTATCTGTATTACTGAGTTTTGGGGTGCCCTCTTAAATCTTGCACAGGACAAGCTTTCTGTCTCATTTGCCTCACCCTAGTCCCCTCTTTACTACTAGCTTTTTAAACATACACAAGTGACTAAAATCTCTGTGCTTCAGTTTTCCCATCTGTAAATGGGTATCATACACTCTCCTCCAATGCAGTCCTGAGAATCAAGGCTAAGTGAAGAAATGCATGTAGAAACTTAGAACAGTGCCCAGAACATTGCCAACACTCCAGAAATGTTATAATTATTATTACATGCAGGAGTGGAATGAACACAGCCACGTTCAGCCTCATATTCAGATTATCTTCAATTATCTTCAGAAGACTCCTTTGCAGTCTTCTCTCTCTTCCTCCTCCAACCTCCCCTCAAGCGTACGTCATCCCCAGAATGACCCCAGCCACCTAGCAACATATCACAGAACTAAAACTTCTCCAAATGAAATTGCTGATTTTTTTTTAACATTAGACAAAATTATCATGCGTAAGGATGCATATGGCAGGACCTGCAAGAGTAAACCAAAGAAAAGACTCTCCAACTTTAAACATCACACATTTTAAATCCACATCTTTGAAAAAAATCACCATTAAAATCACTGTGTTGAAAATCCATTGAAACTAAAAAGATAAGAGCAATGACAACCAAGGGGTATCCTAAGAGGACCATGCAAAGACCTTATGGTTTGGAGATGGCTATGGAGGTGGAGAAGGGGTGGGCAATGAATCCCAGAGCACCTATCATCTTGGGAATAATAAAGGCAGTTTCGGCTATCAGCTTTCAATGCAACCATCCTCCAAAGCTGGAGAAAGGCCATCACGGAAGACTTTTCACCTGTCAGCTGACATATTTTTCAACTGAATTCACATTTGAATCGTCCAACCACCCCCACTTTGACAACTATTGTTTCCCACTATTTCCCCACTAGAAGGGAACTTTAATCCATATATTTCTGATTCATTTACACCTAACGCATCACAATGTTATATTGAGAGAGCTGGTAGAGAGTCAGGAAAATTCCAGTCCTTCTTTCATTTTCTTGTTCTGCCCCCTCAATTCCCACTTCCCTCCCTGTGTGGACCTGGACTCTTTCTTTGGCCAGCCGTAAATCACCTCCACTCCAAAGGCTGCAATTGAATTCCCTGCTCCCAGCTCAGGATATTTCTATCGGTTTGCAATTTGGCAAACACAGTTCCTTTCATCCCTATAAAATGGAAATCCAAACATATCTTTTATAGAAACCCCACACTTATTGACCCCCCTCCTGCTACCCCCTGCCCTGCTACAGCCATCAGGCTGATACGAAATAAAACAGTTGTACTCAGAAAGGCACCACTCTCACTGGTCCTCCCCAAACCCACCAGACCCCCAGCACCCACTGCCAGCTCAGTGACTTCTACAGTGCAGACCACCAAATGCTGGAGTTCAGTGCTCTTCCACTGTTGGTCCTGCCAAAAGTCCACAGGGTGTCATTTGCAGAGTCAAAGGACAGCCACCAAGAGGTTAAAAAATATTCAGCCCCAAAGCTCTTAGAGTATTTGGGATAGGTGGGTCAAAGGTAGAGAGACATAAGAACACATTAAAATGACATTTTAAAGCCTGCAATTTGTGGCGGTCAGAGCTCATCTACTCAGCAAATGTCTTATTTAAAACTAGTTGAGTGCGTGTGTGTGTGTGTGTGTTGTATTTGGATTTTTTTTTTTAATCCTGTTCTCAAAGACCCGTTAACATATCAGATGCATACCCTTCCAGGAATAAGTTATCAGTTTCATGGCTTGACCATTAAACTGAGAAAAACAAGTCATTTGTAAACCCTGTACAATTCATAAGTTCCCAGTTATAAAGTAATCCCTGATATCCACTCCAAAGCCCCAGGGACAGCTCAATACAACCAGTTTTTGGTGATCTGGTGATGAAAGATATATTATTGAAATCCAGGAAACCTTGGGAAAAAAATGTAGAACAAAGCTATCTAAATTGAAATGAAATGCAGATTGCTTGACTGCCAGCAGAAGTTTCTTTCTTCCTTCCTTCCCGTCTTTTTTTTTTTCCCAAACAATTTCACATAAATGTCTCAAGGCTTAGGACATGCAATTAAAAGATTTATATGTACACTACACTGGAAGCAAAACAACTGCATGGGTTTCAGGGTCTGGGGCATTTTCAAGATGGTTTGGAGAGGCTTGTGGAAGACACAAACTGACATATGACCCATTTCCTCTGCCCCACCAGCCGGGCTGTGCTCTGGGTGCCACTCTCAGAACTCATTTTCCCAAGCTCTCTAAGCCTGTCCTGCTCTCTCATATGACTAGAATTACTAGAATGTCCACCATGTACAGTCGCTGGTGAAAGCTGCCTTGTCCTGAGTGGCATTTTTCATTAAGCAACACCATTCGAGGCATGTTTGGGGAAAGAAACCCTATGGGAAAGTCGGATAGCTTAAAAAGACAAAAGAGTCTCTGTCTGGCACAATGATACAGTTATTGTAGGATTTCACACTTTCAGCTCAACTCCCAAGTCCTCTGTAAGCCAGACTTACGATCACAGTCTGACTGTCCCTCCTCCAATTCAAACAGGAAGGTCTCCAGATTCAGGAAGGATTTCACTTACAATCACAGAACTTTGCCTGTGAAAGGGACACAGACTCGTGTCTAAACATTACCAGAGAAGACAATAATATTCGTTAGAATTACCAAGCCAGCAACAAGATCAGCAGTTTCTCTCATAATTGCTTCCTTTTCTCATCTGCCAGAATTAGAATTTCAAATATATTAGCTCTTTCTCCCTGGCCATTCTTTCTCTCGACACCACCTCCATTATCAACAGCTCCCCAGAATTTAGTAATGAAACCCCGGTGTGGAGTAGATGCCTTCTGAAAGGAGATGTTATTAACAGAGAAATGTACCCTGACGAGTTCAGTGTCTGCAGAAAGAAAAGTCGGATGTGATTCAGTGACCATATTTTCAGAACACTCTATCAATGACAGTTGGAAACATATGTTTTTTATAAATTTCTCATTCCAAAACAAAGACTGACAGTAAAGCCCAGGGCTTTGATATTTATATAAATTGTTAAGTGGTTCGCTGGGGAAAGTACATTTCAATTAGCGTGTCACTGCTCATCGTGGAGGCTTCAAGAAAGACGTTCTGATTAAGCTGGCTGTTTAGCAATACATCAAAAGTTGGGGCTTACCTAAGCGCTGTTCGCTTCAAGGCCAGTTGTGTCACCTGATGCAAGGCAATGTTTCTGAGTTTTTATTTAAAATCAAATTAGACGTTCAGAATCCTACTTTAACCTACATCAATTCAAAACATCACTCCATTTTAGTTCAATAATTATGAACCAAGTAACTGTGTGGTGTCAGGCACCAGGTTAAGTGATGTAAAGAACAGCTATGAATGAGGCCTAAGTAAGTCCTGGCTTCTTGGAAGCTATGATCAGGATGGTTCTTGGTGTAAATGATTACTGTTTACCAAGTGAAAAAAAAAATCTATTTCTAGTTATGAGTTCTTTGGGGGGAGAAGAGATGAGCTATGGTCAAAACCAAATGAAAATAAATTTTGCCTTTTCTTGTGGCTTTACAAAACTACAATTCTACATCTTCAAATAAGAGATTTTCTTTCTTGAAACTTCTTCTCATTTGTCTCTTGAGGCTGAGATTATGTCTATAAACTGTAGATAAATCAACAACTCATCACTCAAAAGTCATACTGTTAGTTGTATTTTTTCCCCTTTTAGGTACTCTGCTGCCGCCCTTAGGACAGCATTGTAAGTTATGAGGTTTTCAGTTGGGCTGTTTTCTTTGACATGTCACTATTTGCATCTCATTAGCTAAGCAGACATTCTTAAGATTGACGGTACAATTTTGTGCAACTCAATCCAGGGGAACATTCCAATCTCTCCAAGGCTGAAGAGTCCGGGAAAGACAAGGACACCAAATTTGTTCTCCTTATCTACCCAATTTAGTAGCTATTTGTCACAGTCAATTAGTCAAGGGTGAAGTAATTACCCATGGCTTGAGTTAGGGAACAAACTCTGGTTGGCTGCAAAAAAGGGAACAATCAGTTCATATGGGAAATGTGAGGTGAGTAGGTGATATGGTTAGAGGACACAGGGCAAGACAACGCCCAAAATATCTCTGACTCATGCCTGAAATTCTGCCATTATGATTCATCCCTTCGTGTTAAACATTGCTTTCTTCCTGGAGTTGTTTTAAAATTAGTAACAAAGTAAGTCTCTGCTTCAACAAATCTATATTTATTGAGCCTTTTCTACAAATCAAGTGTGACATTACAAAAAGTAGTAAGATGTGGTCATAGCCTGCAAGGAGTGGTACACAAAAAGTTCCATTCTTGAGAAGACACACCCCTGATATCCCACCCCTTTAATGACTGCTCTTCTCACTCCTTCATTTCTTTTTTTTTTAATTATTATTTATTATTATTTTTTTTTAATTTTTAAAATAATTTTTGGCTGTGTTGGGTCTTCGTTTCTGTGCGAGGGCTTTCTCCAGTTGCGGCAAGCGGGGGCCACTCTTCATCGCAGTGCGCGGGCCTCTCACTGTCACGGCCTCTCCTATTGTGGAGCACAGGCTCCAGACGCGCAGGCTCAGTAATTGTGGCTCACGGGCCTAATTGCTCTGCGGCATGTGGGATCGTCCCAGACCAGGGCTCGAACCCATGTCCCCTGCATCGGCAGGCAGATTCTCAACCACTGCGCCACCAGGGAAGCCCACACTCCTTCATTTCTGACTCAAGTTTATTGAAAGTAGAGTTTACTTTCACTAGCTCTACTCCCATGCATTTAACTTATTCCTCACCTCGAGGCTCCTGCCCTCACCAGGCCTTTGAATAAGGTCACCAAGAACATTCCAATCACCAAACTCGAAGATCATTTTTGTTCTGCCCATTTCTTATGTAACCTCTCTAGAGAGGTTGACTTTTCCAAACACTTCTCTCTTGGAACTCTCCTCTCTTGATTGTTCAAACTAACCCCTCTTTCTATACCTTACTTTTATTTATTTATTTTTAACATCTTTATTGGAGTATAATTGCTTACAATGGTGTGTTAGTTTCTGCTGTATAACAAAGTGAATCAACTATACGTATACATTTATTACCATAACCCCTCCCTCTTGCACCTCCATCACACCCCCCTACCCCACCCCTCTAGGTGGACACAAAGCACCGAGCTGATCTCCCTGTGCTATGCGGCTGCTTCCCACTAGCTATCTATTTTACATTTGGTAGTGTATATATGTCCATGTCATTCTCTCACTTCATCCCACCTTAACATTCCCCCTCCCAGTGTCCTCAAGTCCTTTCTCTATGCCTGCGTCTTTTTTCCTGTCCTGCCCCTAAGTTCTTCAGAAACTTTTTTTTTTTTTTGACTCTGTATATATGTGTTAGCATATGGCATTTGTTTTACCTCTTTCTGACTTAACTTCACTCTGTATGACAGTCTCTAGGTCCAGCCACCTCACTACAAGTAACTCAATTTCATTTCTTTTAATGGCTGAGTAATATTCCATTATATATATGTGCCACATCTTCTTTATCCATTCATCTGTTGATGGACACTTAGGTTGCTTCCATGTCCTGGCTATTGTAAATAGAGCTGCAATTAACATTTTGGTACATGACTCTTTTTGAATTATGGTTTTCTAAGGGTATATGCCCAGTAGTGGGATTGCTGGGTCATATGGTAGTTCTATTTTTAGTTTTTTAAGGAACCTCCATACTGGTCTCCATAGTGGCTGTATCAATTTACATTTCCACCACCAGGGCAAGAGGGTTCCCTTTTCTCCACATGCTCTCCAGAATTTATTGTTTGTAGGTTTTTTGATGATGGCCATTCTGACTGGTGTGAGGTAATACCTCATTTTGGTTTTGATTTGCATTTCTCTAATGATTAGTGATGTTGAGCATCCTTTCATGTATTTGTTGGCAATCTGTATATCTTCTTTGGAAAAATGTCTATTTAGGTGTTCTGCCCATTTTTGGATTGGGTTGTTTGTTTTTTAGATATGGAGCTGCCTGAGCTGCTTGTACATTTTGGAGATTAATCCTTTGTCTGTTGCTTCATTTGCAAATATTTTCTCCCATTCTGAGGATTGCCTTTTCGTCTTGTTTACAGTTTCCTTTTCTGTGCAAAAACTACTTTCATTAAGTCCCATTTGTTTATTTTTGTTTTTATTTCCCTTTCTCTAGGAGGTGGGTCAAAAAGGATCTTGCTGTGATTGATGTCATAGAGTGTTCTCTCTATGTTTTCTTCTAAGAATTTTATAGTGTCTGGCCTTACATTTAGGTCTTTAATCCTTTTTGAGTTTATTTTTGTGTATGGTGTTAGGGAGTGCTCTAATTTCAATTTTTTACATGTAGCTGCCCAGTTTTCCTATCACGACTTATTGAAGACGTTGTCTTTTCCCCATTGTATATTCTTGCCTTCTTTATCAAAGATAAGGTGACCATATGTGTGTGGGTTTATCTCTGGGCTTTCTATCCTGTTCCATTGATCTATATTTCTGTTTTTGTGCCAGTACTATACTGTCTTGATTACTGTAGCTTTTTAGTATAATCTGAAGTCAGGGAGATTGATTCCTCCAGCTCCGTTTTTCTTTCTCAAGATTGCTTTCGCTATTCAGGTCTTTTGTGTTTCATACAAATTGTGAAATTTTTGTTCTAGTTCTGTGAAAAATGCCATTGGTAGTTTGAGAGGGATTGCACTGAATCTGTGGATTGCTTTGGGTAGTATAGTCATTTTCACAATGTTGATTCTTTGAATCCAAGGACATGGTATATCTCTCCATCTGTTTGTATCGTCTTTAATTTCTTTCATCGGTGTCTTATAGTTTTCTGCATACAGGTCTTTTGTCTCCTTCGGTAGGTTTATTCCTAGGTATTTTATTCTTTTTGTTGAAATGGTAAATGGGAGTGTTTCCTTAATTTCTCTTTCAGATTTTTCATCGTTAATGTATAGGAATGCAAGAGATTTCTGTGCATTAATTTTGTATCCTGCTACTTAACCAAATTCATTGATTAGCTCTAGTAGTTTTTAGTAGCATCTTTAAGATTCTCTATGTATAGTATCATGTCATCTGTAAACAGTGACAGTTTTACTTCCACCTCTCCAATTTGGATTCCTTTTATTTCTTTTTCTTCTCTGATTGCTGTGACTAAAACTTCCAAAACTATGGTGAATAACAGTGGTGAGAGTGGGCAACCTTGTCTTGTTCCTAATCTTAGTGGAAATGGTTTCAGTTTTTCACCATTGAGAACGATGTTGGCTGTGGGTTTGTCATATATGGCCTTTATTATGTTGAGGTAAGTTCCCTCTATGCCTACTTTCTGGAGGGTTTTAATCATAAATTGGTGTTGAATTTTGTTAAAAGGTTTTTCTGCATCTATTGAGATGATCATATGGTTTTTATCCTTCAATTTGTTAATATGGTGTATCACATTGATTGATTTGTGTATATTGAAGAATCCTTGCATTCCTGGGATAAACCCCACTTGATCATGGTGTATGATCCTTTTAATGTGCCGTTGGATCCTGTTTGCTACTATTTTGTTGAGGATTTTTGCATCTATGTTCATCAGTGATATTGGCCTGCAGTATTCTTTCTTTGTGACATTTTTGTCTGGTTTTGGTATCAGGGTGATGGTGGCCTCGTAGAATGAGTTTGAGAGTGTTCCTCTCTCTGTTGTGTTTTGGAAGAGTTTGAGAAGGATAAGTGTTAGCTCTTCTCTAAATGTTTGATAGAATTTGCTTGTGAAGCCATCTGGTCCTGGGCTTTTGTTTGTTGGAAGATTTTTAATCACAGTTTCAATTTCAGTGCTTGTGATTGATCTGTTCATATTTTCTATTTCTTCCTGGTTCCATCTGGGAATGTTGTGCTTTTCTAAGAATTTGTCCATTTCTTCCAGGTTGTCCATTTTATTGGCATATAGTTGCTTATAGTAATCTCTCATGATCCTTTGTGTTTCTGCAGTGTCAGTTGTTACTTCTCCTTTTTCCTTTCCAATTCTATTGATTTGAGTCTTCTCCCTTTTTTTCTTGATGAGTCTGGCTAATGATTTATCAATTACGTTTATGTTCTCAAAGAACCACCTTTTAGTTTTATTTATCTTTGCTATTGTTTCCTTCATTTATTTTTCCATTTATTTCTGATCTGATCATTGTGATTTCTTTCCATCTGCTAACTTTGGGGTTTTTTTGTTCTTCTTTCTCTAATTGCTTTAGGTGTAAGGTTAGGTTGTTCATTTGAGATGTTTCTTCTTTCTTGAGGTAGGATTGTATTGCTATCAACTTCCCTCTTAGAACTGCTTTTGTTGCATCCCATAGGTTTTGGGTCATCGTGTTTTCATTGTCATTTGTTTCTAGGTATTTTTTGATTTCCTCTTTGATTTCTTCAGTGATCTCTTGATTATTTAGTAATGTATTGTTTAGCCTCCATGTGCTTGTATTTTTTACAGATATTGATATCTAGTCTCATAGTGTTGTGGTTGGAAAAGATACTTGATATGATTTCAATTTTCTTAAATTTACCAAGGCTTCATTTGTGACCCAAGATATGATCTGTGCTCGAGAATGTTCCGTGAGCACTTGCGAAGAAAGTGTATTGTGTTGTTTTTGGATGGAATGTCCTATAAGTCCACCTTGTTTAATGTATCATTTAAAGCTGTGCTTCCTTATTTATTTTCAGTTTGGATGATCTCTCCATTGTCTACTTTACTTTTAAATGTTGGTGGACTTCAGGGTCCTGTCCTTGGACCTCTTGCCTTTATTCTAACCAGTGGTTCTCAATCTGGGCCAATTGTGTCCTCCAGGGACATTTTACAACTTCTGGAGACATTTCTGGTAATTATAACGGGGGCAGGGGGATGCTATTGGCATCTAGTGGGTAGAGGCAAGGGATGCTGCTAAACATTCTACAATGCACAGCCACGTCCCCCCACAACAACAACAACAGAAGCAGTCCCATCCAAAATTGCAATAAGATTGAGAACTCTGCACTATCTGTGGGTGTTCTATACTCTCTGTGTTCTGTACTATCTAAGGGTGATAACAATCACACGTATGGCTTCCACATCTACTCCTATGAAGATATTACTCAAATCTTTATTTTTGAATGAGATGGAGAGAGCAGAATTCCAGAGCCACACACTCAATGGACTGCTTGTGGGTCCCCCAGCAGCTGGAAGTGAAAAGGCCAAAACCGAGCTCATTTTCTTCTCTCACAGAACATCTCTTGGTTGATGACAAAATCCAGTCTCCCAGATTTGAACCCTGGGAATTAACCTCAACATTTTCCTTCCCCATCACCAAGGCCTTCTGATTCTACCTTCCAAAGCACTCTCAAATCCATCCTACCTCACCATCTCCATGGCCACTACCTTAGTTCAGGCCCTCTTCATTATCACATGCCCTCAGAATTGACTTAGAACTGACCTTTTATCTGCAGATTCACACCCCTGCCACAAGTAACAAGTAACAAGTAACTTCCTTAATGAAACAAATCTTAAGTCAGCTAAGTGTGCATTAGAGACAGCATTTCCAGAAAGGGTGGGTCATCAGGCCACTAAGTTTGTTGCTTTTTCTCCCCAAGATTCTCCTTCCCCTCAGAGCTCTCTTAGATTACCCCTGCCCCACAGCACTGACCTCTGGGGATAGGAGAGACCACTGTCTGTTGACACTGTTCCTAGGGCAGGAATATGGCCCTTCCCAAGACACCCTGTGCAGAGCTGAAATGAACTCCGTAAGTGGTAGGATTTCAAAGGGGAAATCAGTTCAGAACTCAGAGCATGGTTCTCAAGATGCAACTTCCCCTTCATTCAGCCTGCAGCCAGTTTCGAAGGTCTCCTTCTCCTCCAGCCTGTCTCCTGTAGTGGGTGCTGCCTTACTCTTCCTCCTCCTCCCACCCAGAGAGCACCACCAGGAGTGCTTGTCAAGATGTCTTTCCTGCTCAAGGGTTAGGCTGAGTAGAGCAGGGAGGGTTCAGAGACCCTGAAGTTGCTCTCTCCTGCCTCCCTCTGCAGCCCACTCCTTTTCTGGAGGACTGACTCTGTATGTGAAAATCCATTCTGAGGAGACCTGCCAGGTCTTCATATAAAACAGATGACAACATTACAAGAAATATACAAAGAGCAAGGGTCTTTATATATATATATATACACACATAAATATATACATATATGGTGAAAGTGTATTCTTTGTATTTTTCATAGTGAGTCAGAGATGTTAGAAATCCCTGTAGACTTAGAATTTTTCTTACCTAGACTGTAGATTTGCTTCCTCCATTAACTGTATATGTTACTCTAGCAAGTCTCTTCATCTCTCAGAATTGAAGTTTTCTCTTCAGTAAGATTGGGGGGTTGCATCAGATCATCTAGAAGTTTGTCTGCTGGGCCTCCTCTCTGTGAGAGAAATTAAAGAGACAGCTATCATTTATTATATACAAAGAGGTACTAGATTTGTTTCTTTCTCTCCAGAAGATTATAACAGCATAGGGTTAAAATCAATGTACAGACAACTCTCTAATAAAAATGTCTATGCTAAGAGGAAATGAGACAGGAAGGAGAGAGATAGTACAAGAGACTGGGGCAATTAGAGGTGGATTCTGGGAAAAGAAAGTAGTAAGGAAAGAGTGATGTTAGTGTTGGTCTCTTTCTGGATTTTCTATCTTTTCCATGAGCATGTGGATATGTCTTATATGCCATAATCTTAATTACTATAGTTTTATATTGTCTTGATATCTGGTAACAGAAGAACTCATCTTGGTTGCTCTTCTTCAGGCTTATTTTGATCATTATTGGCCCTTTGTATTCCCATACACATTTTAGTATCAGCTTGTTAATTTCCATTTTAAAAAGCAATGAAAATTTTGATTAAGATTGCCTTGAATCTATTGATCCATTTAGGGAGATCTGACATCTTTACAATATTGAATATTTCAGTCTATGAAACATGATATATCTTTCTAGTTATTTAGGTCTTCTCCAATTTCTCTCAGTTATGATAGTTTTTACAGCAGAAGTGTTGTGCATCATTTGTTTGATTTATTTTTAGGTATTTGGTGGATTTCTAGGCTATTGTGTACTGTATCTTTTTAAAAGTTTATATTCTAGTTGTTTGTTGATTGTGTGTCAAATACCATTAATTCTAAAATAGTGCTTTATATCTAGCAACCTTAGTAAAGTCACTTATAGTTTACCTATAGATTCTTTTAGTTTATGATTTATAAAATCATGTTGTCTGTAAATAATGATAATTTTATTTATTCATTTTCCATCGGTAGTAGATTGAATGATGACTATCCAAGGATGTCAAATCTGAATTCTTGAAACTTGTAAATACTATCTTGTTTGAAAAACGCTCTTTGTAGATATAATTAAATTAAAAATCTTGATCTAAGGAGATTGTTCTGAGTTATCTGAATGGGCCCTAAATGCCATCATCAGGGTCCTTATAAGAGGGAAGGAAAGGGAGATAATAGACACACAGAGAGGGAATTGATACAAACATGGAGGCAGAGACTAGAGTCATAAAGGCAACCGCAAACCCAGGAATATTAGGTCAACCACCAGAAACTGGAAGAGAAAAGGAATGGATTCTCCTCTAAAGTCCCCAGAGGGAGCACAGTCCTCTTAAATTTTGGACTTCTAGTCTCCAAACCTTTAAAAAGAATAAATTTCTGTTGTTTAAGCCACCAAGTTTGTGGAAATTTGTTACAGCAGTCACAGGAAACTAACACACCACACCATCCTAATGGTACGTATGTATGTACGTATTGCTTTCTTGCTCTGCCTAGGACTTCCAGGGCAATGTTAATATGAATAATACCTTTATTTCAGTAGAAAAATTATTTCCTAAAAATAGGGACAACAAATGTTTCCTTTTTGTTGATAGCGGATATTTTTGTCTTGTTTCTAAATGGTAAAACTTTAAATATTTCAGCATTAATTATGATGTTGGCTGAAAGGTTTTTGTAAGAAATTCATTAATTTTATTTGGGTAAGTTTTGTTTGTTCCTGGTTTGCTAAGAATATTTTTGTGAACCGAAGTTAAATTTGATAAAATTTGCAATTATGTAAATTTTTCTGCATTTATTGAGATGAGGACATAGTTTTCCTCCATTATTCCATTTATGTGTCAAATATACTAATTGAGTCTTTAATGTTAAATATGCATTGCATTCCTGGAATAAACTCAGTTTGCTCATGTCGTATTATCCTTCTCTACTTCTGGATTTGATTTGCTAATATTTTGTTGAGAAGTTCTGTACCTAGGCTCATGAAAGAGATTGGATTGTAACTTTCCTTTCTTATAATGTTCTTGGCAAGATTCTGAAATCAAGATTATACTAGTCTCTTAATACTAGTTAAAAAGAGTGTCCTCTTTTTCTATTTTCTGAAATAGTTTTTGTGAGGTTGGTTTTATTTCTTCCTTCAATGTTAAGAAAAATTCACAAGTGAATTTATGTGGGTATGGACTTTTGTTACAGTTTTTGGACACATGCTTTTATTTTTGGGGGGTATATACCTAGGAGTAGAATTTCTGGGTCATATGGTAACCCTATGTTTAACTGATTGTGGGACTGCAAGACTTTTTTCCAGAATGGTTAAATCATTTTACATTCCTACCAGCAGAGCATAAGGGTTCTGATTTCTCCATATCCTGCCCAAAACATGTGATTATCTAACTCTCTTATACTGGCCACCTTAGTGGCCAAGAAATAGCATCTCATTATGGGTTTGATTAGCATATCCCTTATAACTAATGATGTCAAGCATCTTTTCATGTGCTTTCAGTTATCTTTTAGAGCAATAAAATATAAGAGAAAATTTTTTTTGTATTTTCCTTAATTTTATAATTTCCACTATTTAATTACTTTGTGTAGAACTAAATGTCCATTTATTATAATATTTATTCTGCTTAGAGGATTTCATTTAACATTTCTTAATACTTAGCACAGGTCATTTGGCAATAAATTTTTTCAGCTTTTGTTTATCTGAAAAAAGATTTTCTCTTCATTTTTGTAAATATATTTTCACTGAGTTAAAAATTCTGAGTTGACAGCTTTTTTCTTTCAGTTGCTTTAAAGATGCCTCATTATTGTCTCCTGGCTTACATAGTTTTGACTACATGTCTGCTGTCATTCTTTGTTGCCCTGTTTGTAATATTTCCTTTATTTCTGCCTACCTTCAATATTTTCTCTTTAATTTTGATTTTCAGGAGTTTTGTTATCGTCTGTCTTAGTGTGTATGTGCTCTCTCTGTCTTTCTCTGTGTGTGTATGTGTGTGTGTGTGTGCACTTGTGTGTGTTTTTGTTCTGCTTGGATCTATAGTTTGTTGTCTTTTATTAGGGGAAAATTCTCAGTCATCATCTCTTTAAGTATACATGTTTGACCCTGTTTCCTCTTTCCTTTCCTTCTGGGTCTTAAGTTACCCTTATGTTTGACCATTTGATATTGTTCCACAGTTCTTGAATGCTCCGTTTTTGTCACTTATTTTTTTTTCTCTCTCTGTTTTAGTTTGGATTATTTCTACTGACCAATTTTTGAGATCATTGCTTCTTTCTTCATGTGTGTCCTGTCTTATTATAAGCCCATCTTGGGAATTATTCATCTCTGATATCCTGTTAGCGTTTTCCCTCAGATTTCTATTTGACTCTTTTTTATAATTCTCCATTCCTTTGCTGAAATTCTCCATTTGTTTATGTGTGGTTTTTGTTTTTCATGAGATCCTTTAATATAAATTATCATAGTTATTTTAAAGTCTCTATCTCATAGCTCCAACATCTGTGTTATCTCTGAGTTTCTGAGTATAGTTCTGTCAATGGCCTTGTCCCTTGACAATGGGGTAGTATTTTTTTTGTTGTTGCTTGTTTCTATGTATATCTCATAATTTTTTATTACATATCTGATATTATGTGTAGAAAGACAATAGAGACAGAAGCAAATAGTATTTTTGCCTGAAAGTAACCATGTGTCTCCTTGCATCAGACAAGAGTGTGTGTATCTGCTGGGGTGTGGTGAGGGGGAGGTTTGAGTCAATGCAGATAATAATTAATTTGGGTTTTTGTTTTGTTGTTGCAGATTGACCACAAACTTTAAGTTTCTCCCTCAGTGGTGTGCTGTTAACTTGTGCTTGGAGAGAGGTCTAGCTGTGGGAAGACTTTTCTCAATGTCTGGCTCCACTCTCAGCTTTCAGGAATCTCTGCACACCTGTGCCATGTTCTGGCCTCTCCTCTAGGATTAGACAAATGTTGCTTGTTACTCACTGCTAAGCTAATAGTTGGGGCAGGAGGATTCTTCATTCTTCTCAGTCAGCTTTAGTCTTACATACACTCTGTGCACCTGCCTCAGGAGTGAAGCATTTTCTGTGTTGCTGCCCTTCCCCATCCATGGCAGTTGAACCTTTCCTTTTACTTGTGGAGGCTCATGGACGGAGATAATTTCTTGCCCCTTCCCCAATGATAGCAGACTTCTGCTTTATATCTATGCAGAATCCCTAGGACTAAAAATGTTTTCTTCTCCCCCTCAAGAAAAGACAGCTTTTGACCTCTACTCCTTCTCTTAGAAGCTATGGATTTTGCTGAGCCCTGGGCAGGACGATTTCCTACCCCTCCTTCAGTGGCTTAAGTCTTTGTTTCATATGAGAAAAGGGTTCAGAGATGTGCATGGTGTTTCATGCCTGTCTCCCCACCCCACAGCTATCAAAAGCTTCCTGCATGTCTACACCATGGAAGGAAGTTTTCTGGTCTCTTGACCTGTCCCCAGTCTTTCTTGGGAGAACACAATAGAGGCTCATAAAGCATAGCTTGCAAGTGAGTACAGCTTCTTCTTGTGGCTGGGGTTCTCAGTATTCTAAATTGTCACTCTAGACCACACTTGGCCTTAAGAATGTATTAAATTGATGGAGGCCATCTCTTTCTCTCATGTTCTGTCCAACACGATTTGTGTGACTCATCGCCCTTCGAAGAGGTTTTTCACTTTTTGGAATTTAGTTCATTTGTTGTCTTGTGACCTCTGTCTGTGATAGGCTCAAGGAAAGTTTGATTTTGTAGATTATCCTGTTTTTTCTTATTGACAGGATGGGAGCTATGTTTTTCTGTGGTTTCCCACATTTTAAGAATGAGCACACACTCTGTGCCAAGCTCTCTTCTGGAAAAAACTAGCAAGACCCATCCTTTTTAGGAATTTATATTCTAGTAGAGACAGACAGACAGAAAATAAGCACATAGATAAGTAAATAAGCAAATAGGAAGTATAGGATAATATATAGATAAACTCAATCCATGAAAAGAACTATAAGGAAAAACAAAGCACAATGCAATGACTGAGGGTGATTTTGAAATGTTACTTTCCAGTAATTATTGAGAAGAGACTTGAGAATTAACCAGCTATGCACAGATGTGGGAGAATATTCCTGACACAGTAAACTAGGAAGTGAAAAAAGTGCATGAAGCATGGACTTAATATTTTCAAAGAAACAACAGAGAACTGATCTGGATAGAACATAGAGAGTGATGGAGAGAATGGCAAGAGATGAGATAGGTAAAACTGGTGGGGGGTATGATGTAGGACTTTACGGTCCATAGTAAGGAGTATGACTTTTATTCACTGGAGTGGTTTAAGCCAATTATATCCTGATGATCAGTCACTTGATTAGTTATAGTAATTCTAGTTACTAGGGATTACATGAAGTTGATTTATTTCTATGACTAAAATCCCTAGTGCATCTTGACCATTTCTTCATATACTAGTCAGACTTGTTGAGGTGGAAAGGATGGTAGAGATCACCTAGTCTCACCTCATTAGTAAGGTTTCTTATCTTGACACTTCCTGGCTTCTTAATTCTACCCATGCAGTTTTATGCATCTTTTTTGAAAGAAAAATAAAATCAAAATTCACTCTGTAACCTTGAATTCAGAATTCTTAGACATCTGAATTAATCTCATATCCCAAGAAGAAATGCCTCTAGTGGAATTGCAGCACTTTCCAGATTAACTTCACAATACAGTTCCCACAAGGTTGCACTCAAAGTTCAATATATGTATCAAATTTTAAAATACTAATGCATTTTACCCTAACCCAACCTAGAGACTTTCCTGAAATGTGCATTTTCCAGGGGATTGTCCCACTTTTCTACCCCTCGAATGAGGAAAAAAGACATAAGTATTTATAAATTTGATTTTTGAAACCTCTGAGACTCAGATGCCAACCTTCTCACCTTTTAAATGTAGCTAACAGCATTAGAAGTCACTTACTACTTATACACTAAACTCTTAGAAAATATGATTTTCAGAGAAGGCATGCTTTTGAAATGCCATAAGACCTACTGTAGTCATTAAAGTCCAGAGAACTCAAAGCTGAGGTTCCCTTAAGAGAACATCTTGCTTTTTCATCTGTTCATTCTCTTATTTATTCTTTTAGCAAGTGTTTATTGAGCATATACTACAAAATCACTATTTGAAGTTCTGTGAGGGCCACAAAAAATAAGCAACACAGCTCCTGCACTGAAGGAGCTCACACAGTTTAAAACAGGGGATGAGACAGGCAAAAATAGATATAGCTGTAACACAGGAGTCACTTCCATGCTGCCAAAAGCTACAGAGAATGAAAGGTACTTAGTTTTTGGCCACTACTGAAGTAAGAATGCTCAGTTCGTTTGCTGTATGCAGCATTGGAACGTTCAGGGCTACTTCTTATTGAATGAGTCTTCTTAATGTGAGGGTAGCCTCCTCCTCTAAAGGCACCCTTTCCAAAGATAAGAAGTTGGAAAGGGGAAAGTAGTTTTAGGTGTTGGTGGGAGTTGTGTGCTTGGGTAATTGAGACAGTGGGAACATGGTAGGCACCTCACCTGAGTCTCAGAACCAGTGATCCAAATATAGTAGAAGATGGAAGATATGGCTCTGGAAGGCAGCTCATATTGGGGTAGTAATTAAAGACATGAGGCCGGATGCATTCTTAAATAGAGAGGGTATAAAATGAGAACAGTGAGAGCTGATCCTGGAGCTTTGGGGAATACAAATTCTTTCATAAAGTCTGCAGCTATGGCAGAGCCCTGCCTGGGTGGAAATCACATCCGGAGCCCTTGAATCATTAACACACATCTAACTAACTGTACTTTTTCCTGGTACAAAGCACCATGCAAAGCAATTATGCACCACTGACTCCAGGCTGGATGTTTATGTGAAGGCTAGACATGGATTCCAAGTTATTTAACTTGACCTCTTGTGTATAAAAGCACTTTAGTCAAAGGTTGCCTGTTCATCTTTATTTCGTGTAAAGCAGATCCCCCATTGTAAGGACCTCTCCTTCTTACTTTTCACTCCTAAGTAACTTCATCCTCCTGGTCCTCTGGGGAATCACCCAGGTAAATTGACACAGCACATAAACCCAAACTGCCTGGGTCAAGTTTTGGTTTCTGTTCTTTCTTCAATCATAAGTACCTTTCTCAGGGGGCCCTGGGGCTCAGAAGACAGATAGAATTTATCTAACTGCTGCCAGAATGTAATTTAAAATGAGTCCAAGAGGAAAAGAGCCTTCCCAAATATTCCCACTGTGGGACAAGGAGTGGGAGGGTGCTTGCTGGAGCCAGGCAGGAGGGGTGAGGAAGCTTGTGAGCTGTTTCTGCTGACAGCCTTTCATGGACTTTAGAAAAGTAGCTAACATGACTGGCTATACCTTCTGCCCTTCTACCTTGAAGAGTGGGTGCTTTCTCCAAAAATGACTCTATCTGATGTGTATTTAGTTCAAATCTTGTGGGATTTTTCAATTTATAAACAGATCCAGCATTAAGGCATGATTGTAGTGCAACTCTCTGCAAAACAGATTTAGCAAACATCTATACAGACTTCCCAGATGCGTTGTGACTGAGCCAGGACTTAAATTCAGACTTTGCACCTTTTCCAATGCTCTGCACTTAATTCTGAGCAACTGGAAGCATTTGATGTAGAGCATGAAAAATTGCTGGTAGGAGAGTGGCTAAAATGTCGTTCATTATTCGTCTAGGCCATTGATGGGAGAGGGAAAGGAGACAGAAATTAGCAAGCCAGGAGGAAGACAGAAAGGCTGAGGAGAGAACAGAAGGAGAGGAGTAATCCTAAGTGGGTGAACAGTCAGGGAGAAGGGACCCAGGAGGGTGTTAAACCCTGAACATTTGCACTCTCCATGGTAGAGCAGGATTTGTATCATCGCGGAGCGTGAGGCCAGGTGATACTGTGGACCAGGCAGGAAGCTCCTCCTCTCAGTTCACTGAGGAATTTATTAAGCCAGAGCTGCTCAGAAAGGAGGAGACGACAATGAGATTTGCCTACCTCATTCTGTCTCACACTGGAGGCAACACAAATGGGGAGGGGGAAAAGAAGAACATCTTAATGGCTTGCTGGAAAAGACGAGGAGGTCAGAGTATCCAACAAACAAATAAAACCTGCACTCGAGACTTCCCTTTAAGGCTGAGGATAGCTTACACCAGCCAAGAGGAAACTAAGAGAACATAACGGGTGGGGAATGAGAACATACTTTGAAGCCTCTCTCAAAGATTTTTGCATGATTTGGGCACACACACATCCCTATAGACCACAAGGACTATCCACAGATGCTCCACAGGCACGGACAAATAGGGTGACCTGGCCCTACGGGGACCTAATAAGGAGAGGAGGGAAGTACAGAGAAGGCAAATGTGACCAGCAGTGATTCTAACTTAGAGTAATTCTTATTCAAAGGCAAATGCGTACTTATAAATATTTTGTCTTTTTTTTCCCGTGAAACAAATGTAGTGGCCACTTACCTGGAAGGTGAGTCTTCATTCTGTTTTTAAGGAGAGACACTTATGGTGATTGACACAGCGTACTGTTTGTACTTATACGTAACCCGTATATTTCACTACAGGTGGCAAAGTTTTAAAAAATGATGGTGATCTCTAATATATTTGGAAATGATTCATAAGAAAAACTATTAAAGTTATCTTTGAAATAAAAAAGAGGGAGGGATTATACAGAAAGCAAGATAAGCTTGCTAATTGTCTTATAGATATTAACTGGGAGTAGAATTTTGCTACGGTGGGAAAAGAGAGGGAATAAGATATTATTTATTGGTTTATTTCAATATTGTTTATAGTAAGAAACTAATAGACAGCATCTAACAAAGAAGGTATTAAAGGTATTGTATAAAGATATTCACTGAAAGATAATGAGAAAAAAGGAACCTTCTCAGCAAGAGAAATATCAAAAAGAAAGTGAGAAAACAAATGAACAGACCACATAGTGTAACACGTGTGCACACACACACAGTGAAAGTCAAAAAGCATTTTTTGGGGAAAAGTACATTTTATAATGCTAAAAGCTATAATTCACAATAAACATATAATTATATCTATGTATCCAATAAAACAGCAACAACTTGCATAAAACAGAAACTACAGGAGAAACAAGGAAAAATGGACAGAAATGCATTAATAAAAGACAATTTTAACACATTTCTTATAGTCCAAGATAAATAAACAAAAAAAATTGTAAGCAAAGAAGACCTAATAACACAATCTGTAATGTAGATCTTATGCCTATATGTCAAATTCTTAATTCCAATAACAGAGAATAAATCTTCTTTTACATACACATAAGAAGTGTTTTAATTAAAAAAAAAAAAACAAGAGGGGAGGTATCTGCTGACTCATGTACCTGAGAAGTTTAGGGGTTAATCTCATTCAGGTACACTTAAATCCAGGTGCCCAAACAATGTCAAGAATCTCTTTATCACTTGGTCCTGCTTTGCTTTCTTTTGGTTTGATTCTCAGGCAGATTTTTACTAAGAGGTGACAAAGATGACCACCAGAAGCTCTAGCTTGCATTGTGCTGACAGTTAAAGATTGTGACTCTGTCCTCTAATACCCATATCAGTCTCTAAAAGAACTCCCACAGGTCATTTACTCACGTACGTGTCTCAATCCAATCACTATAGACAAAGGACTCCATTGTTCAACCTGAGTCATATGCCAATCTCAAGAACAAGGAGATAGATCCACGGGACTGAAAGCCTCTCTAGCATCATGTAAACTAGAACAGAAGGCTCCCAAAAGAAAAATAGGGGGCTTCTTATTGTGAGAGAAAAAAGTTGGGCAAGCAAAACTAAAAGTTATCTGCCTCACCTTCAATGCAAAGTGAAGAAGGTTATAATGCACAATAGAAACAGAATGCAGGGGTAGAACACATAAAGGAGTGATCAACTCTATTTTGGAGAGATGTAAGGAACACTTTAACATAGAAGATAGTGAGGTGGGTTTTGAAAAATAAGTGTAAGTTATCTAATCCTATCAAGGGGAGGACGTTATACGTGGAAGGAACATTCACCTAAAATGAAAGAGAATGATACATTTAGGGAGCTCTGAGTAGTTCAGTACAGCTTGGGGGAGAGGAGAAGTTTGGGGAATGCTGAAACATGAGGATGGAATAAGTACTTTGTTTAGACCACAAAGGTCTTATATGTCACTGTGCTAGTCATTTCCCCACTTTGCTTTCAGTTCCATTTCCACCTTTGCTCTGCAGGAAACTACAGTGTAAGATCCTTCATTTATTGGCTACCTGGGAAGTTTAAACAATGAAAGGCACAGGTAGAACCTGGAGGGTAGAAGCAGGACAGAAGCCAGGGTATTTGTCTCCTGCTCTTCATTGAGTGACCTTTTTAGCATCAGCTGCTTATCTCTGTGGCTGAAGCTCCTGCTGACACCCCTTCTCAAAGATCTCAGCCCCACCTCTACGCCCACCTGCTCCTTGTTAATATCTGCATTGCCTCATCATCCTCTGTTTGGTTTTTTAGCTCTTCCATTAGCTGTGAAAACAATTCCCTCTATTAAGCTCCATCTATTTGAAAACCTAGAATAATTGCTCTTTTCCTCACCAGACTATGACTAATATGGTAATACTATAGAATTTGGGCTTTATCCTGTGCCCAGTAAGAAGGGTCTTATTCAGGGAAGTGATAGCCTAATTTATACCTTAGAAAAACCCTTCAGGCAACAGTTGGGGAGAAATTGGAAGAAGGAAGATGTTATGTAAGAGAGATATGATGAGTGTCTGAGCTAGAGCAGTGATTGAGAGAATGCATTGGATTAATAATATATAAAGGAGGTGGCATTGTCAAGTTCTAATGACTTATTAGATAAGAGTGTTTGCACATAAGTATCATCCATTTCAATATAAGCTTGTGAGGACTGTGAGGAAATGGCACATTTTCTCCCTCATCCCCCATCTTTTAATTCACATCAGAGTCTAGCATCAAATGATTTGCATCTGGCTCACTTGGAGAGCAGCCTGAGAGTGCAATTAATAGGAAGGTCCTAGAGCTGGCCAAGGGAGGAGTTCATTACTGATGAATACATTCTTGGGTATAATATGTACAGAGGGAAAAACCTAGATGGAGAAACTAGGAGACTAGTCAGAGGCAAAAATGAGATAACCAATGGATTATTAAAATACCATTGAATGGCCCAGAGTACACGGAAGGCAGAATCTTAGAAAATGAGTCAAGAAATTTGGATCTTATGATCTCCTCTCAATTTGCTACAATCTTGTTCTCTTTCCATTATCACTGATAACTGAGCTTTAATGGGAAGACAGAGTGATAATCTTCGCTTTCCAAACACAATAGTTGAGCACTGATCAGTGATCAATCATAACTACTCTGATCCTTCTAGACATGAATTTCCTCCTACTGTCACTTCTTTTCTCCTCATAGGCATAAGGACATCAGAATCTTCTTCATGTTTCATCCAACCCATGATTATATCTCTGTCAGAGGCACCAAGAACTTTGTGGTAGGAGAGTATGGTTGACTCTATCATGTCTACATCAGAAGATTTAGGTCCATACAGCAAAGGTGATTGCTGTGACTCAGCCTAGCACAGCCATATACCAGGCAGCACATCCATATACAAGGTAAGGTTTAATACCCCAGAGACGTTCTTGTTTCCAACTTGTTCTTGCTCTGGTCACGCTTTTGCTTGATGTTAAACCAATGACTGAATTTATCAAACCTGATCAAAGTGCTGATCCTTGGGTATTCCCTGACTCCAAGCTTTCCCTAATGGGTTCTGGCCTTTCTAGATTTGGAATGTCTCAGAGAAGACATTCAGGTATCTCTTCCATACCTAGGAATTCAGTCATACCTGTCTCAGTTATCTATTGCTATATAACAAACTAACCCAAAACATAGAGGTTTAAACAACAAGTATTTTATTATTTCTCATCATTTTGTAGGTTAGGAATTCAACCAGCGCTCAGCTGGGCGATCCTTCTATTCTACGTGGCATCAAATGACATCCGTTGGGATGTCAACCTGGTACTTAAGCTGGGTCTGGATCTGGTGGATCCAAGATGACTTCACATGTATGCTGGCACCTTGTATGGCGTGGCTGACCAGATGGCTTAGCTATTGATCAATATACCTACAGGTAGCCTAGTCTCCGGATAGCTAGATGTCTTAAATGGTAGCTTAGAACTCCAAATGTGATGTGGCAGAAGCTATGTGGGCATGAATGATCTACTCAGAGCACAATTCTGCTGTATTCTATTGATTGAAGCCACCCAGATTCAAGGAGAGTAGACATAAACCATGAAGCCATGTTTTAAAACTACCATATTCCCGGAACTTACTTGGTGATGCAGTGGTTAAGAATCAACCTGTCAATGCAGGGGACACGGGTTCGAGCCCTGGTCCGCATGGCAACTAAACCCATGCACCACAAATACTGAGCCTGCACTCTAGAGCCTGTGAGCCACAACTGCTGAGCCTGCATGCCACAACTACTGAAGCCCACATGCCTAGAGCCCGTGCTCTGCAACAAGAGAAGTCACTGCAATGAGAAGCCCTAGCACTGCAAAGAAGAGTAGCCCCCACTCGCCACAACTAGAGAAAGCCCGTGTACAGCAACAAAGTCCCAATGCAGCCAAAAATAAATAAATAAATAAATTAATTAATAAAAAATAAAATAAAATAAATAACTAAAATGTAGGGGAGACCTTCAAGATGGCAGAGGAGTAAGACGTGGAGATCACCTTCCTCCCCACAAATACATCAGAAATACATCTACATGTGGAACAACTCTTACAGAACACCTACTGAATGCTGGCAGAAGACCTCAGACTTCCCAAAAGGCAAGAAACTCCCCACGTACCTGGGCAGAGCAAAAGAAAAAAGGAAAAACAGAGACAAAAGAATAGGGATGGGACCTGCACCTCTGGGAGGGAGCTGTGAAGGAGTAAAAGTTTCCACACACTAGGAAGACCCTTCACTTGTGGAGACGGGGGCCGGGGTGGGGGAGGCGGGGGTGGAAGCTTCGAAGCTTCGAAGCAGAGAGATTCCTGCACAGAGGATCGGTGCCGACCAGCACTCACCAGCCTGAGAGGCTTGTCTGCTCAACCGCTGGGGTGGGTGGGGGATGGGAGCTGAGGCTCTAACTTTGGAAGTCAGATCCCAGGGAGAGGACTGGGGTTGGCTGTGTGAACACAGCCTGAAGGGGGCTATTGCACCACAGTTAGCCAGGAGGGAGTCCAGGAAAAAACTTGGACCTGCCTAAGAGGCAAGGCACCATTGTTTCGGGGTGCGCAAGGAGAGGGGATTCAGAGCACCGTCTAAACAAGCTCCAGAGATGGGCATGAGCCGCGGCTATCAGGGCAAACGCCAGAATGGGCATGAAACGCTAAGGCTGCTGCTGCAGCCACCTACAAGCCTGTGTGCAAGCACAGGTCACTCTCCATACTTCCCCTCCCTGGAGCCTGTGCAGCCCGCCACGGCCAGGCTCCCGTGATCCAGGGACAGCTTCCCTGGGAGAACGCACGGCGCGCTTCAGGCTGCTGCAACGTCACGACGCCTCTGCCGCCTCAGGCTTGCCCTGTACTCCGTACCCATCCCTCCCCCAAACCTGAGTGAGGCACAGCCCCCTAATCAGCTGCTACTTTAACCCCATCCGGTCTGGGCGGGAACAGACACCCTCAGGCGACCCACATGAAGAGGCAGTGCCAATCCAAAGCTAAACCCCAGGAGCTCTGCAAACAAAGAAGAGAAAGGGAAATTTCTCCCAGCAGCCTCAGGAGCAGTGGGTTAAATCTCCACAATCAACTTGATGTACCTGCATCTGTGGAATACCTGAATAGACAATGAATCATCCCAAAATTGAGGAGGTGGACTTTGGGAGCAACTGTAGACTTGGGGTTTCCTGTATGTGACTGACTGCTGTGTAGCTGACGGGATCTTGTTGCTCTGGTTGGGTATCAGGCCTGTGTCTCTGAGGTGGGAGAGCCAAGTTCAGGACACTGGTCCACCAGAGACCTCCTGGCTCCATGTAATATCAAATGGCAAAAGCTCTCCCAGAGATCTCCATCTCAATGCTAAAACCCAGCTCCACTCAACAACCAGCAAGCTACAGTGCTGGACACCCTATGCCAAACAACAAGCAAGACAGGAAAACACAACCCCACCCATTACCAGAGAGGGTACCTAATGTCCTAATAAGGTCACAGACACCCCAAGACACACCACTGGATGTAGTCCTGCCAACCAGAAAGACATGATCCAGCCTCATCCACCAGAACACAGGCACTAGTCCCCTCCACCAGGAAGCCTACACAACACACTAAACCAACCTTAGCCACGGGGGCAGACACCAAAAACAACGGGAACTACAGCCTGTGAAAAGGAGACCCCAAACACAGTAAGTTAAACAAAATGAGAAGACAGAGAAACACACACCGGATGAAGCAGCAAGGTAAAAACCCACCAGACCAAACAAATGAAGAGGAAATAAGCAGTATACCTGAAAAAGAATTCAGAGTAATGATAGTAAAGATGATCTAAAATCTTGGATATAGAATGGAGAAAATTCAAGAAACTAGCAACAAGAACCTACAAAAACTAAAGAGCAAACAAACAATGATGAAAAAATACAATATATGAAATTAAAAATTCTCTAGAAGGAATCAATAGCAGAATAACTGAGGCAGAAGAACTGAGAAGTGACCTGGAAGATAAAATAGTGGAAATAACTACTGCAGAGCAGGATAAAGAAAAAAGAATGAAAAGAATTGAGGACACTCTCAGAGACTTCTGGAACAACATTAAACACACCAACATTCAAATTATACGGGTCCCAGAAGAAGAAGAGAAAAAGAAGTGACTGAGAAAATATTTGAAGAGATTATAGTTGAAAACTTCCCTAATATGGGAAAGGAAATAGTCAATCAAGTCCAGGAAGCTCAGAGAGTCCCACACAGGATAAATCCAAGGAGAAACATGCCAAGACACATATTAATCAAACTATCAAAAATTAAATACAAAGAAAAAATATTGAAAGCAGCAAGGGAAAAATAACAAATAACACGCAAGGGAATCCCCATAAGGTTAACAGCTGATCTTTCAGCAGAAACTCTACAAGCCAGAAGGGAGTGGCAGGACATATTTAAAGTGATGAAAGGGAAAAACCTACAACCAAGATTACTCTACCCAGCAAGGATGTCATTCAGATTCAACAGAGAAATTAAAACCTTTACAGACAAGAAAAACTAAGAGAATTCAGCACCACCAAACCAGCTTTACAACAAACGCTAAAGGAACTTCTCTAGGCAGGAAACTCAAGAGAAGGAAAAGACCTACAATAACAAACCCAAAACAGTTAAGAAAATGGTAATAGGAACATACATATCAATAATTACCTTAAATGTAAATGGATTAAATGCTCCCACCAAAAGACATAGACTGGCTGAATGGATACAGAAACAAGACCTGTATATGTGCTGTCTACAAGAGACCCACTTGAAACCTAGGGACACATACAGACTGAAAGTGAGGGGATGGAAAAAGATATTCTGTGCAAATGGAAATCAAAAGAAAGCTGGAGTGGCAATTCTCATATCAGACATAATAGACTTTACAATAAAGACTATTGCAAGATACAAAGAAGGACACTACATAATGATCAAGGGATCGATCCAAGAAGAAGATATAACAATGGTAAATATTTATGCACCCAACAAAGGAGCACCTCAATACATAAGGCAAATGCTAACAGCCATAAAAGGGGAAATCAATGGTAACACAATCATAGTAGGCGACTTTAACATCCCACTTTCACCAATGGACAGATCATCCAAAATGAAAATAAATAAAGAAATACAAGCTTTAAAGACACATTAAACAAGATGGACTTGATTGATATTTATAGGACATTCCATCCAAAAACAACGGAATACAATTTCTTCTCAAGTGCTCATGGAGCATTCTGCAAGATAGATCATATATTGGGTCACAAATCAAGCCTTGGTAAATTTAAGAAAATTGAAATCATATCAAGTATCTTTTCCAACCACAACGCTATGAGACTAGATACCAATTACAGGAAAAAATCTGTGAAAAATAAAAACACATGGAGGCTAAAGAATACACTACCAAATAACCAAGAGATCACTGAAGAAACCAAAAAACACCTAGAAACAAAAGACAATGAAAACACTACGACCCACAACCTATGGGATGCAGCAAAAGCAGTTCAAAGAGGGAAGTATATAGCAATACAAACCTACCTCAAGAAAGAATAAACATCTCAAAAAAACAACCTAACACTACATGTAAAACAATTAGAGAAAGAAGAACAAAAAAACCCCAAAGTTAGCAGAAGGAAAGAAATCAAAATGATCAGATCAGAAATAAATGAAAAAGAAATGAAGGAAATGATAGCAAAGATCAATAAAACTGAAAGGTGGTTTTTTGAGCAGATAAACACAATTGATAAGCCATTAGCCAGACTCATCAAGAAAAAAAGGGAGAAGACTCAAATCAATAGAAGTAGAAATGAAAAAGGAGAAGTAACAACTGACACTGCAGAAATATAAAGGATCATGAAAGATTACTACAAGCAACTATATGCCAATAAAATGGAAAACCTGGAAGAAATGGACAAATTCTTAGAAAAGCACAACCTTCCGAGGTGGAACCTGGAAGAAATAGAAAATATGAACAGACCAATCACAAGGACTGAAATTGATACTGTGATTAAAAATCTTCCAACAAACAAAAGCCCAGGACCAGATGGCTTCACAGGCAAATTCTATCAATCATTTAAAGAGCTAAGACCTATCCTTCTCAAACTCTTCCAAAACATATCAGAAAGAGGAACACTCCCAAACTAATTCTACGAGGCTACCATCACCCTGATACCATAACCAGACAAAAATGTCACAAAGAAAGAATACTGCAGGCCAATATCACTGATGAACATAGATGCAAAAATCCTCAAGAAAATAGTAGCAAACAGGATCCAACTGCACATTAAAAGGATCATACACCATGATCAAGTGGGATTTACCCCAGCAATGCATAGATTCTTCAATATACACAAATCAATTAATGTGATACACCATATTAACAAATTGAAGGATAAAAACCATATGATCATCTCAATAGATGCAGAAAAAGCTTTGACAAAATTCAACACCAATTTATGATAAAAACCCTCCAGAAAGTAGGCATAGAGGGAACTTACCTCAACATAATAAAGGTCATATATGACAAACCCACAGCCAACGTCTTTATCAATGGTGAAAACCTGAAACCATTTCCTCTAAGATCAGGAACAAGACAAGGTTGTCCACTCTCACCACTATTATTCAACATAGCTTTGGAAGTCCTAGCCATGGCAATCAGAGAAGAAAAAGAAATAAAAGGAATCCAAATCGGAAAAGAAGAAGTAAAGCTGTCACTGTTTGCAGATGACATGATAGTATACATAGAGAATCCTAAAGATGCCAGCAGAAAACTACTAGAGCTAATCAATGAATTTGGTAAAGTTGCAGGATACAAAATTAATGCACAGAAATCGCTTGCATTCTTCTACACTAATGATGAAAAATCTGAAAGAGAAATTAAGGAAACACTCCCATTTACCATTGCAACAAAAAGAATAAAATACGTGGGAATAAACCTACCTAAGGAGACAAAAGACCTGTATGCAGAAAAATATAAGACACTGATGAAAGAAATTAAAGATGATACAAACAGATGGAGAGATATACCATGTTCTTGGATTGTAAGAATCAATATTGTGAAAATGACAATACTACCCAAAGCCATCTACAGATTCAATGCAAACCCTATCAAATTACCAATGGCATTTTTCACAGAACCAGAACAAAAAATTTTACAATTCCTATGGAAACACAAAAAAACCCCGAATAGCCAAAGCAATCTTGAGAAAGAAAAACAGAGCTGGAGGATCAGTCTCCCTGACTTCAGACTATACTACAAAGTTACAGTAATCAAGGCAGTATGGTACTGGCACCAAAACAGGAATATAGATCAATGGAACAGGATAGAAAGCCCATAGATAAACCCACACACATATGGTCACCTTATTTTTGATAAAGGAGGCAAGAATATACAATGGAGATAAGACAGCCTCTTCAACAAGTGTTGCTGGGAAAACTGGACAGCTACATGTAAAAGAATGAAATTAGAACACTCCTAACACAAAAATAAACTCAAAATGGATTAAAAACCTTAATATAAGGTGAGACACTATAAAACTCTTAGAGGAAAACATAGGCAGAACAGTCTATGACATAAATCACAACAAGATACTTTTTTACCCATCTCCTAGAGAAATGGAAATAAAAACAAAAGTAAACCAATGGGACCTAATGAAACTTAAAAGCTTTTGCACAGCAAAGGATAACATAAATAAGATGAAAAGACAACCCTTGAATGATAGATAATATTTGCAAATGAAGCAACTGACAAAGGATTAATCTCCAAAGTATACAAGCAGCTCATGCAGCTCCATATGAAAAAACAACCCAATCCAAAAATGGGCAGAACACCTAAATAGACATTTCTCCAAGAAGATATACAGATTGCCATCAAACACCTAAAAGAATGCTCAACATCATTAATCATTAGAGAAATGCAAATCAATACTACAGTGAGGTATCACCTCATACTATTCAGAATGGCCATCATCAAAAAATCTGCAAACAATAAGTTCTGGAGAGGGTGTGGAGAAAAGGGAACTCTCTTGCACTGTTGGTGGGAATGTAAATTGATACAGCCACAATGGAGAACAGTATAGAAGTTCCTGAAAAACTAAAAATAGAACTACCATATGACCCTGCAATCCCACTACTGGGCATATACCCTGAGAAAACCATAATTCAAAAAGAGTCATGTACCACAATGTTCATTGCAGCTCTATTTACAATAGCCAGGACACAGAAGTAACCTATAATTCAAAAAGAGTCATGTACCACAATGTTCATTGCAGCTCTATTTACAATAGCCAGGACACAGAAGTAACCTAAGTGTCCCTTGACAGATGAATGGATAAAGAAGATGTGGCACCTATATACAATGGAATATTGCTCAGCCATATAAAGAAATGAAATTCAGTTATTTGTAGTGAGGTGGATGGACCTAGAGACTGTCATACAGAGTGAAGTAAGTCAGAAAGGGAAAAATAAATCTCGTATGCTAACACATATATATGGAATCTAAAAAAAAAAAAAAAAAGTTCTGAAGTACCTAGGGGCAGGACAGGAATAAAGACTCAGACCTAGAGAATGGACTTGAGGACATGGGGAGGGGGAATGGTAAGCTGGGAAGAAGTGAGAGAGTGGCATGGACTTATATATACAGTACCAAATGTAAAATAGGTAGATAGTGGGAAGAAGTCCCATAGCACAAGGAAATCAGCTCGGTGCTTTGTGACCACCTAGAGGGGTGGGATAGGGAGGGTGGGAGGGAGATGTAAGAGGGAGGATATATGGGGATATATGTATATGTATATGTATAGCTTATTCACTTTGTTTTATAGCAGAAACTATCACACCATTGTAAAGCAATAATACTCCAATAAAGATGTTAAAAAAAATTGTGATGGACACACACAAAAAAACTACCATATTCCCTTTTTACACAAATCTTCTAAATTCAGTTCTAGAAAGAACTATTGAACACCTGTGCCAAACTTATCACTTATAGAGTTTTATCACTTACGAGTTTTGCAAAATGTAGTTACACAATGGTAAAGTTTTCTTAAGTATGCAGGGATTCTCAGAGCCTTTAAAAGGCTAATATGCATTGGAAATCTCCAAGAGTAGAATATGGTGTATGTCATCTTGCAAAGTATTTTAACATTGGAATGCCCTAGGATTAGTTTTCTGTATAATACATCTCAAAAACTATGACTTAAGACAATGACTGAAACAAATAGAGAAGAAACAGACATCATCTCTTACATTCTGTAAGTTTAGGAGAACAAAAGCAAGAATAAAATTTTTAAGAATAAAATGGATATGGTTTTCTAAGATGACTTAAGTAACTAGAAGACACCTAAAGCTGAATGACAACAAAAGTGTTATCATGGGTTAAAGAAGCAAGCTCATAGATGCCCCCAGTTACTATGGAGATAAAAATAAGTACCTGCTTCAAGAAGTATTAGTCATAAACTACCCAGAATCTTTTATAGTCTTTTTATTTTTGCTGAACATCTTAATTAAAATTTAAAATGACTGACAATGTTAGCGTCCTTGAGAACTGAAGGAGCTTCCATAGAAGTCCACAGAATGTGCAATGTCTTGCAGTCCTTGCTGAGGGCAAAGCAACCCCATAAAACAGTAAGATATCAATTATTTATTATAGTGCTATGGAAGAAGCCAGGGTATCGGGCCTCTTTGGCTTTTGGGATTTGGGTTTGCAAGTTACAGGACAGAAGGGAAATAACTTTGAAATTACAGGAAATCATAGACAGGAAATTTCAGTTTTGGTCAAAAACCATAATGTCTTTTGGGGAACTCCATTTGGTGAACCTGAATAATAACTGAAGGGGGTAGGGGAGTCTATTAAGCTGTTTCAGGACCTGGATATATCCTTCTGGAAAGATATATGGCTTCACGTTACTTTCAGCATATTAAGGTTCCATTCACAAACAAGATGATCTACTGTATTCATCATTCACAGCTCACTTCCATACAGATTGGGAACAGTACCCTGAAGAGATCCCACCATCTATCCAAAATGCAACATACAAAGACATGAAGGGTCTGGTTTTGATTTGGGGACAGGATGAGGCTACAGGAAGCTGCCCCAACACCAAGATGACCTCTGGGCTCCCACTGCATCTCGGTGGGGACAGGCATGGAGGGTGAGGGGAGAGCCAGGACCACTGCAGGGGCAGACAAGGTTGGCAGTATGGTGAGGCGCACAGCCCATTGACCCCTTTCTCTCTTTATCCTGGTGACATGAACAGCTTTGTGGTGCTGCTCCCATTGAAACAATGAGGGAAAAGGGATGTAGGAACACAGGGACAAGGAACCAGTTGACACTTGCAAAGCAAAGTGTTTGTCTCACATTTTTCCCTTTGCCAAAGGGAGTGACTTCTACATACTCTCTTCTTCACCATTTGCCACTTCCCTACCTCTTGCTAGCCAGGTTCTAAAGGATCATTGGGCCAGTTTCCGTGGTGTGGTACAGTACCTCCCTCGGGGCTCAGAAGGATGATTTTAGGTGGTGTGCAGTCAAGGCATGAAGTAACATTGACTTGCACAATGAGAAAAATGAGTGCTTTTCAATACTCTCCAAGCCTTCTGATTACATCAAAGAGGTCTCTAACACTGGCTAATCTCTTTTGCTTCTTGAGCTCAACAGGATCTAGCCAGATATACCACAGGGTTTTGTTTACATTGTATCTATTTTACAGTTTTCTTCTGTTGTGATTCTGGATTTTTGTTTGTTTTTTAAAAATTTTTATTGGAGTATAGTTGCTTTACAATGTTGTGTTAGTTTCTACTGTACAGCAAAGTGAATCAGCTATACATGTACATATATCCCCTCTTTTCTGGATTTCCTTCCCATTTACGTCATCATAGAGCATTGAGTAGAGTTCCCTGTGCTTTACTGTAGGTTCTCATTAGTTATCTATTTTATACATTGTATCATAGTGTATATATGTCAATCCCCATCTTCCAATTCATCCCACCCTCTCCTTCCCCCTTGGTATCCACACGTTTGTTCTCTACATCTGCGTCTCTATTTCTGCTTTGCAGATAAGATTATCTATACCATTTTTTTAGATTCCACATATATGCGTTAATATACAATATTTGTTTTTCACTTTCTGACTTACTTCACTCTGTATGACAGTGTCTAGGTCCATCCACATCTCTACAAATGACCCCATTTCGTTCCTTTTTATGGCTGAGTAATATTCCATTATATATATGTACCATATCTTCTTTATCTGTCCATCTGTTGATGGACTTTTAGGTTGCTTCCATGTCCTAGCTATTGTAGATAGTGCTGCAATGAACATAGGGGTGCATGTGTCTTTTTGAATTATGGTTTTCTCTGGGTATATGCCCAATAGTGAGATTGCTGAGTTATATGGTAGTTCTACTTTTTAGTTTTTTAAGGAACCTCCAAACAGATGGAGAGATATACCATGTTCTTGGATTGGAAGAATCAATATTGTGAAAATGACTATACTACCCAAAGCAATCTACAGATTCAATGCAATCCCTATCAAAGTACCAATGGCATTTTTCACAGAACCAGAACAAAATATTTTACAATTTGTATGGAAACACAAAAGACCCCGAATAGCCAAAGCAATCTTGAGAAAGAAAAATGGAGCTGAAGGCATCAGGCTCCTTGACTTCAGACTATACTACAAAGCTACAGTAATCAAGACAGTATGGTACTGGCACAAAAACAGGAATATAGATCAGTGGAACAGGATAGAAAGCCCAAAGATAAACCCACACACCTATGGTCACATAATCTATGACAAAGGAGGCCTAGAATGTATGATGGAGAAAAGAATGAAATTAGAACACTCCCTAACACCATACACAAAAATAAATTCAAAATGGATTAAAGACCTAAATGTAAGGCCAGACACTATAAAACTCAAAGTTAGCACTGAGGGAAATTGAAGCCCCAAGGGCTTAGATAAACTGCCCATGCTCACAAGAATAAATTTTTATCTCTTCATTCACCCGTCCTAGCTCTTCTCCATGCTCAGGAGACTACGTACCACCCCTTGTAGGAGAAGATAAAGAACAGACAGTGGCTGCTATTTCTATGCAGAACTACAACATGCACGTAACAATGCCTACAGCTGCAAGTAACAGAATAGCCAACTAAAAGTAACTTAAACCATATGGGGTCATTATTTTGTCACCTAACAAGAAAGTAAAGATTGACCCAAATCAGATAATAAACTTTAAAAACATTCTGAGTAAGATCTTAAGTGAGAGATCATCTGTGGCATCTTAGGCATTAAGCCAAATAAAGTAGCAACAAACCAGTATTTCCCCTTCAAGTCCCAATGAGATTGCCCACTAGACTCTAGGGAAGGCTATAGTACCCTTCCCCAGTATGGACAGGAAGTGGGGTGAGACCTGGAGTTGAAGTGAGGGGCAGATACTGAGAGAATCTCAGGTGGTGGTCAGAGCATGTGATCTAGATAGCAGGCAGCTGGGCAGGAGAGAATACAGAACAAAGCAGTGGGGATGGGGCCAGATTGCAGTGTGGGACTTGAGGCATGTAGTCAGGTAGCGAAAGGAAGAAAGAACAGCCAGCTCCAAGTTACTGGGTCAGGGTCACAAGCAGGGTGAAACTCAAAACCTAGACAAGACCTATAAGGTCTCTATCTGTCTAGTCCCATACTTTGAACTTTCTATTGAAGTATAACATACATAAATTAAAGGTCATATATTTTAAGTGTGTAGCTTAATGAATTTTCCCAAACTAAACACATCCAAGTAACCAGCACCCAGATCATGAAACAGAATATTGCCAGCACCCTAGAAGCCCCCTCAGAACAGACTTCTGGTCATTGACCCTGCAAAGGTGAACAACTACTCAGCTTTTGCACCTTCTATAAGCACAATCATACATAGCATGTACCTGCTTGTGTCTGATTTCTGTCACCCAACCTTTTGTTTGTAAGACTCCACCATATTGTTGTGTATAGTTGTGGTTCATTCTTTCGTATTCTGAATAGTTTTCCAGTGTGAATGTATCATAATTCATTTATTCATCCTTCTGTTGATATGCATTTGGGTAGTTTCCAGTTTGGGGATATTACCAACACTGACTGATGTTATGAACATTTGAGTACATATTTTTGGCACACAATGTATGTTTTCCTGTGAGGTATATACCTAGGAGGAGAATGGTTGGGTCATAGGGTCTAACTTATTTTTATACTATTCTGACCCTTGCTCATTTTGCTTTCCTCCTGAGGGTCTTCCCATACATGTCATTTTCTCTTCCTGGTGCATCTTCCCCCTCACCCTTAACCTGGCTAATCCCTACTTGTCAGCTGATGGGGCAAATGAAGCTGTTCAGAGGAACCTTACGGTGCCCTTACTACGACAAGCCCCATGTTGATTTGCTATTTCCTAAAATCCCACTGATAATGAACAGGTTTGTTTTCACGGTCTGGGATAGAGCTAGATCTCCAGGCAGGAGTCAAGTAGCCCTTGTATGAGCTCTTATGTGTGTGGGGAGGTGGGGGGAGCAATCTGGACCTGGCTCATGGGTTTTACAAATAGTCTTCAAAGAAGAGCTTGTTTCTAAATGATGTAAGCTGGATTTGCTCTAAGGGAGATTGTCTCCAACCCCCTTCCTCCAACTTCTTCCTCTTCTCTTAGGACACTTCTCTTTCTTCTTTTCATCCCCTCTCTGAATTATAACAGCTGGGCCCCCACCAAGCTTGCAAGTATTGGCAGGCCACTCCACAGATCATGGCCAGCTTCCGTTTCTTCTTGGCATTAGGACACTAATCTATAAAAAGATATTAACATTTAAATAGCTCTTTCATGTGTATAGGAACCAAAACGCAATTTCAGAAACCTCTTTTCAGAACTATACCCCAACTTCACTTTAATAGCAACAACAATAAAAGCACACTATATAAATGTTAAATAACATATGGATTTTTAAACTCTTTTCCTTTATTACAGATTATAAACCAAGGGAAAAAAGTTTAAATAAGTCGCCAAATTCACACAGCTATTAAATACAAGAGTCAAATTCCAATCAAGGATGTATGGTTCCAGCCACTGTCATCTGAGATGGGAGTCAACAACATTTCTAAGTCCCTTTCCCTGAGCTTTCCACCAGATCGCCCCAGTTATACATTGGTAACCTGGATAAGAAGAAATAACTGAATCAGTCTACTGTCTTTTTTCAAGGCTGTCACGCTTTTTTTAACTTCCCAATCAGTGGCTTCCATACTATGAAGGTGTCATTCTTCTATGGCCATTAACGGTAAGGAAAGAATCAATGTCTTGGAGGAAGATGAAGCCACAGTCAAAACAGGTTTGTGGTAAGTAGTGTTTTTCTCTTTTATGGAAAAATATAGGTATTAGGTTAATAAATTAAACTATGTATATATTTAGAATCCATTGCATATGTATAATATTTATTAAAGTGCTGAAAATTTATTATTTTTTAATCAAACATCAATCCAATCCACCAAAGGTAATGGAGAGAATAAAGGATTCTTCAGAAGAATAAAAGATTCAGGACATACTGCCCAAGATGTGTTTTTGTGTTTATAGCCTAGGAATCTGTTTGATTGATTTACTGGTTCTTTTAAAAAGGTGGAGTACAGGGAGAGCTTTTCCTTCTTCCCCATCTTGAAGGGTGTATACTCACCTCCCAACTGGCATGAACCTACTAACCTGTAATTTGACTGTCTACTCAATTCTAGTCTCCCACCAAAAATAAACCAAAAAGTTCACTTCTAAACCCTTTTGGTGAGATTTTCCGTGTCACATACATGGTTTTTAGGTCACATCCAAAGTTCTCTTATTGCTATATATCCCTCATAGACTTTAGACAAAAGAAAAACTTACCCATCTCAAATTTAGGATATTTGATAATAGTCTGCTACAAGGAAATGATTAATTTATCAACAAAGAAGGAAGTATTGGCTCACCAAAATGAGAATTTCTTTTCATTAATGAATAGATTTAAATAACCATCACAGAATTTGACACATGGTGGGCCTTCAATGACAGTTTCCTTCGCCTCTCCTGTTATAAATTAATGCATTCATTCACTCAATCACTCATTTATTTGTTTGTTTCTTAGTTTGCTATTCCATTAGACATTCACTGGGCACTTACCATATACCTGTTGGTCCCTGTATCAGTCCCTCTTGAGATAAAGAGATGAATTTGAGTTTTTAATCTCATCATTTCTTCCTTTTGATAACTATTTTTGCTGTACACAATTTCTCTCCTTGAAGCAGTCAAATAGAGTTGAACTTTTCCAAATTGATAATGGGCCCATCCAGCTCTTGAGTTTAGTCTGGTCAATAAATGCATCACGAATCTTCTCCTATAACACCGGCCTGCCTTAGAGTGTGGTGTCAATCTCATACCCCCAAATCAAAAGAGCACACAAGAAACTGAATATAGGAAACCAAATATAAATGACAAAAAAAAAAAGTAAAACCAAGAAAAGGATGCATTAGTCACTGAAAGAAGGGAAGAGGAGTCCTTCATTATTCCACAAATATATGTTGATCTCTTACTATGTGCCAGTTATAAGTCCTGGGGAGACAGCAGTGAGCAAAGATGAAGATTTCTGTCCTCATTGGTTTTACATCTGGAACAATCCCTGAACACATCCTATTTGCTGGATCTTTACATATAATTCCACCTGTCCTCCCCTCTCCCAACAATCTGTCTGAAGTTCAAATGGATTAAACATCTATAAGCCAGCAGAGCTAGACTCTGAATCTAAACAATGCTCTGTCTAACCATGGGGCTGATTTGACAGCTGGTCTGGGGAGTTAAGACAGTCAAACTCTGTCCTCCCTCTACCACTTCCTGCCTTGGTGGCCTTTGTTAGCAAATACCTGTTTGAAACCAGAGCAGGACCAGATAGCTACTGGTGGTATCTTTTGGCTCCAAGAAATGTTATTTGTGAATAGAAGTTAAAGGCGTTTCCTAAAGGCCTTCCCTAGAGGGTGCTGTGGGGATGCCTGCCCTACTAGCCTAATTATGGGACCAACGTCTGTCTCAGAGACAAACTAAGAGGTATCATAGCTACTGAATTTACCCCTCTGCAGCTTGCCCTCCACTGTTCACAAATGCGTCATGATTTTAAACCCTCCATGTTTGTGCACATTCCCCAATCTAGAAACCCACCTGCCCCATCCATGGCCCTAACTTCCATGCCTATTAAATCTAATTGTTCTTCAGGGCCAGGCAAGGCCCTCGTCCACAAAATCACCTTCTTAGTCTGTCTTGCCTAGACCCTTTGCTTGGGCCCCCTCCTCCAAATTTCTTTCTGTTTTGAAATGCATCAGGTTGTGTTCCTATATGTCTACCCCACCTGACTGAGAGGCCCCGAGGGCAAGAACATGTCTCATTTCTCTTTCTTTTCTCAGGCTCTGGGTCTGGGTCTGACACAAATTCATTGCTAACCTTATTTTATGAAGGAACAAATTAATCAACTTTGATTTGTGAGGAAATGAATGAATGATTGAATAAGTAAATAAGTGATTGAAAGAGTGAATGAGGAGTGGCAATGCCATTTGAGGCAAGGGGAGATTTTTACAATGGTGAGCTACATCAACCCTTAGTAACAGTGGGGAGAAGGGCATTTGCTCTGAGTGGTCACTTTCTGAATTGAAGGCCTAAACTGTTATAGATCCATAGTCCTTTAGGCACAATTCCCAAACTTAAAAAACTCTGAAAATCACAAGTTTTAGCATAATTCATTTGGCGACATGAAATTATGGGTAGTGTTTACTGACCCCACTTAGTGGAAAACAGTTGTATGTTTTTCTGCAGAAATGCTTCCACGTTTGATTGGGGGTGACTCCCAGATCCTCCTGAGGTGTTACTTAATATGAAATATATGGACAGTATTGCTTTTATAAAATCTAAAGCTGGTTTCTGAAACACATCAGGCCCCAAAAAGTACAGACAAGGGACTGCATGTGAGTCTCCCCTATATTCAGGAGCCAAGGAACAAAAGCCCAGTGGATGCCCAAAGAGGTTCCAAGAAGAATGGATGGAAAATCTAGGACCATCTCTAGAAGTAGATGTCAGGAGAGAAAGAAGGACATAGAAGCCCAAACCAGAGTACTTTCCTCCTGTGGACTAGATTCCATCCCAGGGGACATGGGTGCATGTGGATATCTCCCTAGATCACTAACAAGAAATGACTGTCCCCAAACCCTGGCTTCCAGGTGACCACCATGGCCAGTTCCTCATAAGGCCCCATACCCTCATCACCATGCTGGGCTTGCTGGCCTTCAAATGTTAGCTTATTATTAATCACAATAATGAAAGCTGTGTCCTGCAAATGCTTTCAGTTTGCACTGTATCTTAAATGTCCATTCCTCCAGTGCCTTGCTCAGGGAGCGACATAGAATAAATAATAAATAGGCTCAATAAATTTTTAATGAATGTATACAATATCTTATTCTTCATAATGTGTTTTTATATGCATTGTCTCATTTAATCCTCAAAATGACCCTGTGAGTCAACCAAGTGAAATGAGTCCCAAGGAGGTTAAGGTATTTGACCAAGATGACAGCAAGCAAATGGTTCTGCTGGGACTTGCACAAAAGTTGTCTGGTAAAAATCCTCCTCTCTTTTTGGAGCATTATTGTGCTTCCTTCCTATGTCAACTGAACCCTCAGAAACAAAGATGGTCTGGTAAAAATACTTGGAAAGACCTGGGAATAAGAGAAACCACTGATACAGTATTAGCAGGTGTCTCGTGGACTTCAGGTAGAGCCATCAGGAGATAATGTCTTTGCCTGTGTCTATCCTCTAGGGAAGTTAATTTGGTGAGAAATCCAGGACTGCCAGGAGAAGGGGTGCCAAGGATGCATAGACAGAGGTCACAGAGGAGCCAAAGCTTGTTCCAGGGTATCTTAGATCCCAGCACTACTGCACCCCTTTTTTGCCCATGTCTGAAGCTGACCTCAGGACCAATGAAGGGATGGGGACTTTTGAAGGTTAATGGAGGAAACAGGAACTACTTGACAAGGAGACAGATGGTACCAGTGCCCACCTCAGGTAATGAAAATATGAACTTGCTGCAAAACAAGAACTCCATAAACATCTTTGGTAGAGGAACTTGCCCAAGGTAAGGATGCCACCTCCCTCTGTGAGAACAAGTCTGTAAAGGAGGTACTAACCTCACATGCAGTCATCCCAACTCTCCTCCGAGTGAAGGGAAGGATGATTCAACCTGGTACCCATCCCTCCTCTGTGGCCTCTGTCTGACCTCTGGAGAACAGATCCTGGGTCTGAAGGGAATGAAGTGTGGTGGGCAGAGAGGGGCTCAGTGTCCTGTGATCCTGCACATTCCTCAGCAGTAAGCAGGGTCCTGGGAGCCACCCCTGCCCTGCGATTCCTCACACCAGGGAAGGGAGCAGGTATTCCACACTTAGTATTGCTTTGTTTCCAGTGACTCACATGGATCTATTCTTCCTTCCCTTCCCCACTCTGAGCAGCTCAAAAGCTGGTCAGATGCATGTTATGTGAATTCCAGGCCAGTCCTCTAACTCCCTGATGGCAGAGAAACCAGAAAACTGAGAAACCAGGTTAGGCCTCAGCCTCTATCTCATCTTTTACTCCTGGCCTGGCCCAGGCCATCCATCAGGAAACACTTCACAGGATCTTCTTGTTTCCCCTCTATTTACAGATTCCGTGTGTTCTTTATCCTGAAACTCTGGATCATGTTTGCCTCTTGGTGCCCTGCTCACCACAGGGCTGTGTGCTTTAGAGACATAGGTTTTGTGAAGGACATTATATAATGATAAAGGGATCGATACAAGAAGAAAATACTATGCTACTTAACATATACACAACCAATACAGGAGCACTTAAATATATAAAGCAAATTCTAACAGATGTAAAGGGAGAAACTGACAATAACACAACAGTAATTGGGGGCTTTAGCACACCCCACTGACCTCAATGGACAGATCATCCAGACAGAAAATCAATAAGGCAACAGTGGTCTTAAATGACACAATAGACCAGTTGGACTTAATAGGTATCTACAGGACACTACATCCAAAACCAGTAGAATACACATGCTTTTCAAGTGCACATGGAACGTTCTCCAGGATAGACCACATGCTAGACTACAGAATAAACCTCAACAAATTTAAGAGGGTAGAAATTATGAGTTAGTGAATGCTGGAATCACCTGCTCTCCCAGAGAGTTTGTTAAATGCAGATCCTTTGGTCTATTCTAGACTCACTAAACCAGGATGTTGGGATGGGGGATGGATTCCAGGAATCTGTGTTTTAACAAGCTCCCCAGAAGATTCTGATGCAGACACATAGAACATTCTTCGAGAAACACCTTTATAGGCTTTGGGAGTCAAGCCTAAGTTAAACCTTAGCCCCATTGGGTAACGTTGGATGAATTAATTCCTCTGAGTCTCTGGTTCTTCATATAAAATGAGGCTAATAATATCTACTTTATATGATTCTGTGGATTAAAGAGAATACGTATATAAATTGTCCAGCAGATAGTTGGCAGTAAACAGCAGCTATAACAATACTGAGCTGTGGATCAGTTTGCCTGGCCCAGTGTCCTTCCTCATTCCCTTGATCTTGCAGTGGCTCCCAAGTGCTCAACTCTGCTTCCACTTTTTAACTCAGTGAGCAGAGCTCATATATCTGTGGTAAACAGAATAACACCCCCTCCCTAAATGTCCATGTCCTAATCCACATTCCCTTGAGGGAATCAAGGTTTAGATGGAACTAAAGTGGCTAATCAGCCAACCTTAAAATAGGAAATTACCCTGGACTATCTAGGTGGGCCCAATGTAATCACAGGGTCATTTAAAGTGGAAGAAGGGGACAAAAGAGGTCAGGGTGATGCAATGTCCAGCAACAGAAGGACTCAGCCCACTGTTGCTGGCTTTGATGATGGAGGAAGGCGGCCAGGTGCCAGGGAATGCAGGAGCCTTTAGAAGCTGGAAAAGACAAGGAAACCAATTCTCCCTGGAGCCTCCAGAAAAGAATACAGCCTTGCCAACACCTGGATTTTAGCCCAGTGAGACCCACATCATATTTCTGACCTATATAACAGTAAGACAATAAATCTGTATTGTTTTGAGCCACTAAGGGTGTGACAGCAGTCATAGGAAACTAACAGTGCCGAAGACTGGACTGCTAGGTTCTGGAAACCTCACTCTGTTCCCTGCTTAATGACTTTGTGGTGGCATCAGTGTTTATACCATCTATGGGGTCCAAATGACACAAATGGAGTCTCTAGATGAATTTCTATCCTACCAGGTAATAATACTACTAATAATCATAATGGCTAAGATGTATTGAGTGCTTGCTAGGTGCTGAGTGCTTTATATCTCATTTAATTATCAGAACCATCTCTGCAATTCATTCTACTATCAAACCAATTTTACGTGGGGAAACAGGCTAGGAGAAGTACTCAGTCCAAGGTCACACACTAGTAAGAATCAGAGCCTGCATTTAAAGCCAGGTTTGCTGTCCCCAGAGCCCAAGCCCCTAACTGTATCATTAACAGCCTAGTTCTGTCCTGTGGCCAATGGAAGAGGGAGAGTGTTCTCAGGAAATCTCAGGTTGAACTACCTGCTAAACTTACCCATACATGAAAAGCTGCCTCCCGCTAGCCTGGCAGCTTCCTGGTAAAAGCTGGGAGAGCTAGATGGAATGGGAGAGTACTTTGGAGTCATGCTCTTGCCATGGTTGGTGGCATCAGCAAGAGAGAAAAGTTCAGAGACCTAACTTTAGAATTCCATAGCCAGGCACAGAGGCAGTCAATGTTTAGTTTGTCCCAAGTGTTCTGTAAAAGATGTGGGACTATTAAGGCTGGGGCCCAGACTCTTTACCAGCCACTGATAGGCTGTGTGACCTTGAGCGAGATTCCTGACCTCTTTCCATCTGGTCTGAAAATGGGATCAATTGTACCAACACTTCCCCATCTCAGCTGGCTGCTGTGGCAATCCAATGAGATCATGTTTGTGGGCATGCTTTGGGAATTACAGAAGCATCACACCTTTAAAGAGTCCTATGATCGCTATTATTTAATTTTTGTAACTCGAGGTGAATGTGGCTCATTATTGCTGTGATTAGCAATAATTATTATATTAAACCACACCAGAGAAGAGAATGTTCTCTCACTGGCTTCTTCAGCAGGATCTGTGGAGTAAGCATTTCTCAAAAAAATGTTTTAAAAAAATCAACAAAGCTGTATGTTCTGGCACATCATTGTGCAGAATGTGCTTTGTTTCTTTGTTTTGTTTCGTTTTGTTTTTTTCATTTTTAAAAGAGAAAGTTCAAAAGGATGACACTTTGAACATTAGGTTAAGATTTGCTTCTGCTTAAAAAGGATTTTAAGTGAAAATGCCTTTCCAAAAATGCTTTTTCATCAGGAACATGGAAGCAAGCTTGGCCGTGGCCCCTGGGGTGATTCCAATGAGAAGTGAAGGGCTGACGCACCTTAGAGACTAAGGTAAAATGTACCCAGGGAACACCCCACACAGAAGAGGGATCACCACCACCCAGAGGGTGCAGGGCCATTGCCAACTGTCCTAGAGTAACCAGGAGTCCCTGGGATCCACTGCAAAGCCCCAGACCCTAGGAAGAGTGGTCCTCTACCCAGAGATGGAGTCGCTCCCCACCAGCTGGAGGCCAGTCTCTCCTAGAGATTCACGCTGCTTGACTCTGCCACCACTATTAATTCAGAACTGTGGGTAGATCATCTGCTTCTCATAGGCCATTACTTGTTAACACATTGGGTCACAGTGGTCTTCAGGGCCCTGGTGCAAATTATTGGACCAGATTCAAGGCCATTGTTCCTTCTTTCCTTCACTCATTTTTTCCCCCTCTCCTTCCCTCCCTCTCTCCCTCTCTAATTTCCTTTCATTAGTTGGCAACATTTAATGAAAACATACCATAATAATTATAATACCAGACGCTGGGCACAGATGAGTTAAGTACCATTCTAACTCTCAAGGAATTCACAGACTAGCATGGAGTCCCACATGTGGACACGTGGTACCGTTTAGCGGCTTCATTGTTTTCACAGTGGTAGGTGCCAAGTGCAGAAGGGAAGGAGGCGTTGTGCCCACCCTCCCGGATGGAGAGTCCTCAGCAACTTTGTGGAGTAATATGCAAAACAAGGGGTAGGCAAAACACAAGCGTTGGGTCAGACTCGTTGGATTCAAGTCTCGGGTCTGCCCACTCACTCACTTGCTATAAGACCTGGAGCGTCAGTGACCACGACAGTGACAAGAAGGTTATGCCCAAGTCATGATGGTGTTGCAAAGGGCCTGGTACAGTGCTTCACATAGCACAGCAACACCGGCTAGTACCTATCCAGATAGTGACTCCCAGGTGGCACACCCTGTGTTGATGCAGATTCAAAATCACATGACTGTGATTGACTCCCTGCGGCTGCACAGGTTTGCCCACATCCTTTCACAAACCTCACAACCATGCAACTCCACATGAGATTGGATTGGGCCTAATGACCTCACCTCTACCACTGTCACTGCCAAGAATGGTAGTAAGAATAGTATTAATAGCATAGTAGTGAAAACACTCCTCAGCCTCGTCTCCCTCAACTGTTACAAACTAATATTTGGAGGCAAGTGTCTCCTATTTCTCTGTACTTCACCAATACAGTGCCTGTACAAATGTTACATTACCTATGTGTCCTTGGATTCAAGAACCTCATAAACATTTATAATGAGTGTGTGCATGTTTTCCACCAAGATTTCTTTGGGCAGATTTTAGTGACTCATCAACAGAACCCCATAAATTCAAAATTAAAATCTGAGTTTAATTCAAACTAAAAGAACTAACAGGATTTTTAAAATTCTAATACACATTCTAATGCTGATGAATGTGTGGAGAAATGAGCACGCTTGTGTACTGCTGGGGGGAGTACATTTGGTACAACCTTTCTGGAGAGCAATTTGGTGATGTGTATCGGAAGCGTTGCCTACGTTTTTACCTTTAACTTAAAAAATTAAATTTTAATTTAAATTTTACTGGTGATATTGCCTGTAAAAATTTTTATCTTAATAATCATGAATGTGCAAAAAGATTTGTCTTCAAGTATGCTTATTGCATGTTTCTTTATAACAGAGAAAATTTGGAAACAACATAAATGTACAATAATAAGTTCTCATTAAATACATTGATTTAATAAAAAATGAAATTTACTTGCAACCATTACTTGTAGAGGAGTATGTAACAATACAGAAAGTGCTTATGGGGACTTCCTTGGTGGTGCAGTGGTTAAGAATCCACGTGCCAATGAAGGGGACATGGGTTCAAACCCTGGTCCAGGAAGATCCCACATGCCTCAGAGCAACTAAGCCCGTGCACCACAACTACTGAGCCTGCACTCTAGAGGCCGCTAGCCACAACTACTGAGTCCACATGCCACAACTACTGAAGCCCACGTGCTTTAGGGCCTGAGTGCCACAACTACTGAGCCCATGTGCTGCAACTACTGAAGCCCACATGCCTAGAGCACGTGCTCTGCAACGAGAAGCCACCACAATGAGAAGCCCATGCACCACAACGAAGAGTAGCTCCCACTCGCCACAACTAGAGAAAGCCCGCGCGTAACAATGAAGACTCAATGCAGCCAAAAACTAAATTAAAAAATTTGTTTAAAATGTTTATGATATATTAGAGGATGCAAAATAGTTTCTAAAACTGTATAGTCGAAACGAATTTTGCAAATTGAAAAAAATGCTTAAAAAAGAAACTAGACCTATCTAATCCCAAATGTTAGTAGTACTTATCTCCAAATTGTGGGATTACTAATAATTTGTGTGTGTGCCTTCCTACACTTTTCAAATTTTCCATAACCAATGTCTTGCACAGTGAAAAAACAAAAACAAAAAACTTTAAATCTAAAGTTTAAAACTTAGGAGGTTTAAATTCAAATGATCACTTTGCTACGTGTCCTAGGATAAACTACTTAACCATTCTAAATTTCATTTTTTTCCATCTATAGAAAGTAGGTAATTATACCTACCTTATAAGGTTGTAGGAGGTTATATTAGATAATACATGTAAAGGGCTGTGCATATAACATGAACCCAATAAATTTATATTCCTCTCACTTCTTCTTCCAGGAGTTCACTAACAATGTTTAATGCTTAATGCACAAGGTAGGATCAGAGCTTAGGTAGGGTCTTAGTTTAGGCCTGAAGTTAAACCTGTTGTGATGACAGGAGAGAGGAAGGTATATGACGGGAGAGCATAAGAAAAGGCATGGAAACACACAAAACAAGTAACCTGGGCACTGTTTCTTTGCTCTGCTTCTCCTGCTACTCTATTGAGCAAGTCCTAGATGTTATCTCAATGCTGACTCCTCATCTTTAGCAATTCTGCTAAAAAATTTTTTTTCACTCCCATACTTGCTATCTGTGTAAGAAATTACTCCAGATTGAATGGCTTAAAATGGCAATCAGCATTTATTATCTCATATAGTTTCTGTGGGTCAGAAATGAGAGAGTAGATTAGTTGGATGGTTCTGGCATGGGAATCTCTCCTGAGGTTGCACTCAAGATATAAGCCAGGGCTGCTGTTTCTGAAGGCTTGAGGATCTGATTCCAAGATGGCTCATGCATATGGTTGGCAAGTTGGTACTGGCTGTTGATAGGAAGTCCCAGTTCTTCCCCATGTGGACCCCCCTCCACAGAGTTGCTTGAGTGTCCTCATGACACGGTGGTGGGCTTTCCCCAGAGTGAGTGATCAAAGAAAGACCAAGGAAGAAGCTGCAATGCCTTTTTTGAACTAACCCTGGAAGTCACACTATAGTTCCACAATGATCTACTGGTTATACTGGTCAGCTCTATTCAGTGTGAAAAGGGACCACACTGGGGTACATGTGTGTTAGGAGGCAACAATCTTTGGGACCTTCTTGGAGGCTGGCTACCACAATTACACATGTAGTCCCTCTGTTTGGAATACTCTTCCCCCAGATGTCAGCACACCTTACACTCTCACTCCCTCCAGGTCTCTGCTCAAAAGTCACTGTACTGGAGAAGCTTTCCCTGAACTCTCTCCCAGAATGGAATCCCTCCCACCATTCTCACTCTCTCTCCTCTTACCCTGTTCTATTTTTCCTTAGAGTACTTATAACACCTAACATGCTACATACTATTTGTTTGCAATCTGTTCCCCACTGTTTCCCCTTCCCTAGTAGCATATAAACATCATGAAAGGCTTGCCATGATTTCTCCTGGTACCCAGGAGGAGCTCAGTAAACAAATGAATGAGGCATGACATCACTTGACATTCCTGATAATTTCATTGAAGTGGTGTTCATATCACCCACAAACACATCAATAATTCCCTCTTTGGTGCCACCACCCTAGCTTGTAAATCCTTCTAAAACTGGTGGATCTAGCTTTCTGAATGCGATCTTCTTGCTTTACACCTCTCCCAACCCAGCCTCCTGAGCCCTTCTTGCCTGCCCTGCCCCTCCTAGTGCTTAGCCTTCTCTATCCAGACTTCCCCTTCCCTGGCTGCCTCAGTGTCCTCCCCTTGACATCCACACTGTTGAGGCTTCCTTATTCTTGGCCTTACCTCCTAAATGCCTACAGAAAATGATAACAACTAAGAAGTATATATACCCCCCCTCCTCCTCCCATACCCATGGCAAATATTGCTAAGAGATCGGGCCATCTCTTACTATATCTGGGCCAACAAGCTAATGACACTTTGCCAGGTAGATAATTGGTCTCTGTTGCTTAACACACTGTCAATTCTAGTAGTAGGCACTGTAACAGGGAAATCATAGAGGTATTTGAATATGGGAGGGACAAATGATACAACGTAAGTAATGTATACTAAACACCAAGCATTGGTCTTAAGAAACTAATGTGGATACCTCTAACATTTAATCTTCATAACCATCTACAAGGAAGTTACTACTATTATATCTATTTTACAAATGAGGAAACTGAGGCTCAGAGAGGTAAATAACTTACACAGGATCCCTTAGCTAAGAATTGGTACAACTAGTCCAAATTCAGACAATTGGGTCTGGAATCTTCTCTTTAACCATTATGATATTGCCTTAAGGTCTTCAATAACCAACTGGCTTCATGGGGTCTTAGGAATAAATGTCTAGTTGTCCGGCCTAACTAAGAGTCCCCAGGAAATTTTCTCTGTCTGAAATTGCCCCCAGAGAACTCTCACTCACCCTTAGAGATCCAATTCACTTCTTACCACCTCTATGAAGTTTTCATTGATATATTTATGCCACCACTGCTTGGACATCATACTATTATCTAAATTACCAGCCTGAAGTGCAAACCCATGTTTTCTTGTAGGCTTTCTTTACTGCATCATGACTCCATAACTTTCTCATTTCTTACTCCTCATAGTTTAGCAAAGTATCTGCCCTATGATAAACCAGGTAAATAAATAAACATCTCTATTTCCACGATATGCTTTCCCAGGCTATTTTCAAAACCTAACATTCAAAGATAGGCTAAGTTGTATATATATGCATATGTATAACTGAGTCACTTTGCTGTACAGAAGAAATTAACACAACATTGTAAATCAACTATACTTCAATCAAATTTTTTAAAAAAAGATAGGCTAAGTTGTACATTTTTTATTGACTGGGTATTCTGGTCTTCAGTGGGTACTCTTATCATAACAAAATGAAGAAGTTGAGCAAAGGATAGCTTCCCAGGAAATGCAGCATGGAAATCTTCTCTAGAAGTGCACTTCATGGAGAGTCATAGCCCAGAGAATGAGTGTAAGCACTCCAGTTCTGTCCTAGGAAAGTCATGAGACACTGTATTCAAATATCACTCACCATGGCATCGCCAGGCAGAGTTTCTCTACTACTGAGCTTATGAATCCCCTGCCTCCAGCCCTTCTAGTTGCTTTGCTAAAAGGAGGTTTAGAAAATCTCTGGGAAGTCACGAAACTGACACTGCAGCAAGAAATCTGTGTTAACTTCCACCAGCTCTTTCTAACCACAGGGCTCTGCCAAGCTCAGAAGTGCTCATGGGCTTGCCAGGAGAGCTGGACAGACACGGTAATGCAATGGGAAAGCTGTGAAGGGTGAAAGTTACATTCTTTTAAAAAGTGGGAAAAGCTTCCAGACTTACTAAAAGAAGGTAGACTTAAAGCATAAATGAATATGGAATTAGTGCCAACCTGCCCAGGATGGGCCATCAGGTGGCATGATATGGTGTTCTTTAAGTTGACACCTATGTGAAATAAAAATTGCTGTAACCTGGGGGGCAAGAAATGTGACCTTCCATAAGGCCATCCTCATTTCTGGACCTTGGTTTCTTCCCTGTAAAATGAAGGGAGTGGAGCATGTGAGGAAACATTCCAATCTTAGTGAGGGTGTATAGAATGTGAAGTCAGTCATTCATGATGTCAGAGTGTAATTCCCATTGTAGCCCTTACTCCAGTTTGACTGTGGTCTGCGTCTCTCTGCTCTAGGATGTATGTTTGACTCACCTCTGTATGTAGTCCTCATTGTACATTGAACAGTGTTTGACATAAGATAGGTGCTTGGTAGGTGAATAATGAATTGTTTAGAGTGAATTGAAATCTACTTTGAAACGTTCTTTCCTATCAGACACCCCACTGTATTTTGGACTGGACCAAATTATCTTTACTAATATAAGCTGGCTCTCAATCATGATGGGAAAATATGGAGAGAGATCTGTTTTCTGGATCTGTCCAGAAATATAGGGATAAATTGAGCACTGAGTGCCTAGTTTACTTAAGGTATCTCTCCAGTAAATGGTAGAACAAAATAAAGAACAGTTCTGTCAGACTCTGAAATCTGTAGTTTTCTACTATACAAGGGGGATATTCTTCCATAGTCATAGAAAGTCCAATGTTTTATGTGTAAATAAAGTCTACAGACACAATTTAAAGATGCTTAATACTTGAGTGACCCTAAAAATGAGTTCTCCATTAAAATGTAGAAGGGGATTTGGCAATACCAAGATTATGATGGGGAACACAACTTTGGAATCCCAAAGAACTTTCTTACCTGCCATCAGTGTGAATAAAATGAGCCAGCCATGTCCTATACTTGTTCTACACTTTTTCTAGTCCCCCTTGTGATACAAAGAAGGAGACGAGATGGACAGCCTTCCCCATAACTATTTATCAGCAGTATGTCAGCATAATGAACTGTGGACCCTCTGCAGATTTTTCTGTAAAGGTAAAGCTCATCAGGATAATGGGAAGGCTATGAAAGCTCTGCATTAGGACATGATGAGCAATGCTGGCTGTAGTAAGCAAGGACATTGTGTTGAGGTATGAGGACCCTAAAGCTATGAGATCTGACATCCTTGTTAGCACAGAAATTTGACCTAGAGCAATGATTTCCAACATTTTAAACGTCACAGTGCCTTTTTCAAATAAAATCTTAATGGAACCCCAATATATAAAACAGATACAAGCAGACCTGATTGAAACTAAGATGGGAGGTCCATGGCTCCACCTCCTCATTTGTTCCCTCCCTCCGAGACGTCTCAAGACATCTCCCTGGAAACCGAGGGCTTCACAGAACTCAGTATGAAAATCTCTGGCCCAAAAGACACATCTCTGTGACTTTTTTCCACATCAATACCTAATTCTCTAAAATTAGAGATGGTAATTTTATTGTTTGGGTAAACAAATTGATATCGATATGGAAAAACATCATACTTAAAAATGGACTAAGCCTTTTCCACTTATTGAAAGAGGACAATGTGAAATACTGCTCAAAAATTTTTTTAATCATTGCAAAGTGCCTGAGGATATTTTCTGGTGGCCAACAGTCTAAAGGTCTAAGGGAGACACAACAGTGTCAGCTTAGCTGAAGCATACACGGAGGACAGAAGAGTCCCTTGGCGTCCAGCCATCTCTCTGCCCAATATTCAACAGGAGGGCAGCATAGAAAGCAATCTAGTAGAGTGTTGACAGAATTAATCAGGCTCTATTTTCCAGTTTTCTTTTGCTCCCTGGGCTAAGAAATTAGAAGGCTCCGGCTGAATCAGCTACACTTTGAGATTTCCCCAGAAACACAATTTTCCTGGGGAAATAAAGCTAATGAAAGGAGAGGTTGACTATGTTTGATTTCCTCAAAGCCCACTGCCTGATTTTATGTGAACTGTCTGATTTCTTTTAGACCTTTAAGTCCATAGCTCAGTGACACTGCATTGCTCAGAGAAGACAGAGAAAAACATTTGTGAATAAATGGAAAAGTCATAGTACTGTGCCTTGCACATGGATGGCACTCATCTAATGTCAAAGCCCTTCCACAGATTATTTCAATACATAGTAATAAATATCTACCATTTATTCAAGTCTATCTCTAGTCCTTATCATAATAGGTGGGTTCGATATTATCCCTCTATTTTACAGAAGTGGAAACTGAGCCAGCGCAAGAATAAATGACTTGCCCATAAATGGCAGACTTCCATTTTGAATTCAGGACTCTTGGACGTCTAATCCCCGAGTCTGACTGCCTCTCAAGGCTGCTTTTCCAATCTCAGTCCTTCTCAGGCATGATGCACTATTATAAAATTACCTCAAGAGCCGGGAGTGTGGTCCTCTCCAAGACAAATTCTCTTCAAACAAGAGACTGGAGAAGTGTGTTGATCTTCAGAACTCAGGGTAGACAGCCGACATGATTCTTTCTCAGGGATGGGGAGATGGGCCAGTTTAATCTTTCTGGGTATTGGGGGAATATTGTGGTCTCCATAAACATGAAGGAGTTTGTCTGCTATTCTAAAGGCAACAGGGAGGCGCTGAATCTCCTGTAATATTTTACAGAGGTGGGATTGAAGGTCCAGAAAGGCTTAGCATCTTGTCCAAGATCACTGGTCTCAACCCTGGCCTCAGTATATGATTCACACTCCCTGCAGCATCCGCATCAACTGGTCAGAAATGCATAGTCTCAGGCCCAGACGCACTGAATCAGAAAATGGTTTGAACAAGATCCCCAGGTGATTCAAGGTGCATCGAAGCTTGAGAAGCACTGCTCTAAAGCACGTGTACTTTCCCGAATCCTGGGCCCCTGCCTGCTGTCAAGTTCTGCATATTTGGGCTTCCTGCAAGTCAGAGGCAAATGGAGAGTAGGAGGGAATATGTGGTTTCCTTTAGGGGTGATTGTCAACGCCCTCTGCTACAGGCTCCGCCCCACCAACCAAATAATTATCAGCTCCTGGGCAGGTGGAGCCCGAGTCCCCAGACTGGCCCACTCGTGGTACAATACGCGTTTGCTTAATCACTGTTTCCAGAGGCGCCTCATCAATCATCACCTCAAAGCACCCAGGAGAAAGAGGTCCTGGTAGATGAGCGCTCGGCGCTGAGAAGGACCGAGGCTCCGGGTCGCCCATAAGAGGGGCGCGTGGAGTTGGGATGCGGAAGGTCGGGACTAAGGAGCATTAGGAATTCACCCTGCCTCTCTGATTGTTAATTAAGTGACTCGTCTACTGGAGGACAGTCCTGCATGTTCCCCCAGGCATCTGTTAGTTCTTCGAAAACCACTACTGACAAAATGAGGTTTGCCCTTGGTACACAGATAATGAGACTGAGCTTGACAGGTGTGGCGCGATTAGAAAATTTCTACATGAAGCTCATTTTGCTAGCCACTCCACAGTAAACAGACTCATTAGAACTTGCAGGTCCCTGGAGGCAAAGCATGTTTGACATTATTAATTGGCTTTTCTGTATAAGGAGTCAAATAGATGAAAAGGTTTATCAAGCTGAAATAATTAATTTTGCCTGAATTCGCTGACAGTTCATTTCTCCTGTAAAAGACCATTTTAAGGTCCCCTTTTTTTTCAAATTTCAAAGTTCAAAAGACATAATAGTGGCAAAAGTGAAGCTTTTTAGTAAATTATAATTAAAGGGAATTTAATTAACTTAGACCTGGGGAAGGGGAAATAAAGGAATTGCTATCTGTCTCTATACAGAGGTCTAGATGGTTGAACATATCATGACTTAATAATGCATTAATTTTAATCTAATCAAAGCATAATAAAAGAGGTAATTATATGTTTAAAAATTACCAGGCTCCAATAGTGGGATTTTTAAACACTTAATACTTACCCAGTTTCTCGTTAGCAAAGTTATAATTGTTGTTCTCAGATTCTGCTTATTTAAAGATGGGGGTTACAGGCAAGAGGTTAATTGAGTAAATCATTGTAAGAACCCATGTTGAAACTACGATGAACTACAAAGTTTGCAATTCCTGGCTGCAAAAGATTTTTTTCTTCCCTTTTTTCTCTCTGTCTTTCTGTGTCTCTAAAAATAGCAAATTATTTCCATTCCTTTATATGTGCTTCTGAATCCTCCCACACCCACTCTTTGCTCCACAAAGCCAAAATCCATTTCACATGAGATTCTGAAAACTTTTCCCTCATCTTCCAAATTTTACCACTTTCATCTCCAGCAAGGCATTTTGTAGTTTCAGTGCGAGACTTCCCAGCCTTAAACGATGGATAATAAGGTGCCGGGATGGGGTGCCTGGTGAAAAGTATCATGATCTCTCCAAGTGGTCATAAAACAGTGGGGTTTTGATTTCTGCAAAGGCCAATGTGTCTGGACATTTCATTGATTAAAGGCTGAGTTCTTAGAAATGTCTTAAAGGGTAGAGCTGTTTTGCAGCAAAGAAGCATCTTCCCACATCAGCCAACATACTCATTTTGTAGTTCAAAGATGATCCAATATTTCCTAAATCTCTCTGACCCTGATAAAATAAAAACTGGTGTGGGAGGAGGAGGACGAGGTAGAGGAGTTATGGAGAGTGGTTCTTCCTTACCTAGTAGTATGTTTTCGACCACTTCCTCAGGCCTTCACCTCCTTCCATCACAGGCTGGGCTCAGGCAGCCTGAGTACCTTCACCTAACCTCCCCCAGCCCCTACTCCACCCCATGGTGACTGGCCTCCTGAAAACCTACTGACAATGTTGGTTCTTTTCAGCCTTTCATTGATGCTTTTCTAATCCAGAAATACCTGTTGGCTATCTTCATTAAACAGCAGGGCGTTTATGGAGTCTCCCTGTTTATTCCCCGTCCTCAATTGGAGGCAAGAGCTTGGTTGCCTGAGACTCACTCTTATATTCCTTCAAGTAGTGTCTTTAAAAAGTGATCCCATTCAAGTGAAAATTTACACAGAAATATTCACGTCCTATTGCATTATTTTGCAAAATGCAAGTTCGCTTCTGCCTTTTGCCAAAACATCTTCAAATGAGGAAGGAGAGAGGTAAGGCACATATAGTGGTCACTTTACACGTACCATCTCAGTTCTCAGAACAACCAAGTGAGATCATCCCCATATTAAAGGTGAGACAATTGAGGCTCAGAGGTAGGAAGAAAGTTCCTTAAGTTCACACACTTAAGCAGAGCTGCTCTGCCTGACCTCAGGCCCTTATAATTTCCATTAGAAAGGAGTAACCCAAAAAGTAACAGACATCAGATTCCCAAACTGTAAACACTTGTAACATTTACCAAAGAGTTAACATTTGGGGTAAGAAATGTCATAACCCAAAAAGCAAATATCTACTTCCTTGTACAGAGGAATACTCAAAAAGACATATTAAAAAAAAAAAAAATCCTGGGAAACTTGAGACCTTCTGATGCAACAATCACAAACTTACTGTCGATCATATTTCCCACTCCTGCTTCCTTATATTAGTTCCTTAATGAACCACATATTAATGGCCAGGGACCATTGTGATTGAATAAAGGGTTGGACATGAGTGGGGCAGGAAGGGGAAGGAGGTCATATGTGCCAAGATTCAGGGCTTGTGCTGTGATCACTCACCAGCACGTTTTCTTCTGAAGTCAATACGTTGTTCCATTTCAAACACACTTAAAGAAAACACGAACTGATTTATTTACAATTCTGAACTACTTATCAAACAGTAATGATCAGTGCCTGGTAAAACACAGGCTGAAAATATGCCATGCAATGCTTAGTCATTCTGCTAACGGAACTAATATTTCTCCTCTATGCCTCTCGTTTTCTCATTCCACTCTCCCTGTGCTTCTCTTTATTTCTTTCTATAATTCTGCCTGATAAGAATTAGAAACTCAGGAGGGATCTGTGTTAGTGTGGTCAGTTCCGAAGACTCCAAAGCCCACATCTACCCAGCACCTCCCTTTCATTCATTAACCCACCAGGGGCCAAGACTAATTAGATCAGCCTGCTCATTTTGAGCTGATAATTGATTTAAATAGGTTGCTCATTTAAAATAGAAGAAAAGCCTGCTAAACATTTGGTGCTGGGATTTTTTTTTTTTCTCTTCCTTCCCTGAAACTTTCAATTGCTTGTGCAATGTAGCATAAAATGTAGAGGTCTCCCTTTCTTTTCTCTCTTTTTTTAAAGGGGCCATAAAATTAATTATAATAAGTAGGCAACGGGCAGGGGCAGGGGGTTAACTGATGGCTCTAATGAGCAGCGGAGCTTTGGGAAAGCTGGGCCACTCATGCTGTTTGTTGGCTGCAAGGGGGCCGTAGCTTCCAACAGGAGCACAGCCTAAAAAGGTCCTTCGGACTGATTCTGTCTTCATGGCAACCAAAGTAGCTTTGCTAAGCTTCAAACAAAAGGAGCCTTCCTTTCCAAATGTGGGGACATTCTGAAATTGTTTCCTTACCATTAAGCAAGAAAAGACCTTCAAAAGGCCATGCCAAGATACACTCCCTGCCCACTCCCCCCCAAACCCCTGGTTTTTACACAATTTGTGAGTGGGAAAGTTAGAGGAAAACTTGGACCTACTCTCTATTCTAAAGACCTTTCCCTTCTCAAAGCGTCTTTCATGACCCGTCCTGCACCATATTGATTTATTTCAAGTGTGAATCAAAAAAGTTTAGACTAGGCTCCTCTTGGAAACTAAATTGTCCTTCTAGTTTATGCTATTCGGCTGACTGTATCCCTTTGATGCAATGAAAAGAGCTTTTGTCTGCAGCCTGGAGGGCAAGAGGTGGAAGCAACACTTGTAATTTGTCCTGTAAGTTTTATTTTGCAGTGTTTCCTATCACAGGAAGGGAGTTCTCGGCCTGGTGAGGGGAGCTGAGGGGTGTTACAAAATCTTTAAAGGTAAATAAAATGATTGGAAATAGAAAAGTTACCCCCCAAACTGCATGCGCTATATTTCAGATGTTCCTAAGTTCCAACTTTACAGAGCAACACGATCCACATGAGAAGCCTGTGGGTTTTGAAGGCAGACAGACAAACCTGGGTTTCTAACCTGATTCAGTCACTTCTAAGCTCTGTGTAAGTCACTTGCTCTCTCTAAAACTCAGTCTCTTTACCTGTAAAGCGGAGACACTAAAGTCTATTTTGGAGGCATATCCTAAGGGTTAGAGATAATGTCAGCCTAGCAGAAGGCCTGGCTTTAATAAGCACTCACAAAATAGTATCGATAATGCAAAACTGGCTTCCTAATAACCAGGGAGGGTCACTCATACCTGTTTTGTTTTTGGAGTCCAGGCACTTCGGGAGACGGTGTCATTGTATTGCACACAGGGCCAGCCTCAAGGGTGTACAACCTGAGCAGTGACACAGGGCCTGACACTTAGAAGGACCTCACGTTGCTGTCCTAAAATGCTTAATTTTTGAACAGGGGACCCTGCATTTTCATTTTGCACTGGGTCCTGCAAATTATGTGTCCTGTCTTGATGGCACATTCCTCTCTGAAAATGCTGTTCCTGCCAATCTTGGTGTCTTGCAGGGTCTCCTTCTATGAGGTCATGTCTGTGTTGGTGGCACACTGCTTTTGCACTTATAAATCACATTTTTTCTGCCTCTTCCACAAATTAGAACCAGAGGTGTAGCCTCTCCGTTCCTGTGGGCCCAGGGCATGACTGCCATGAAAAACTATTCAAGAGCACATGCTAGTGGCCGAAGGTCAGAATGGCACCTCTGCGGTCCCATTGCTGGCCCACTGAGAGAGCTCGTGTCTCTCAAGTAGAGGATGGAGGCCTGGGAGATGACAATGAGGACAGACCACCCCTTTGTTAATTCAGGATTCTTGTGGTGGATCGTTTTCACTGTTAATGACATACGAGTTGAGTCCCAGGTAATTTTTTTCAAAGCAACCAGTTGTGAAATATCTTGAGAAAACACTGCCAATTTCCAATCCTAATGACAGAGACACTGAAGGTAAATAAGATGAATATTTATGGGATACCTGATTGCCTAAATGAGTTCCCTAAGGTATGAATAATTGAATGTGCGTATGCTAATTAATTGGGAAAAGCCAGTAGGTAACTCCTTTCTATTTACGTTAGCCTCATTTTATTTTATTTCTTAGAACTATTACAGTTCCCAGTTATTTCGTATGCTTCAGTAAATTTGAGTGTCATTGAGAGAATTTTTAATAGACATCATGAGTCTTAATTTCAATAAATGTATAAGCCATGGTAGAATATGTAATGATGGTTCTTAAGACATAGTTACTTGGGCTTCCCTAACAAAAGCTATTGTTTATTGGTGCCTACTGCTGGCTAGTTTTTTACATACGTCTCCTGATTTAATCCTTACGCTAACCCTATAAGGTCAGATATCAAACAATTAGCTCCATTTTACAGATGCGGAAACTGAGATAACAGTTAAATGAGCTGCTCATGGCCATGTGACTGTAAGTATTGGAGCACAGATTCAAATTTGGCCTGCTTCAAAGTCGAAAGTCTTTCCAGAAAGGGAGCACTGACTTTCGCTTAGAGTAGAAGTTTGGGAAACACAGTCCTTTCCTTATCATGTTGCAAATATGGTCCACGAGGACTTCAACCTGATGTCTGTCATCATTCTCAAAGAGCCACCCAAGTCAAACCAGTCGAAGCAACTAATTTTTTTTTTCAGAGGCTATGCTTTTTAAATAGTTTTTATTTGGTTTATTTTTTTTTTAGTACACAGAACGTACAGAGAGCTCTCATACGTCTCCCTCTTTCCACACCCAGTTTCTCCTATTATTAACATGTTGCATTCCTGTGGTATATCTACTGTAATTGGTGAGCCACTATTGATACATTATTATTAAGTAAAGTTCATAGTTTACAGTTCACTCTCTGCCTTGTACCTGCTATGGGTTTTGACAAATGCATGTAATGTATCCACAATTATGGTATCACATGGATTAATTATACTACTTTTCCTCCACCTCTTCGTTCCTCTGCCCACCTTCCCCATCATCCTGCATCTGAAACCCTGGCAACCACTGATCTTTTTACTGTCTCTGTAGTTTTGCCTGTTCCAGAATGTCAGTTGGAATCATACAGTATGCAGACTTTTCCGACTGTCTTTTTCCACTTAGCAAAATGCATCTGTTTCCTCCATGTTGTACCATGCCTTGATAGCTCGTTTCTTTTTATTGCTCAGTAATATTCCATTCTAAGGATTATCACAGATTATTTATCCATTCACCTATCAAAGAACACCTTGGTTGTTTCCAAGCTTTGGCAATTATGAGTAAAGTTGCTATAAACATTCATGTGCATGTTTTTGTGTGGACGTAAGTTTTCACCTCATTTGAGTAAATACCTAGGAACCTGATTGCTAGATCCTATGATAAACCTATGTTTCGTTTTGTTAAAAATTGCCCGACTGTCTTCCAAAGTGGCTTCACCATTTTGCATTCTCACCGGCATTGAATGAGAGAGTTCCTATGCTCTACATCTTTCACCAGCATTTCATGTTGTTATTGTTTTGGGTTATACCCATTCTAACGGATGTGTAGTAGTATCTCATTGTTGTTTTAATCAGCCATTTGTTCTTGTTCAACTAACAAGAGTAAGCAGCCATCTCCAAAGTAGGATGTGTACATCCCATTATGCAGACAAGATAATCCATTGAAATACGCAGAGAGAAAATGCAACCACTATTTTTTTTCATTCATTATGTGAAGTTTTCTATTCTTTGTGTATATTCTTAATGCATATATTATTAGCATAGAAATTGTGTATATTTAATAAATTAAAAATACTTATCCTGTTGAGATTCATGTCTTCACATTTTTTTTAATTGACGAAAGTGTTCTATTAAAAGAGGACCCCACTGCCATAGGGAACCGTGGATCTATGAAGACATCAAAGACAGAGACCTAATATTTCTTTGAAAAAGTGAAACTTGATTTCCATTCAATATTGAATTTGATGTTTAAAAGTCTGAATTGTGTCAAAGCTGAAGTTATCTATGCTATTTTGTACTGGATACATCTACTAGTGTGACACATTGGCTGTTTTCCCAGAGTGGCAGTTGTCTGAATTCATCTGCAGGAAGAATACATACAGGTGTGTTTTCAGAATATTGTCAGAGTGGTCTTAGCTTTTCAAAGCAGTTTTTCCTACACCATTTCACTTCACACGTCAACACAATGGCTACTGCTGTTTTAGATTCCTTTTCAAAACTGGTTTTTGAGTATGGCTAAAAGGTGTTGAACTGATAACCCTTACAGAGTTAGCTCTATTGTTAATCTCATTTTGTAGATGAGCAAACTGAAGCATAGAAAATTTAAATAACCTGCCAAATGCCCCCCAATTTGTAACTGGCAGAACCATGATTCACACTCAGGCATAGACGCCAGAGTCCAAGCTCTTACCCGTTAGATTATTTGTGCCTAAAAAAATCTATATGCCAGTGTCTACATGATTTAGAGAAAAACCTGACCAGTTTAGCAAAAGGAAAACCAAATTATGGACTGCACCATCAATATAGATCTTTGTTTTCAAATGCAAATATATGCTTTTTTCCAAAGCAATGTGTGTGCAGGGCAGACACTGGCAAAAATTTTGATTGCTACACATCCTGTGAGTTTGATGGGAAGTACTAAATATCCTCTGTATATACAGAGAAGGTCTAAACCAAGAAGATCATATTTGTAAAAATATCACTTTTCACATCATGAAAGCAGCGTGAGAGCCTGTAAAAACACCAAGGAACAAGTTGATACAACCAGTAGAGAAAGAAATGTATGTTTGGAACTCATTAATGAGCCTGATCCTTCAAAATGAGATACTGGAAAATACTGTCTTCAGTGTGACAATTGGAACTCCAGAACACTTTAAGAACAAAGATGAAAAACATTAAATAGGATTTTCCTCCCTTCTTCCTTACTTCTTTTCCTCTTCCCCCCCTCCCTCTCTCCCTTCCTTCTTTCTGAAATAAGAGAGGATATTAAGAATTGCATACTCAATTCGAGAACCACTGGTTGGGAACAACAGCTCTAAAGAAAGTTAAGGAGGAAAGTATGTTCATAAAGTACAAGAGAACCTTTTTCCTGAGATACGGAGTTAATAGCTGGGCTGGTCAGAATTTTAGATTTGGACCTGCTCTTGAAAAGTCAATGAAGTATGATGATAATGTGGTTGTCAGTCTTTGATATGGCCTCCACTAATTTAGTACCTTCTAGTATTCTCTCCTTTGTGTAGTCTCCTTAGAGGCCTGCTGGTGTGACCAACAGAATATGGGGAAAGTGATGTGACCTAAGCTAGGTCACAACAGACATTGAAGCTTCTGACTTTCTCTCTTTTGCTCTTAGAGAAGTCAGTCACCATGCTGTTAGGAGACTCAAGGTGTCCTGTGAAAAGACCCACATGGAAAGGAACTGAGACCTCCTACCCATAACCAGTACCAACTTGTCAGCCACATGATTGAGCCACCTTGGAAGAAGAGCCTCCAGACACAGTCAAACCTTCAGATAACTGCAGACCCAGCTGACATCTGACTGTGACCTCATGAGAGATCTCAAGTCAGAACAGCCCAATCATGCTGCTCCTGGATATTTAACCCACAGAAACTAAGAAATAGCAATTATTGTTTTTTTAAGTTACTAAGTATTAGAGTGATTTGTTATGCAGCATTAGGTAACTGATTCTGTCAGTAAGTCTGGAAATTTGGTCAGAAATACAAAAGGTCTGAGGCTACCACTGAGCTGAAGGGGTGCAGGTTGCTTAGCAGAGGGCTGTTTGGTGGGCGACTTAAGATATGTGGAACTCTGACCCTAGAGCAAAAGTGTGAGGTAAAGGATGTCCTGAAGACTGTAGGCAAAGCCCACCAAGTCAAAAACCACCTGTCAGCACCAAATTAACACTAAAAAATGCCTGAACTAAAAAGTAAGTGACTAAATTAATGTAATGCAAACTGGAAAATATTTTGTTTTTCAAATACTCCTTGAAACATAGTAGGTTATCAAATTAGTGAGGAGAGAGAAGGAGAAGGAAGGAAAAGTAAGAAATAGAACATTCTTAGGAACATTTTAGTTTTATCAATCAAGCATTTCTCTAAGTCTGTGTTCTTCAGATAACAGTAATAATAATAAAGCTATTAAATTAGTTCAAAGACCAAAAATTTCTAAGGTAGAGAAGATGCAAGGTTGATTGAAGATGTTAGAATGAAATAGATATATCTATTGGGCACAGGATACAGATTGTGGTGTCACTGTTTTCCCCTGTGGGACAGAGGCATGTCCCAAAGATGATTTACCAGCATGAGGTATCAGGATATAAAGCCAGACTTGACATAAACAAGTGTGACCAGAAGGGATGTTAGGTGAAGCCACCTGTTCAAATAATAACAGTAGCAACAACAATAATAATACTAGTTAGCATTTATTTAATGCTTACTATGTACACAAGCACTGTTCCAATTCCTTCATAAGTATAAACTTGTTATTAATTTAACTTAATAACCCAAACATCTGTCAGTTTTCTATTATAGCTTCCTACCTTTGAAGTCTCATTGCATTTCAATGTCTAAAAATACCCCTCTTAGAAGAGGGCTCCTTTAATTACCACTATTCACATGCCTACTGTGTGCCAGGAATTGTGCTTTATGTTTTATACAACAGCATCACCATGTGCAAATTGTGTAGGTTGTGCAGATATACATATGGACCCAACTCCACATATTAGCATATCTCATCCTTCTAAAAATCTATGTCAGAATTATTATCTTCATTTTACAGAATAGTAAACCTTGACTCAGAAAGATGAAATCACTTAATATAGCCTCAGAGCTTATAAATAGAAGAAATAGAACTGAATACCCAGAATAGTAAACCTTGACTCAGAAAGATGAAATCACTTAATATAGCCTCAGAGCTTATAAATAGAAGAAATAGAATTTAATACCCAGAATTCGTACCCGTAAAATGTATGCCCTTTCCTCTCTAGCATGTAGATTTAACAAGAAAAACACATGCTATAGGAGTCTCATTTTAAACAAGGGCTAGTTTCTGGGGTCAGCTACAAAAATGAAAATAGCTTTTAGTCTAAATTGAATAGATTCATGAAAATATATTAAATAGTCATTTCAGACAAATAATGTGGCAATTCCATATAAACGGTCTTCCTCCCAGCCCCTCCCCCACAAAAAATATTAGTGACTTAAAACAACAACCATTTTTGTTTGCTCATGATTCTGCAATTTGTTTAGGGCTTGGGGGAGGTTAATATGTAGCATTAGTTGAGCTCAGCTGGGTGGATCTTTGCTCATAGAGTGTAGACTGGTATCATCATGAGACTGCACTTAGCTGAGGCTAAGACAGGTAGCCTTAGTGCTCCTCTGTATCGCCTGTATTTCCATATGGTCTATCACAATTAGTGACTTAACCTAAGATTCTTTACATGATGGCTGAATTAGAGGTTGAAAGGAGAAGATACAAGACCTTCTAAGGCCTTGGCTTAGTAGTGCAAGAGCATCATTTCAACTATATTTTATTGATCCAAGCAAGTTGCAAAGCCATCCCAGATCAAGGGAAGGGGAAATACACCCCACCTCTAGAAGGAAGGATGAGTATATATGTACAAGAAAGAGAGAATTTGCTTTTGGCCATTTTTGAAAATGATCTACCACACTATATCCTCTAATAAAACCTTTCATGTCTCCCACATTTGAAATACATACACTCCTCTTTCAAAAGTCTCATTCCACTATGGCAGCAGCTCGAAGTTCAGATCTCATCATTTGCCTCAGATCCGCATGTGTATGAGGCTTCTTTGTGCAACACTCTTGGTCTGGAGATCTGTAGACTAAAAACATGTTATCTGCCCTCAAGTTGTCCAATATAAAATGGTAAGACGTGGATTGAATAACTGTACTAGAAGCTTTCATTCAGAATGGGGAAAATAAAATGATATCAGAAAAATAGCAAATTAGGAACTTCCAAGCCCTTGTTTTCCCCATGAAAATATTTAAAATAAATAAATAAAGTAAAACAGAACTGGCTGAACTAACCTTATAGGAGCTTCGGAAGAGTGAAAAATCTACAGCAACCAAACAAACGTCCAATAAAGAAAAATCCACATTCAAAATTGTAGGAAATTTTGCAGCATTATTATTCAACCTTTCCACACTCTTTCTCTGCATGGTGTTGTCTTGGTTTGAAGGAGACAGTAGCAGAATTTCCACTTTTCACCCTTGAACTGGAAGGAGCAGAGTAGTTGATACTCACATGTTCTAATCTGTCTGGGGGTTGCCTAAAGAACCGATCTCTGTCTTACCTAACTCAAATCTTAGATGAGGAAGAGTAACAACTGCTACTTGTGAAAGCTATAGGGGAACTATAGAGCCACATATACTGGGCAAGAGATTGTGCATGGAAACATACAGTAGACCATGTAAGGCCCCATGGGATGAGAATGTTTGGGAAATTAAGGCATTCAAAAGCAGATGTGTATAAAGGGAATAGAGAAAGTCACATATAAGCCCAGGCAAGATGCATGCTCAGAAAAAACCTGAGAAGACCTTAAGATTTCATCTCAGGTTTATTCCTAGGCTCAGAGCATGCCCAGCTACTCAGTGAATGACTTTCCAGGCAAAAAAACAGTCTGCAAAAACTGGGAGAAGTGACTGTCTTTACAGATGCCCAATTTCAACAAAAAATTACAAGGCATACAACAAAATGGGAAATCAGGATCCACTCAAAGAAACAAAATTAATTGGTAAATACCATATATGAAGAAGCATAGACATCAGATTTACTAGACAAATACATTAAAAAAGCTGTCTTAAATATGCTCAGAGAGCTAAAGAAAAAAAAACAAAAACAAACTAATGAACTCAGTAAAACAATATAGGAACACAATGAGAATATCAACAAAGAAATTATTTAAAAGAACCAGATTCTGATGCTGGTAAAAAGCAATAACTGAATTACAATAATCACTGGAGGGTTTCAACAGCAGATTGGAAAAGGCAGAAGAAAGTATAAGTGAACATAAGACAGAAAATGAAAATATCAAGTCTGAGGAGCAGAAAGAAAAAATAATGAAGAGAAATGAATAGATCCAAAGGGACATGTGGGACACCATCAAAAAGAACAATATATGCATTATGGGAGTTTCAGAAGAAGAAGAGAGAGACAAAGGAGGAAGACAGATTATTTGGAGAGAGAATGTCTAAAAAACTTCCTAAATTTGCTTAAATACATGAATCTACAAATACAAAGAAGCTCAACAAACTCCAAGTAGAATAAATCCCAAAGAGACACATGTTATAATCAAACTGTCAAAAGACAAAGACAAATAGAGAACCTTAAAACAGCCAGAGAGAAGCAGTTTGTCAGATACAAGGGATTCTCAATAATATTATCATCTGATCAATCAGAAGAAATCTTGCAGGCCAGAAGGCAGTGGGATGATATATTTAAAGTGCTGAGTGAGAGAGAAAAAATCTTGTCAACCAAAAATTATATATCTAACAAAACTGTCCTTCAAAAATGAGGGGAAAATTAAGATATTCCCAGATAAACAAAAACTGAGAGAGTTCATTAGCATTAGACCTGCTAATAAAAAATGTTAAAGGGAATTCTTCAGGTTAAAATAAAAGGATACTAGGCAGTACCTCAAAACCATATGAAGATATAATAATATCTAGTCAAGGTAAACACATGGGCAAATATAAAAATTGGCATTATTGTAATTTTGGTTTGTAACTCCACTTTTTATATTCCTCAGGGCTTAAATAACAAATGCAAAATTATAAATGTATGTTAGTGGACATACACTGTATAAAGTTGAATTTGTAACATTAATAATATAAATGAGGGGGGAAGAGCTGTATAGTAGTAGAATTCTTGTATACAGTTGAAGTTAGGTTGATATCAGTTTAAATTATATTGTCATAAGCTTAGGATATTATACATAGTTGCCTTGATAACTACTATATATACATATATATTTACATACACACACACACACATACACACACAAAGAGAAATGAGAAGAAATCAAAATGTGACAATGCAAAAATTAACTAAACACAAAAGAAAGCAGTAATGGAGGAAATGAGGACAAAAAAGCTATCAGACAGAAAGCAAATTAAAAAATAGCAAAAATATGTCCCTCCTTATTAGTGATTATTAATATATAAATAAAAATTAAATTTCCCAATCAAAAGGTATAGATTGGCAGCATAGATTTTAAAAAAAGGGCATGATCCGAAGATATGCTGTCTACAAGAGACTCACTTTAGATCTAAAGACACAAATAAATTGAAAGTGAAATGATGGAAAAGTATATTTCATAATATAGTCACCAAAAGAAAGCTAGGATGACTATACTAAAATTAGATCAAATAAATTTTAAGACCAAAACTGTTAAATGGATAAAGAGAGACATTATATATTGATAAAAGGATCAATACACCAAGAAAATACAGTAATTATATGTGCCAAATCTCTGAGCTCTAAAAATATGAAGCAAACATTGGCAAAACTGAAGGGAAAAGTATGCAGGTCTACAATAACATTTGGAGACTTCAACAACCCCCTCTCAATTTGGTAGAAAAAAACAGACAGAAGATCAATAAAGAAATAGAGGACTTGAGAACACTATAAGTTAATTGAACCTAATGGACACATACAGAACACTCCACCTAACAAAAGCAGAATACATGTTTTTTTCAAGTGAGCATGGAACATTCTCTAGGATAGACCATATATTAGGCCAAAAAACAAGTCTAACTAAACTTTAAAAGGTTGTAATTATACAAAGTATCTTTTCTGATCACAATGGAATGAAACTAGAAATCGATAACAGAAGGAAAACTGGAATATTCACAAATATGTGGTACAGTTGCTGCCGAAAAGTATGGCAGTTTGCCAAAAAGTTAGACATGGAATTCCCATATTATCAAGCAATTCCACTTCTAGGTTTATATACAAAAGAATGGTAAAGCAGGGACTCAAACAGATATTTACATACCAGTTTTCACAGCAACAATATTTACCATAGCTGAAAGATGAAAACAACTCAGTGTCCATCAACAGACGAATGTACGGGCAAAATGTGGTATATACATACAATGGAATAATATTCAGCCTTGAAAAGGAATGAAATTCTGATGTAAGCTACAACATGGGTGAGCCTTGAAAACATTATGCCAAGGGAAATAAGCCAGATACAAAAGGACAAAGATTGTATGATTCCATTTATATGAGGTACTAGAAGAGTCAAATTCATAGACACAAAAAGTAGACTAGTGACTATCAGAGGATGGATGGAGGCAGGGTAAAAGGAATTTAACAGGATAATGAGATAGTTCTGAAGATGAATACTGTGATGGTTGTAAACAATGTGAACATATTTAATGCCACTGAATTGTATACTTAAAAATGGCTAAATGGTAACTTTTATGTATTGTATATTTAATCACAATTATACATATGTAAGACACATAACGGCAACTAGTCCTTAGTAATTTTGAAATTCAGCTGGATACATGTTGTCAATTCTCTAACCTGAGGCAGGGAATATTCCTTGATTAGTTACCAGTTCTGCCCTTTGGGCTTGGTAGTTTAATTCCTGTAGGCTCTTGGCTATACCTTTACAATACGTGGTCCGTATTTGCAGCAGCATAGCTCTCTCAGCCTGCTTGCAGAAAATTGGAAGTTCAGAAGCTTCTTTTCTTGATGAACTGCTCTGTCTCCTTTCATCCAAGCTGGTGATATTTTCACTAATGCAATCTTTAAGACTCTGTGGGTTTTCTACACAGTGCACTGGGCTTATCCTATGCTTCAAAGCCATATCCATAGTTCATTCTGATACAGATATTTCTGCTGAGAGACACTGCCTTAAGATTTTTTTTTAATTGGAGTATAGTTGACTTAAAATATTATATTAGTTTCAGGTGTTCAACGTAGTGATTCAATATTTTCATATATTACAAAATGGTCACCATGATCAGTCTAGTTACCGTCTGTCACTTTACAAAATTAATATAATATTATTGACTATATTACCTATGCTGTATGGTACATCCCCATGACATTTATTTTATAACTGAAAGTTTGCACCTCTTAATCTCCCCCTCTTGTGTCACTCATCCCCAACCTCTCCCTCCTCTGACAACCACCAGTTTGTTCTCTATATCTTTGAGTCTGTTTCTGTTTTGTTATGTTTGTTCATTTGGTTTGTTTTCTAGAATTCACATATAAGTGAAATCATGAAGTATTTGTCTTTCTCTGTCTGACTTATTTCACTTAGTATGATATGCTGTTGGCCCATCAATGTTGTTGCAAATGTCGAGATTTTATTGTTCTTAATGGCTGTGTAATATTCAGTTACATATATATACGTGTGTGTGTGTGTGTGCATCTTCTTTATCCATTCATCTATCAATGGGCACTTAAATTGCTTCTATATATCTTGGCTATTGCAAATAATGCTGCAATGAACATAGGAGTGCATATATCTGTTCAAATTAGTGTTTTTGTTTTCTTCAGAAAAGTGCCAAGATTTGGAATTCCTGGATTGTATAGTAGTTCTATTTTCTATTTTTTTTAGAATCCTCCATAATGTTTTTCATAGTGGCTGCACCAATTTACATTCCCAACAACTGTGCATGAGTATTTCCTTTTCTCCATAGCCTTGCCAACACTTGCTAATTGTTGTCTTTTGAAAATAGCCATTCTGACAAGTGTAATGTGGTATCTCATTGTGGTTTTGATTTGCATTTCCTTGATGATTAGTGATGTTGAGCATCTTCTCATGTGCCCACTGGCCATCTGTATGCCTTCTTTGGAAAAAAAGTCTAATCATGTCCTCTGCTCATTTTTTAATCAGTTTTTTTTTTGACATTGTGTTGTATAAATTCTTTGTGTATTTTAGATATTAATCCCTTACCAGAAATATTTTCAAGTATTTTCTTTCATTCAGTAGGCTGCCTTTTCATTTCATTGATATTTTCCTTCCCTGTGAAAAAGCTTTTTAGTTTGATACAGTCCTATTTGTTTGTTTTTGCTTTTGTTTCCTTTGCCTGAGGAGACATATCCAAAACAAAGCATTGTTAAGACTGATGTCAGAAAGCCTACCGTTTTCTTCTAGGAATTTAATGGTTTTTCAGGTCATACATTTAAGTCTTTGATCCATTTTGAGCTTATTTTTTGTACATAGTGTGAGAAAATAGTCCAGTTTCATTCTTTTGTATGTAGCTCTCCAGTTTTCCCAGCATCATTTATTGAAGAGACTGTCTTTTCCCCGTTGTATATTCTTGCCTCCTTTGTTATATAGATTAATTGACCATAAAAGTGTCAGTTTATTTCTGGGCTCTCTATTCTTTTCCATTGATCTATGTGTTGGTTTTTGTGTCAGTACTATACTGTTTTTATTACTGTAGTTTTGTAGTATAATTTGCAATCAGGGAACACTGCCTTATGATCTTTAGAAGCTCTTTTGTTTAGCTGAAAGAGTCTATGAAGCACCACTTTAAATCTTTCTGAGGTCTAAACAGAGTCTTTCAGCTACTGTCTTGATTCAATATTTACCCTAAGGACACGTTTACTGGAAGTACTCTAGATTTGTTCTTCTCCATGAGGCCATTTCTTATTTTGAATACCTTTTACCAGCTGAAGAAATTGTCCTAAGTCCTCTACATTTCTTCAAAATTATGCTTGAAAACTAAAAGGTTCATTTTTTAACTCAATTTTCTCTTGCAACAATTTATTATATGTTTTTAAAGGAAGCTAGTTGGTATTTTCAACAGTCTTCCTGGAAATATTCTTAGCCTGATCCACTAGTTTACCTGGCAATTTTTCTTTTTCCAAGTTATCCCAGGTGGTAGTCTTGTTCATAGGTTTTCCATTACATAACGTTGGTCCCTTTTTTCTCAGCCTTCAATAGCAGTGTCCACACAGAATGTTCAACATTTTGCTAGCCTTCATGAAGAGCCTTTTGCTGCTTTCCCACAGTCTCCTTGCTGTCGTTACAGTCTCCTCTTGGTATTGTGTCCCAAAGCCAATACCACACATTTGAGGCTTTTTTGTTGGCAACAACCCCTTTTAAGAAAAACCTCTGTTTTAGTTATTTATTGTTTCATAAGAAAGCACCCTCAAAAAACTTTGTATCTGAAAACAATAATGATATATTACTGCTCAGAATTGTGTGTGTTGGCTGGGCTCAGCTGGCTGGTTCTTCTCCATGTAGTATTAGTGAGATTATTCATGCAGCCTCATTCAGCTTGGGCTGGAATATCCAAGAAGGCCTCTCTCACGTATCTGACGTTTGATGCTGGCAATCCCCAATTGCCTCATTCCTCCCCTCTATGGTGTCTCTGTTCCTGTGGTCTAGACTAGATTCTTTATGGAATGGTGTCTGGGTTCTAAAAGGGTAAACGTTAAAGCTGCAGGTCTCTTAAAGGCTAGGCCTGGACTCAGCACCTTCCACCACACTCTCTCCGTCAACGCTATTTGCAAGGCCAGTCCAGTTTCTGTGAAAGAGTAAAGCACAACCTAAAGAAAATGATATCTCCTGTTACCTCAATCAAAGGATGCACCTTTATTCATATACAACAATATTCAGTGTGGGGTTTTTTTAGTCACTTAGTGTTATTTATTTTTATAAGCTTATTGAAAGAGATATTTTAGACATATTTACCCAAATTTGTATCAACCATCACTATTGTGCATATGGAAAATAAATAAATAAAAGTGAAGTAAATTAGTTAAGCAAATTTCCAAAATTTGCTCATATTCAGAGTTTGACTTGAGAGTCAACATTTGTGTTTATCCACACAATATCATCCTCTGTGCCATCAAGTGCACATCAAGGCAGCATTCTTAAAGAGTGCTCCACTATTATGTCTAGAATTTTCCTCCAAGCTGCTAACATGCATTATTCAAGTTTTGATGCTAATATTTTCTTGATTGACTGAGAGGCAACTTCAATCAGTTACATCAGTCCCATGTTGCTTTGAATTTCCTTCTTAGACTTGGCAGTTCCTCTTGCCTGAGGTTGTATTGCTTACTATGATAAGCAATCCTTTTGCACATATCTCAAGGACAGAATTTTTCACAGCCGTATATACTGGGTCCCTTCCTTTCTGAACCCTCATAAAGTACCTGGTCTTCACATTGCAGGAAGATGTGGAATTGTGGCCACTGTCCAGTGGTATTTGTTTTTTGTTCCACTACTTTATTTCCATGTCTTCTGCCTTCACTATAACATTTTATATGTGTCAAATCATAGTGTAATCTTTTAAAATACATTTAAATGATAATTAAACTCAATAAATGTAGTGCCAGCAATGTATATAAGTCAATTGAAGTGATGGTACTGATGAATAGTGATAACCAAGTTCGTGCTTGCATAGTTAAAGGCAACTATGTCTTGAATGCTACTTGGCTGATGGTGTCAAATTCCATAAATCGTAATGTACATCTCAATTTCAGAGATATTTATATGTTAAAAAATATGATATTTGTTGAGTTTCTCCTGTGTATCCAGTGATGTGTTGGGGCTGTCTGATAGATATATTTAAAAGTTTAAAACATAGTCCTTGTCTCAAGAAATTTAACAAAAGAGTTGCTCAGATGAAACAGATAACCATGACTAATGTCATAGAATAAATTTTAAAGTAAATAGCAGGACATGTTAGAGTCTGAAGGGATGTGAATAGTAGAGGCCATTCATCATGTCTCTCTATGTTTTATTACCTCTTCATATTTTTTTCTATGTTTTGGTCTTATTGTTATTAATGTCTAGAAAGAAAATTTTATTATATTTAAAATATTAATACTTTGTGAGTTATAAGTTTTTGAAATACCTGTTCTAGTTTGTGGTATGTTTTTAAAATTTGTTTAGAAGTTTTTGATCATACAGAAGTTTGCAACTATAGCATACTAAAATGTATCCATGTTTTCCTCTATGGCATATAATTTTTATCTTATTTTAGAAATGCTTTACAGCTAGATATTCTCCCATATCTTCTAAAAGTTTTTAATTTTGGCTTTTCACATATAGTTTTTAATATCTGGAATTTGGCTTTTGTGTATGGTGTGAGGTAAGGATTTTATTTTCTCCACACGAATGACCAATTATCTCAGGATAGTTTATCAAAAGTCTATCCTTCTTCATACTCCCGATTTGTAGATGCATTCAATTTAGAGAGCACAGTTGAGTGAATAAAACCATGACTTCTTGAAAAATAGAATTCTCCCTTGAGAACATAAAATCATAATCAAATTATTATGTAAGTACTGATATAGGAATGGAATATACTCTAATCTGGTAATTCTTAATCTTTTAATGTCAGAAATAGGTTCTGATTAAACCTCTGGACCTCTCTCTAAAAGGAAAAAAAATGCACAAACACATTAAAAATGTTGCATGTCATTTCAAGAGTTCACGGGCTACTTGGAGCTTGTCCATGGGCCCCTTCCCCCTCAGTTCAGAGTGGGGAAATTGGGGGCATGTTAGTATATTACTCAAAAGCTCACAGGTACTATATGTCATAGCCAGAAAAAGAATCTCCTATGTCTCTGCTTTGTACCATTCCACATGTATACTTACAGTTGAGCCATTAAAGTAGAACAGAGAAACACCACAAATTGTGATCACATGCTCAAAATAATCAAAGAATTGATACCAAAACAGTAACATGAGTTCCATTCCTGATCTAAATTTAACAGTTGATTGTAGATGACAGATGGAACTGTATAGTTGTAAAGAACAAATTGAATCTGAGAGAAGGAATTAACTTCAATTTGTTTATTGGTTCTGCTCCCCATTTAACCAGAAGATCTTTAGTAACAGGTTATTTCTAGATTGATGTATGGTTTTGGCACCCTATAAATAATCATTGGAAGACCTAATTTGTTTGTTATATGTACATTACCTAAGTGAGCTTATTAAAGATAAGGTTGGACTGGTATCAAATTTAATTCAGGGCAAACCAAGAAAGATTAGGGTGCTTTGTGACTGACTGAGCCAGGAAGTTGAAAGTCCGCAACTAGACAGATGGATGTGTTCAGTCGGGCATTTTTAACCAAGAGCCATCACATACAATGTAGGAAGCTCATTTAATAAATTAACCAAGAAAAGAATGATCTGACTTTGGAGGGATAGAATGATAGGAACTTCATCCAGGGTATTAGAGAAATTTGGGGTTAAAAGTGTTTTAAAATGGTAAAAAATTAAAAGCTGTGGAAATGAACCCAGTTGGGCAGTGAATGAGGATTGAAGGTTATGACAAATCTACTGGTGGTTTTGGTGATATTGATCCAGGTATTTCTCTACCTTTATCATTCTGGGGGAAGAGTCAAACTACTCTGCTCTTAGCTGAGCCCAAACCGCCAAATCCACAAAGATTTAGTTCCCATCCAAGCTGGATTGATGTGAGGCTATACCCTGAGAAGCTCTTGACCTCCATGATCCCTGAAATAGTTCCCAATTATTCCAATGAAACTGGACCACTGAAAGAGTAAAGCTACATCTCCAAGGAAGTGGTTTTGCATTCTTGACAACCCTGTTTCTTTGAGCCATTCATTAGACTTGCTCTTGGGCAAGCAGCTTCTGCATCTTCTATAAAACTGAGGGGCTTAAATGTCTTCCCTCCCACGGGAATAAATTATATTATACCATTTTTGTGGTCCTTTATCTCATTTTAATTTTTTTTTATTCCCAGCATTCTACCCCATCAGGGAATGAATCTCAGTCCTCCTTTCTTTCCCTCTCACAGCATTTTTTTCTCCTCCAGCCTTACTCTTTCACTTACAGAATTCCCCCCTCTTACCTGCTTTCACCACCACCACTCAACGGTCCTCTTGCTCCACAATTTCATTGGAAGATTCTGCTCAAGTCTTCTGTGTTTCACTTTGAGCCTTTATTAGACATTAGCAGTAAAAGTAGCACTCAAGTGTCAGTAGTAAAAATGGTAGTGGTGGTATAGTAGTAATAGTAATGGTATTTGTTATTTTTATGGGAGTGCAGTAGCAGTAACATCACGCTCTTGCAAAAGCATTCAACACACTTTCCCATTGTTATCCCTTTGATCTTCCCAAAACCTACTCTCACAAATCTTTAGAGGGTTAGCTATCACTTAATGAACCAACTTACTGAGAACAAATTAAGTCACTAGGGAGCCCAGAGAAATATAAACTGAGGCCTCCAACCAGAAAGAGCTCCCACAGAGCTCATTAAAAAGCCAATGGACTAAGAGGCATATAAGTGAACAGACTTCAGTGCTATAAAATTTTACAGCAAGTAGATACAATGCCCTGGGGTGGTCAGGGGAGGTATCTAGGAGGTGTTAAGCTCTGCCAGGCATTTAGCTGGAACTGGACATTCCTGATAAGGGGAACACAGTGAGGAAAGGCACAGATATGGGGAAAGGGCCAGAGAAAATGAAGAAGAAAGATAGATCAAAGATCCAGCCCCATCATTAGTGGAAACTGTGAAAGACATGATATGAAAATGAGCTCTTTTCTAATAAAGCCACAGTTACATATATGAGCTAAATGAAGTGAGGCAGTGTATCCCAAACAAATCTAACTCAGACTCTTTGCTTTCCATCTACCACTCTCTTGCTTGCACTTGGCAACGATTCTACCTGTGGCACTGTGAGAGTGTATTTTGCAGGTTGGGGTTTGTGTTCTATTGAGACAGACGTGTAGAGCATCATCATGATAACAAGGGACATGCCTTAACCTGCAGGCAGCTGACACAATGGCTGTATGGTACTATTTACGGAAGGATTTCAGGGCTCCTTATTAATAAAGGTCCATTCGTAAGCCTAATTACATCCTTGGCAAATCATAGAGTTGACTTTTGCGCCATTTCCTCTTCAGTCGAAAATGGACACGTTCTTTATTGGTAGATTTGAGAAGTCAGACAAATTTGTGTTCAGGGCTCCTGCTGCACAAATGTATATACTTGTCCCTTCTTTCGAGCTCTGTTCCCTTGCCTAGCCCTCTTATCCTTCCAGATTCAGTGGCTACAGAGGATCAAGGATCCCTCTGAATGGAGGAATTCACTCACATGTAGGTGGAACTCTTTGAAAACAGCTTTATTGTCTAGCCATCTTGTAGGAACGTGCTCTTATGAAGAGGATACTGGTCGAAGCCATGTTCAACTCTCCACAAGTCTACGATGCACAGGCCAGCAACCCTCACCCCCGCCCCACAGCAAAGAATTATCCAGTCCAAAATCTCCATAGGGCCTAAGTTGAGAAACCCTGCTCTAAGGAAATGAGTGTTCTATAAGACTATTTTTGTTTTTTATTAATTTGTTCAACAAATATTGATGGAATGTCTACAACTTACCAGGCGTGTATTGAGTTTCATATACGTATTTAACGCACACAACAGATCACAACATTGATATTATTATTATCCCCATTTTACAGAGAAAAAAATCTGAAGTCCAAAGAGGTTAATTTACCTACAATGATCTAATTAGTAGTGAAAGGGGGTTTTAATGCAGTTCTTGACAAGTACTCTATACTTTGATATACACAAATGTTAATGGAACAAATAGCATTCTGGAGCCAGCCAGACCTGCATTAAAATGTTGGTTCTTCTACTTATTAGCATATGTAGTGGAGACAAGGCTACCTTCTTTGAAGGAGGTGTGAGGAGTGAAATAGGCACTGAAAGCATTGTATGACAGAGCCTGTGATAGTGGGTGCAACCGAAATGCTAGCTCCAATTATTTCATCTCCATCCCTTAATATGAATGTCGCAGACATCTGCAAACCACCTCATCCAGCCACATGCTAGAATTCTTGAGAAATGAAATAAAAGGGGGGGGGGTTATTTTTCTACTGAAACATGAGCAGATATTCTTGATTATTTCAGCCCCGGGGAGAATGTGGCTTCTTCGCCCAGTGGCAGGCCCCCCTCCTTAAAGCGGGCTCTGGAGTGAGGATAGGCTGCTTTCTGCAGAGGGCCTTCTCCCGTCTGTCCAGCGGAGCTGCCCGGGCCTGGGATTAACCCGGGAGTGACAGACTGTCAGCCAGCCCTGCTCCAGACACTCCCTCCGAGCACTCGCAACTGTCAAGAATGTTTTTTCCTGACGGGAGAACACAGTTTCCCATTTTCAGAGTTAAGGCATAAACACACGAGGCAGCTGGAGATGCGAAGCCCGCTGCCCTCAGAGCGGAACTTCACAGAGCATCAGCAGACAGGACACTCTCCCCTGGCTTTAACCAGTAGGCTTTGTCTTTTTCATTTCTTTGTCTTTTTTATTTCTCCTTTTGTCCCAAGGCTGGACACTTTACAAAGTTAAGTCTATTGCCTTGCCATATTATTTCTAGAAAAGCAGAACAGCTTTGGCTCTGGGATAATTAGAGTATCACAACCTGCCTCCAGCTTGGGAGGGAAGAATTTACCAGGGCTTTTCTCCACAGTTCAGCTCTGGTACCATCTTCAATTCTTCCCCGTCCTCTGATGGTCCCTTCTTTTCTCATCCACTCCATAATCATCCAGTCTTCTACTACACATCTCTGTGCTTAATTCACAAATACAAAAAGATAACCAAGGATCCGCAGATGTTTGCGGAAACCAGCGATAGAGATGGGAAGGATCTGAGAATACCAGACTGCATAGTAAAGGGAGATTTTAAGGATAATATGCTCAAAGGAATTTACAAAACGAGAGTAGGCTACAACTAAATAGGGGTAATAAAATAATTTTTCAAATAAATATTAAAAAATAAGATGGCCTAAATAAAAACACACCCAAAGTGTTAAAAGAATTTATTATGGAAAACTACTTTAAAAAGTACAGCAAAAGAACAAAAAAATAGAAATCTGAGATTTGAAAAAGTAAGAAACATAGAGGGATAATCCAGGGACTTAATATCTACCAGCCAAGAGTTCCAGGTAAAAAAGAAAAGACTACATGGAGGGGAGAAAATAACCAGTGAAAGAATAAAAGATAAACTTTCCAGAACTAAAGAAAGATACTGAGTCAAGATTTGACTGTATGCCGGCAGACAATGGAGCAACTCCTTCAATGTTCTGAAGAAAAATGATATTGAAACTAGAATTCTACACCCAGAAAAACTATCAAAAAAGAGTAAAGATAGATATTCTCAATCATACAAGGTCATAAAGTTTACCTACCACGCATTATAAAAAAAAAAATTTGCTCAATGATGTACTTCAGTACATGAGAAAGGAATCTAGGAAATAAGAAATCATGGGCTCTAAGAAACAAGGAGACTACTACAGAGGGCCGTGAAAGAAATACCAGCTTCATGTGAGCTGGAACCAGCAGGTGGAGGGTCCCAAGGAAAGTTTCTTCAAAAGAAATTGATTTTATTCAACAAAAATTATGATTTAAGTAGAAGCAAGTACCATGCTAAAATGGTACAGTTTTTTTCTCAAAAAGGATAAAATATGTAAATATAAACTCCAGTAAAATTGAAAAAGCATGAGAAAGTTATGAATCATAAGCAGGGCATGCTAAATTATGGCATTAATTTAAGCACTTTATGGCATATTTAAAAAAAAAGAATCCCTTAGGCTTTGACACTTGGAATATTGTCTTATAAACAGCACGTTTGATGATATGAAATTACTTTTACTTTCTCCATGGACCTAATCACACTACTTAGTTCTGTAGTAAACAACAGTTACATATCATGATACTATAAATTTTATTTATTGATTTTTATATTTGTAATAAACCTATGGACAAAGCACTTAACACATAATTGTAATTACCAAACAGAATATCAGTGCCCAAACCTTGATAATATAAAAAAATAATAAAACTGATGGAGGATGAGAAGTGGAGCAGAGGGAGAGAAAATGGAAAGTATCACAGAGGTAGCTTATTTCTGAATAATGATGAATCAAGAAATAGCGTGTGCCTAAAACAGATAGAACCAAAAGTAGAAGCTTCATTATATTAAGAAACATTTTAAAGATCACCAATACAACTGAAAATAACAATTTAACCAACAAATTCAGAAGACACATAGAAAGGAAGATAAAGTTAGTATGTGTAGATGAGTTAAATTCCTCATCTTCCAAATGAGGGAATCTATAAGTCAAAAACAAATTATAAATAAATTTAGAATTATGGTGCTAACCAATGAAAAAATAAAAAACCTGGAAATGAGAGTGGGGGTAGGAAGACTATTATTGTCTCAATTGTTAATAGTCTGTACTACATCAATTATTCTTTTTTTCTAGGTGTATTATTTGTATAGTTTATAAACTAGAGAGTGACAACAAAATAAACACACTTCCTAAGAAGTAAATGTGGAGACATTCTGGATTCATGCAAGTGTTGGGCTGCCTAGCATAGCTTTTACCCACATATTTAAAGCTCAATATATATTTAACTAAATTTATGATAATAACTCTATAAGAAGATAAAACTAAAATCTTGTTGGTCTAAGCCTAGGAGCTCAAGTATGTCCAATGGCATAAGAAGCAATAATAGCAGGATTTGCAAAGTTATACAAGAGGTTTTGTATTCATTCTATAACTAGATTATGGAATACTGGGAAACAAGAAATTATGAACCCCGATGTTAGATCCAGAAGACATAATTTAGATATGTAACGTGTATCGGACTAAGCATTATTCTTTGTTGCCGTCAACCGTAGGCAGCTCAGTCCCAGTAACCTTCAACTGTTCCCCTCCTTATATAAACTGATCATGTCCAGATTTATATAAGATGCATTTAATGCCCTTTACCATCTGACAGCATTCACCCCCTCCAAACTCATCTCCTACTACTCCCGCTGTAAGCTGGAGGTAAAACTAAACCAAAACACCTGCATCCAGAGCCAGGGGCAATAAAAGGACACAGGGACACCAATATTTTTAGTATTCTTTAGTGCCTAGATTATGTTTTTTTAAATACCACTTCCCACTATGAGGTACCAGAGGTTCTTGGAGAAATGTCTGATTCTAGGTTGAGGGAGGGTAATGTAAAAAGTGAACCAGGCACATCTTGTCATATCACATTTCTTTTCTCTTACGTGGAAAATCTTGGTTCCTGAGAACACTGGCATAACTTATTTGCTTTACCCTATGATGACCATTATATAGTCTTCAAAATTGTAACATCAGTAGTACTTCTAATGTGAAAATACTGAATGGAGTCAGTTCTGTTTGTTCTTAGAATATATATTCTATGCATGCTCAGTCATAGGCCAGGGTTCAAATGTCCCTTGGGATTATTCTTTAATTTTAGGTACAATTAGATTGATTTGTTTCCTTTATTTTCAACTTTAACATTTACTTTTCCTTAATTCAAGACATTTACAAAATTCAAAAGTAGAACTATACAAAAAGGCACATTCAGAGTAATCTTGTTCCCATCCTCTACCCTCCACTTCTCTCCTCTACCTTTTTTTTTTTTTTTTTTTACTTTCTGGCTTATCCTTTCAGTGTTTCTTATTAAATAGCTAGAATCTATCCTGCTCTTGGCAGTATTCACTTAACAATATACATGGAAATCAGTTGATACCAATTCCAAGATATCTTGAGAGATTACGTCCCAGAGTCTTTTCTCTAGTAATTTTTTTCCCCCCTGGCCGTATGGTGCAGCATGTGAGATCTTAGTTCCCTGACCAGGGATTGAACCCAGGCCCTCAGCAGTGAAAGTATGGAGTCCTAACCACTGGACCTCCAGGGAATTCCTTATAGTAATATTATTTTTATTTTTTAAAAAAATGCTAGTATACACACATATATAACAAAATAGTCCAGGCCCTTTTTAGTTGTATCCTGAGGGCCCATAAGATTTTTCTTTGGAGCCATTTTTTCTTAAGCCACAGATGAGAATCCTCCACTCTGACCCAGCTGTTCTATTTATCATAGGCCAAGCTGATCCTAGCCTCTGTATCCATGTTCCCCATGCTTAGGATGTGATCCTCCTTCTTCAATTGCCCTATATTTGAGGCAAGTTCAAATCCTATGCCTCATGATGACCTACCTAGGCTTCCTTCCTCCCAGGAACTGTGCCTGTGCACCCCAATGTCTAACATGATGGCCAGCACATAGGAAATGTTCAGTAATGTTGAGGATGACTTTAAGGTAATGTGGAAAGAAGATAGGTTTGGGGGTCAGGTAAGCTCTCAGTTTAAATTCTAGTTTAGCCACTTTGTAACTACATTAGTTATCTATTGCTGTGTAATTGGCCCAAACACAGCAGATTCAAATGACATACATTGGTTATCCCACAGTTTTTTGGGTCAGGAATCTGACACAGCTTAGCTGGATGCCTCTTTGGGTGTCTCACAGGCCACAGTCAAAGTGTTGGCTGGGGCTGTGGTCTCTTCTGAAGGCTCAACTGGAGAATCCACTTGCAAGTTCACGCCTGTGGTTGTGGTATGAGTTCAGTTCCTTGTGTCTGTGAGACTGAGGCCTCAATTTCTCATGAGCTGTTAGCTGGAAGCTTCTCTCAGTTCCTTGTCACATGGGCTTCTCTACAGAGTATTTTGCAACATGGCGGTTGCTTCATCAGAGTGAACAAACAGGAAGGGAAGAGAAGTACCAGACAGAGAGAAAGTGGAAATCACAGTGGAAAAAGAGAGAAGTACCAGAGAGAGAGAAAGTGGAAATCACTTTTATAACTTAATCTGGAAGAGATAACCCATCACTTTGGCCATGTTATGTTCCTTAGAAGAACTTCTTTGGACCAGCCCACAAACAGGTAGATGGGATTGCACAAAGGACTGAACACCAGGAAGCATGCCAGAAGCTGCCCACCACAGAAACGTTTTAACCTTAGGCAAATTACTCCAGCTCCCTTTCTTCACCTGCAATATGGGAATAATAATAGCAACATTGTGGTGTTATTGTGAAAAACCAAAAATAATACATATAAATCACTAGTAAGAGCTCAATATATGGTAATCATTACAATATTAATTATGCTGTCTGACCAGCTACAACCTTTTTATCCCCCTCTACCCAGTCTTTACTCCTCATGCTTCTCCTCCTTAGAACCTAAACGTCTTTACTTCTTTACCTCCTTAATATTTTATTAACAACATGCCTCAAATGACCAGTGTGATAGGGCAATTTCTAAGATAAAATATGTTTTCGCAACTTGGATTCACCAGTTCAGCTTTACAAAATTAGTTGATTCTTTTCATGACTTCCTATTTGAATCTAGTACCTTCAGAGAAAGACAAACCAAGCACACCAGCACCCCAGAAAATACTGATTTACAAACTAGAATGCTCTTTCCTTTTTTTGTAAACCTGGGTGAGAAACTGACTCATTACACACCTGCTAGAGAACTCATGGTTTTGCAAGACATAGTATTATATTTCACAATTATGCGATATTCTAAGAGATTTTTGCTAGGTTTTGTTTTGTCTTTTATTTTCTTTCTTTCTTTTTTTTTCCATTACGGCAAGAAATTTTCTCGTCAAGTCTCAATAGTTTACCTTTGTTAGAGTCTGAGAAACTCTTGAGAAACACATGTCTAAAGGAAGAAATTCTTGCAGCCAAAATTTTAGGAAGCTCCCACCACCTGTGTGAATCCATTCTAATGTGTCCTGAAATATTTTGCCTATGAAACATATAGGAAACTATCTCTATTCCAATTCTTCTTCCTAATCTCCTATGAATCAGAACATTGACTTGGGGAGTTAGGGTGATCCACTCACATGACCTTTCCAAGCCCCAGTTTCCCATCCATAGAATGAGCCTCATGACCCTATCTTCATGACCTGTCACTTGATCCTTTTTGCAGGACAAGCAGGACCTGGGCAATGCTCTAGGCCTACCTGGGAGGGGCCTCTAGAGACCCAGCAGTGGAAAAAGTGTGTTGTGTCTCTTTTAACTGTGGTCACAGAGATTGATTTTGAAAAAAAAAAAAACAACTCAAGGGAGTAAACATCAAGCTAGAGATTAACAGTTAGAACTGAGTTCCTAATCAGGGGAACATGGGGACATGGCGAAAAGAGGGGAAGTCCAGATGCAAAATCCACATAAAAGACAACAAGAAACAAAAAGGAAAAAAGAGGAAAGATAAGTTAGTTCTAAGAAACTAGAATGGCCTGGAGCTGAAGAACTGGGCAGTGATAATTCTCCTGTTTCTTTAGCTCCATAGGGGTCTGCTGGAAACATTTAAAGGGAAATCCTTGGAACAGACACCTACCACCTGTGGCTATTGAAAAGATATATATCATTTAGATACCACTGAGTGAAAAAAAATGCCTTAGAACAAAACATCTTGACTAACAGCAAGGTGCAAAATTATTTCATTTTGCTCTGCATTTTTGGAAACAATTGACTTCAAACCTCCATAACTTTGTGCCTTAAAGTCTCCATCGCAGCTGTGGAGAAATTCTTCATGTTCTCTGCTATGACACTGGGATTTTTGCAGCCATGAACGGACACAAAAAGATGTCAATCATACCCAGTAATGAAAAGTTCATTTCTCACTCCCTATTGTGAAAGCAGGGCCTTTGTGATAGCCATTGTATGAGTCTGTGTTCAAGCTCATTTACCTTCACACACAGAATATCTATTTTATACTAGAAGTTTAGACTATAGTCACCCCAGATCACACCTAATGCATTAGAATTGTATTACCATTATCCTCTATTAAATCTGTGATGACATTATAATGTCTATGTCAGAAATAATGAAGAGATTAATGTGGAGAAAGAGATCCTGGTGTCACCTCCCTCTGCATTTTGACATCAAATATTGTTGGCTCTAAAAACCAGTCTCTGTCAGCCAGTGAGAACGGGGACTTTGACAATGGAGAATCCATTGAGAGATGGGAGAGGAATTTTCCAAGTCGTGTAGACAGCTGCTGAAGTGATAATTTTGAATAAAAGTGAAAGTCCTTCCTTTTTCTTCTCTTCTAGAAAAATCTATATTTATTCCCTTAACTTCACAGAACATATCCTCCTCAGGGGGTGGTGATATATGCTAAGGAGAGCTTATTTGAAGTGGTTCCTCCACAGCTGGATTTACGAATGGATACAATAAAGACACTTGAGGAGAAGGAAAGTCAGCACTAAACATGCTGATCCCAGATTGTGAAGCAGCATCCCCCTCAAATTTAAGGGGCTGGAAATTGTCTCCCCTACTGCTTTGCTTCCCCTCCCCATCCAGTGGGCCTGAATGGGGGCACAGAATGACAGAGGCAATTCATTCATCCACACAACAGATATGTATCGAGCAGTGGATTATCATTCCTTACTTCATGAAGCACTTTATATTGTATATATCTGATGACATTTCACCCCATTACAAAATAGGAAGGGCATGCATTATCATTCGCACTTTTTTTTTGAATTTTATTTTAGTTATTTTTTTATACAGCAGGTTCTTATTAGTTATCTATTTTATACATATTAGTGAATATATATCATTCCCACTTTCTAGGTGAAGAAACTAAGTCTCAGAATGACTTTTGTATATTTATGTAGCTATGAAAGACTGGAGATATGAACTCATACTTCAGAGTTTGAGCTTTGTTCCATAGCCAGTTGGGGCCAGTGATGGACTTAAAGTGGGAGTACAGGAGTGGAGTTTTATTTCAAAAGCTCACTCTGGCTGTAGAATGGAGACTGAGTCTCAGAGAAGGAAGATGGGAGGCATGAAGGCTGGAAGCTGCCGAGGTAATCCAGGCATACAGTGATGGTGACCTGAACTAGCAAAAGAGAATCAACTACAGATGTATTTAGGGAGTGCTTAGTAACTAGTAGTTGGAGGCTGGAAATTGGAGGGTGAGGAAGCATGAGCTACTGAGGATGTCTTGTGTCTGCAATCTGAACAACTGGATCCGTGGCAATGTCATTATCTGAGATAAGAAACATGGAAGGAAGAGCAAGTTAGGAAGGAAAGGGAGGATTGTAAGCTCCACTGTGCATCATTTGAGGAAGCAGGTGGAAATAGTTTGTCAGAGGTGGGTACATGGCTTTGGAGCTCAGAAGAGGCATCTTGCTTAGGTTGAGATTTGGGGGCACAGGATATTCTAGGAACAGACATACCAGGTACTTATAGCAGGAGCATTTCCAGGGAATGGTGGAGGTGGAAGTCAGACTGCAGGAAATGGGGAGTGAATGGACTGAGGATACAGGGTGGACAACATTCTGAAAAAAGAGTATGACTGAAGAAATAGAAAAAGAGTAGTAGGTGGAGGGAGCATGGGGTACAGGAAGAGTGGTTTTATTTTTTTAATGAAAGAATTTGCTTAAATATTGGTAAGAAGGAAGCAACTGAGAAGGAGAGATTAAAAGTACAGGAAATCCACTCTGCGAACAAAGAGCTATTGAACCCCTACCATGTGCTGGCAACCCACAAGCAAGCAAAAATGACAACATCTCCACTTCGTGGAAATTACTTTCTGGTAAGGAGACAAGAAATAAATCAACAAACACATAATAATAGCCTCTATTAAGTATAAACTGCAGTATAAAGCTATAATGCTTGAAACACTCTGGCACTGACACAAGAACAGACAAGAGATGCATAGTGAGAAAGACTCCTCTTGCCCAAACTCTAGCCAGGCTCCTCTGAGCCCTCTTCTTGACTGGACCTCAACCTTGACCTATAATGACTTGAACAAAATGTAACATACTTTCTAACCGCTCAAGGCCACATCCCCAGGGTGACTTTAGCCCTCCATAATGTGCCTGCCTGGGAAAACTCAAAGCTACCAAAAGAATCTACTGTTTGTTCCAAACGACACCTGAAGACAAAGCCCCAGTCTCCCAGCCTCCATGGGAGGGTAGGGGCCGAACTTCAATAACTGCCAGGTAACAAAGCCAGAGGGTTTCACAAGGACAAAGCCCTCTTCCTGCGTTTTGTAACTTTTCACTTCTCTAACTGTACTGAGTCCCCACTTACCTGGATCCTTATTCCATCATTCTCCCTTAAAAACACCCAGTCACCTCTGTACAAATCAAAATTGAGTTCAGCTCACACTGGACTGTTTTCTCCACTGCAATAGTATATTACTGATTCAAATTTGTCCTTACCACACTCAGTAGTCTCCAGCTTTGTTTATCTCTGACAATCAAGCAAAATAGAGTCTAAACTCTGTAGATATATGGAGTTTATTATATGATAAAGTTGACATTTTAAATCAGTAGAGAATGGCCCAATTTAATAAATGGTGTTAAGAAAATTGAATAAATTGGGGGAAATAAAATGAAAAATGGTCACTTAGGAGGCAAATGGAAGGTAGCCTTTAACAGGAAGAGGGTCACCTCTTATATTTTCATTGGAGAAGAAGAGAAGGGTGAGTATGATGCAAGAACATTTGGGTGGTGGGGGAGCGCAAAGAGGGAGATGTCCCACCCATTGGCTCCTCTATTTTCCTTGTGAAATGGAATCCAATATCTTATGCTGAGAGTAAAGGGGCATTTGTAAAATTAGGAACCTGGAGCAGATGGGGGGAAGTGAAAAGAGAATATAATGAATGAAGTTCAAGGCACAACTGGGGACTGTTCATTTGGGATAATTGAAATAAATGTAGAATGGGACCAAGCTGAAACATTTGCAGGACAGATGATATGTAGAGTTCAGAGAGGTGAAACTGACTCCACAGCTCTGCAGACCATGGGGCAAACAGAACCATGTACCTCAAGTTTAGAGACCAAGCAGGAAATATGCTTCCTGGAGCCCTGGGGCAGCAGTACAGACCCACTATGGCACCCCAACATCAATACAACCTATTTGAGAACCAGGACAGGTTTCTTTATGAAACCAGACAAACGTCCCAAAGGGCTGAGCTTTCCATCAATGTATCTTCCTCAGTATTTATTAGGCAACTTCTATAGTCCAAATTATTCTCTACTGAATACATTACCTTCACTTCCTTCATTTTGAATGGCAGGACTTATAGACAATAAGGGGGTGCTGATGGGTATTAGGTATCAAGGAAGGGAACCAGGGCCTGAACTAGGGAAGGCACAGAACTGAGCAGGGCTGAAGCTGAACCTGGAAGCTGGTGGTCACTGCAACGCAAGGATTTGAGACCAAACACCAATTTCCTCATGGTAAGTAAGAAATTTAATAGGCAAAAAAAAGAAAAAAACCTTGAAGAATCAAGCACAGAGAATTCCAGGTTGTCTAGTTGTAAGAATTCAGAAAATCAAGGAGGCTTATTTGTCTGAAACAAGACAAAGAATTTAGGAAAGAGTCTAGAAAACTGATAGAGGAATAAGAGGGACTGTAGACTGGGCCATAGACCGTCAGAGCTGGAGTTGTGGACTTATTGTCCTCTCTGCCCAGAGAACTAGCTAGAGTTGGGGCAAGGAAAGGGCAATTTCTGGCATTGACTTTGAGGAAAGTATCCCAATTGCAGACGTACCAGGCAGGCAGTCAATTAAGAGGCATGTGGAGAAGAAAGAGCTGCATCTTTGTGAACATGATAAGGTTGTTTCTGAGTCTGTTCAGGCTGCTATAACAAAATACCATAGATTGGGTGGCTCATAAACAACAGATTATTTATTTCTCACAGTTCTGGAGGCTGGGAAGTCTCAGATCAAGTTGCTGGCAGATTCAGTGCCTGGTGACAGCCCTCTTCCTGGTTCATACATGGCCATCTTCTCCCTATGTCCTCACATGACAGAAGGGACAAGGAATCTCTCTGGGGTCTCTTCTATAAGGGCACTAATCCTATTCATGAAGGCTCCACCCTCATGACCATTAGGTCACCTCACATAGGCCCCACCTCCAAATACCATCACACTGGGGATTAAGTTTCAACATATGAATTTGGGGAACATAAACATTTAGTCTATAGCCATTTGCCAGTAGACTCTAAGGCTTGTTAAAGATGGAGGCAAGTCATCTTTGTGATTCAGGGTGGGAAAGATTTCTAGGCAACACCAATCTTTCAGTAACATCAGCATAGTCTTTCAGAAGGCTAACCGTCATAGTTCATTAATCCTAACAAATAAATGTGTTTTACAGGGAGTAGAGGAGAGAGAGACTACATTTAAGAATATCAATAATCTTGTCACTTTCCTCCTTCCCAACTTTCAGGCAGACATTTTACTTCATGGGTTTCTAATATGCCATATTTATATGAACTGGTCCAGTATCTTTAAGAGTTCTATCCTATGAGTAGGTGAGGACCAAGACATCTCATAAACTCCTTGCCTCTCCACTCTGGGGCTTATAAAGTTTTTCCAAGTTCTAATACCTGAGCCTCTTACTTTCTCTCACTGCTTCTGGTGTTTCTCTGGTTGCCTCTATTCATTTTCACATTTGTGCTTGACCTCCCCACTTAACTTGGATCACACGGTGCTTGGATCTCATTGTGCGTACTTAGTTTTGTGCGCACTGTGTTGGCTTTGCCCCCAGCCACCTGATTGCTCCATGCTCCTGCTCCTCTGTGTGCTCAACCCCAGCTCCTGGAACCTCCAGGCCCCCACTTACCCAGGACAAGAATTCAGGTAATATTCAGTCTCCTCCCCAGTGCCTTTTCTTTCTCTCCCCTGAACTGCTGCCTGAACTGCTCACCAATCAGAGTCACTTTCTCACAGACTTGGTTTCCATGAAGCCCATTTGATGTTATAGCAGGACATGGGGGCTACTCATCCCTAATTCAACTTTCTTACAGAAACACTGGCCAGTTTGCTGTTCCTCTGAGAGAGAGAAAAAGAGAAAGCTAGCAAGCAAGAAAAAAAGGCAGCCCCTTACATTGAGAAGTTGACCTGGCACTCACAGCTAATCATTGTTATTCTCCTATCAGATGTAAACTCACAGAACACCAACCTCAGACAAGGTGACTCCAAGGTCATGATAAAATAAGACCAAGCAAGGCCACGTCATAATTGCGTCTAAGAAAAGACAAAGACAGTGTCACTGTGCCACACACGACACACCCAGCACCCCCATCTCTGGGCAGAATGAGTGACTACTTCTTTACCAGTTACAGCTTTATCCTTACTCTTGCGCCCCCTCCTTAGAGATCAGATTTATTGAGACACCCAATTATAGAATTACCCCCATTTTCTGACTGAATCAAACCCCTGCTTCCTTAGACTCTCCCCCAAATCACTCAACTGAAGCCCAAATCCCATCATAGCTTCTTTCAAACACCCCCTTAGTGAGACATTCCACGGTTCCCAGAATCTATTCTCTCCCTTGCTGCAATGAGTAATAAACCCAACTTTCTCAAATACAAGTTTGTCCCTGGTGGCCTTCAGCTGAAGGACATTGACTCTCCCCAACATGAAATGGCCCCTCCTGTGTTCCAGGCCCTGTACTAGGCCATGTGGATACAAGGACAAACATGGCATGGCCTTATTAAATCCTTACAGCTACTCTGTGAGATGGATTTTATCATCTTCACTATACAGAGGATGAAACTGAGACCCAAGGACAAACAACTAAGAAGTGGTAGGGTCAGAACTAATTTACCAATCTGTGGGTTTCCAAAACTCCTATCCTTCCCTTAATTGGAAGCAGTGACATTTAGTTCCTTCCCATAACTTGGAACAGAAGCAGACGTCACCCAACATCTCCAGAAGCAACAAAGAGGAAAACCAGACATGGCTGACCAGTAAAACAAAAGGACAATAGACTAGGTATAGTACGATGGCAAAACTAGGTAAACTTGTTAGAGGCCAGGAGACACAGTTCTTGAGCCAAATGGCCTAAAAGCCAGTATGGATTTGAGAATGAAACAGAGTTCCACTAATTTCAGGCAATTTGCAATATCTCAGTTAATAGGAACAAAAACCAAGGAGAAAAAAATGGATTGGCTCATGATGAGCTCATCTTAAGGGACAAAGGTACAATAGGAGCTGCAAATATTTCTAGCAGTAGGCAGAGCAGCGGAATCAATGCTCCTCGGGTAATGAGAGCAAATGAAAGGTTGAGAAATAGAGAAAATAAAAACAGCAAGGAAAAAAGTCATCATTATCATGGAGTTATTGAAGCAGTGCTCCCTGGGGAAGGGCAGAAGCCAGATCTTGGGCACAATTTCAGCCCGATCGTGTATATTGTCAGGAGTCGCCTTACACTGGCAGAGGACCATCTGTGTGAGCCTCGCTGGTGTTCTGGCCTTTGGGGTCGAGGATCCTGCAGTCTGAATTCATTTTCTCTTGGCAAAATTGATCTGTCCGCTCCTCTGAGCAGAGACCCAGAGCAGGAGAGAGGGCCTAGAAATCTTATTGCATGTCACGTTGCTCTTAAAAATCACATTTTTATGGGTGTAAATGAATCAGAAACATATGGATGAAATTTCCTGGCTTGACGTGAGCAGTCTCATACCCCAGGCAGTGCCCTCAGAGAGGATGCTTGGAATGTCAGTGTTGGTGCCAGAATCCTGGATGGAAAGGTCAGGGGAGGAGCCCTCCCCCACCCCCGTACCCCACCCCTGCAGCACAGACCCTGCAGCTGGACCTCACCAGACCCACGAGAGATGTTCCTGCACCAGACCACTGCCCATTCCCAAATGTGCTCGTTCTCGTCCAGTAACAGAGGCTGAGGGTGTGTGCACACACACGCACACATTACACACACAAGCATGTGCCCATACCCATTTTCACTCCCCCAACACATATTATAAGCTAAGAGGCCAGGATGAACACAAAGCTGTGAAATAACAATGTCTATTCCTGTTTAAATGATGAAATCTTCCTACAGAAAAAGTAACTTAAAAATAGAGACAAATACTAACACTAGATAGTTGAGCAATTGCAGGAAAATTCAGCCACGTGATTGTGGCATAAAAATCCATGGGTATGAACAGGGAACATTTATTGAGCTACCGTTTAAAGTCTTGAGAAGAGACACCAATCCCCCAAGGCTTTGTGTTCAAGCATCTATATTTTAGGCCACAGCAAAGAAACATAACCAGGCTGTGTCATATTCCTCGCATGTGGATTAAGTCAAAAGTCAAGATGATTGGGATGAAAGTATGCACAGATGTCTCTCTGTCACACAATGTCTGAAAACCTATACGGATATACCCTGAGTGAATGAACAAACGTGGGCTTTGGTGTCACTGCACAAGGGCTGAACCCTAGCCTTGTTATTCGCTCATTGTTTGACCTTGGGCAAGTCACTCAACCTCTCTGAGCTGTTTCATTATGATATATAACATACCCCAAACTTTAGAGTCCAATAAACGATAACTCTCATCAGAATGAAAAGTTTCTCATTTACATTTTAAAACTGGACCTTCAGAATCATCCAGATTTTGAGCTGAATTATGAACGTATTTCTTAAGTTCAGGTGTGAGCACAATCCGTCCCAGATGCTAGCTCAATTTTTCATTCTCTGCCCCTGAGCCCACCTCCTTGACCTGGCTACCAAATTGGGCAATTCAAAGAAGCGCTGTCTGACTGCCCAGACACATTCGGAGAGCTCTCTCTGGTTTCACTCATCACACCAGCCAACGTTGCTTGTTATCTGCATTGTGCTCTTAACCACACCACTCTAAGCGCACCTTCCCCTCTGGGTCGAAGCCCCAGATCTCTGCCGTTATTCCTCAAGGAACAACAAAGTTGGGAAACCTTTTCCCAGCTACTTAGGTCTCCCTGTCTTGCCAGCCGAATGTACCATGCTCAGGTTGACTCTGCCTCTGTTCCTCCGCCCTGATTTTTGTTTGCTTACCAAATAAAATCCAAATTCTTTGCCCTGCCACAGTCTCATGCCTGCCTCCCTCATCAGCCCCTCCCAACATCCTTTCAACTCCAGCCAGACAGGTTTACTCATCATTGTCTAACCACACCCAGCTCATACCTAGCTCCGTGTCTTTCCTTGGGAAGTTTTCTCCACCGCTATCCTCTTCTAGATGTTTGCCTAAATTCCAGTCTTCTTTGAAGAGCTCCCATGCCCCCAGTCCGTCTTCTCCCACTCCAGTACAGGGAGCTTTCCCTGCCTGCTCCAGCCCACGTGACCTTCCCTTCCCCAGGACATCCATTTCCGATGCCAGTGTGTGGTCCAGCGTGCAGAGGCTGCTACAGCAGTGACTTTTCCCATGCATGTCCTAGCTCCCTACTCTGGGTGGAAACCCCTAGTGGGTAATCCCTAGTGCCTCCATGGTACAGGCTCTGCAGTGGGTGATTAGTCAGTATTTTATTATCTTAAAGACAGATTGGAGCAGTTAGAAGTTGACATGAAATTGGATTTTGTTGACAAAAGAGTTGTTTACTTACTGCTGTAATATGCAATCCGTTCTTTAGTTCTTATCATCTTATTCTCTATAAACAACGTGGCCCTTGGAAGTCTTATCAGGAAAGGAAAGACTGCAACCCCCTAGGCTCTGCCTGAGGCGGACACTGTAAATGGACACACTGTGCCCTCTGAGAAGCAGAAGCAAAGTCCCAGCAGAAGAGTTCTCCTTCTCTCCATGTACCCTCCACTCCAGACTATGGCCCCAGGTTGTGCTGCAAAACTGCAGAGCTCAGGGCATGGGGTGGGGCGGGATGCCTCCTGAAGTCACAGTGTGTAGCGGAATCCTGAGACGGAGAAGAGGGAGGGCTCTGGGTGGGGGGCGACCTATGTGAAGCCCTTGTGTAACGGACATTACATCCTGCATCCGCGTTACATGGTTACACGCCTGCTCCGTGTTCTGCCAGGGATGACAATAAGCAAGTTAAACTGAAAATACTTATGCGAAATGATTATATTTTGCAGACTTTTCCTAGAATATGACCTAAAGCAAGTCATTGCATCTTTCTATGGCTTTCCCTATGCTTATCTATGGAGATGATAATTGCACCAACCTCCTAGGGTAGTTGTGAAGGTCATTGTAAAAAAACAAGATGTGGTACATCCACACAATGGAATATTATTCAGCCATAAAAAGGAATGAAGTACTGATACATGCTACAACCTGGATGAACCATGAAAACATTATGCTGAGTGAATGAAGCCAGACGCATAGATGCAAAAAATATGCCATGTATGGTATGATTCTATTTATATGAAATGTTCAAAATGAGCAACTCCATAGAGGCAAAAAGGAGATTAGTGGTTGTCAGAGGCTAGGGGCAGGGAGGAATGAAGAGTGACTGCTAAGGGGTATGGGGCTTCTCTTAGGGAAGATGAAAATATTGTGGAATTAGATAGTGGTGATGGCTGTACAACCTTGAAAATATACTAAAAAACACGGAATTGCAAGCTTTAAAAGTAAAAAGCATGAATTTTATGGTCTGTGAATTATATCTCAATTTTTTAAGAAAAAAAAAGCAATATAGACAGCATGTTTGGCAGACGGCCTGGCAGAAACGAATGCTCAGCAAATACTGCTGTGATTGGGATACAGATTATTGGAAAGAGTGAGGTAACAGAAAAAAAGTTAGATGTGGGATTAAACCCTGGTTTTTCCACTCACTAGCTGTGCTGAGTAACCTTGGGCAAGTTATTTCAACTCTTTTCGATCCAGGTTCTGCAAAGTTGAATTGAGAGCCATACCACTACCCATCTTGTTGTGAGTATTAGGTAACACATGTAAAGTTCCCTTGCACAGCACTTGGCGTGGCAGGAGATGCTCAATAAACCATAGTCCTCTTCCTCTTTAGTTCCTATTAAATCTCATTCCTGTAATAATTGTCATAACACAGCTGGAGCTGGCCAGGAGTTGGGGTGTTATCCCTGGAACTAATGAGACCCCAGCAGGGATGCTGGGTGGGGTCACACAAAGTGCTTCCACAGAGAGCCCCAAAAGAGAATAACCAGAAAAGCAGGTGAGAACTGCAGTCAAAAGGGAAGCAGAGCTCAGCACTGGGAATGCAAGCCCACAAACTAAGTCTCAGCAGCGTCTGAGACCCTGGCTTTGGTTGCAAAGTAAGTCAAAGGGTCAGGGACCAAGCAAACAAGATCTGGGAGCTGAGACACACTATGTAGGATAAAGGCCATGAAAAAGCAATGGTGTTAGGGCCCAAGGCAAGGCCAGGCCTGTTTGTTTAAAAGACACTAAACTAGATGGGACCCGAGAAGTGATATCTGTTATCCTCACTAGTCAGTAAATCATTCTCCCTGTCACAGAAGCCTACGTAAAGGGAGGGGATGGAAGGGGAGAGGGGGAAGGGGAGAGTGGGTTCTTGGGAACTGGGCGTGATTAATCATCACCACCTCTCCCTGGACAATGAAATTCAGTGTGCAGCAGTTGGGGGTAGGAAATCCTTTCTTGAAAATTCTTCCTCTTCTTATCCCACAGTCTAACAATCCTGCCAAAATATTGCCACAGGATAAATTTAAGGACAAAATACAGTGATTTGTTAGATACAAAATTTCTGAGATGGGAGGCTTTTTGCTCAAGAGTTGAAATTGTTGCATTGACAAATGTGGGTGTCTACTGCTGCCGACTATCTCAGGGGGTGGGAAAGGGGAGAATTTGATCCCACGAAGAAATTCCTCTTAGCTGTCTCTTAATCTATTCTGTGATCAATACTCACACTATCATAATACTTAAACTCTTCTCCCTTGTTGTCACTCGTGTACGTATGAATTCATTACCAAGGCCAGATACAGGACAATAATGGGTCTGCAGATAAAACAAGGGCAAGTTATTTTATTATAATCCATAGAGGAGGTACCTGGTCAACATAATAAATGATACGAGGCACCTTCCCTGCAAATGGCGTGGCCAGTGCAGTTTTTCCTCCTTCCCTCTTCCACAGAGATAGATCCATTTCCTTAAAGGCCATTGGATTCCAAGGCAGAGACGTGCACATATGTTTTTGCTTAGGGCCTGCATGTCCAGTGATGTCTAGGCTGTTTCTCTGGGACCTGGCCAACACAACTTAGTGAGTTTAGGCTTGCAACAGCAGACATTCTGCATTTCAAAAATTTCTCCTTTCAGTAGAGTACACTGCACCTCAAGGCAGAAGCTGGGGACTGGAGCCCACTGGGAATGCAACTATTAACAAAGAGCCGTGAAAGCCTTTAGCTGCTAGGACAATGCTAGGATTCTTCCTGGATGAGCTCCACATCCTGATTTGCACATTTAAGTGCTCCCTGACACACATACCCACTTATACAAATTTAGGTCCACACATACAAGTGACCATCAACACGCATATCCCACGTGCATATGCATCTCACACACTTACGCATATATACACAAGTACCCTTGTGCACATGGTTGAAAATAAACATATGCACACATATGCATTGTTCATGTGTATGAGCACAGTTGTAAAGGCCCACAGATATACATGTGCCTGTACACACACATGTGCACACACATGCACACGCGCACATGCACACACACACACTCTCTTCGTGCATGTAGGTCCTCATATCCACGGCAGGAATTCTGTGACAATCTTGCGGTGTCCAAATTATAGCCACATTTATAGCCTTCTAGACAATTGCACCCCACTATAAAAGTGACATATGTTAGGAGACATAATGAAAACAATTACAGTATTTGCTCCACCACAAGAAGTCTATAAATCACAGTGCCTTACATTCAGCAAAAGGAGGAAGCAAAGCATCGCTCAGTACATAACCAGAATGTGACCAGGTATTAACGTTGGACAGAGCTTCAAGTGGACACATCAAGGTGACAATATTAACACAAGCCAGTAAATAAATAAGGGCTGATTTGGCCACCAGCAACTTCTGAAACCATTCTGATTTGAAATGGATGAGGACCTGAGGGTGAGGCCCATACACATCTCTGTGGCTTTCAAATTGAGACAAGCTTTCTGCGTTCCTCCTGGCTTGGGGATATTATTTTTGCTAATGGCATTTCAAGGGTCCAAAGAGGCCATTTGCTTACACAAGAAACGCACTGGAAAGGAGCGACGTCTTTTTTGTTGTCATTTTTCAGCTTGGCAAAAACACATCTCGGAAGTAAAGCAGAAATTTTGGAGGCAGTTTGCCTAAGACCCCAAACCAGATTTACAACCAGATACATTCTGTAGTGGGGCTATATTTGTTCCTAAATAGTTGGCAATGGGAATTATGATTTTCTTAGACTTAGCCTTAACAAGCATTGACTCTTCCCTCCCTCCCCATCCTAATGGTACTTCCCACCTCCCACTGCCCATCTCAAACCCTAAGAAGCAAATCTCTCCTTACACCATCAGCCTCAGAGAAACATGAAGCCAGTTGCTCTGGAGTTGAGTTCACAGATCCTTTCTTGGGGCCACAGTCGTGCGCTGCAAGAACTGGAAATCTGGTGGCCAGAGAAACAGGAGATTAGGGGTGGGTCAGGATGTAGGGGTTAGGGAAAGCTGGGCAAAAACTTTGAGTCTGAGAAATCAGAGCCCAGGGTGCTGCCTGGAATTCCAAAATGGGGAAAGATTTCAGCTGCTTTCATATGGAAATTGGCCTGGAAGCAGACGTTGAGTGGAACTGAAGCCAAGACCAAGTTCAGTGAACCTAACACACCGTTCAATCAACCATTGAAACCCGGGAGAAGAGAAGGCAGGAAAGGGAGGGCAGAGGGTCAAAGAGGCTTCCTTTCATTTGGACTTGGTTATGGAGGTGGCAGTTGGAGGGATTAAACACTGGAAACAACTTGAAGGCAAAATCCCATCTATCCGGAGGATGAGTTCAGCTGGGCTTTAGGTGAGAGAAAAGAAGAGGAGAGAAGAAGGAAATAGAGGAAAGCAAGCGAGCTAGGCAAGAGAAAGAAAGAGAGAGGAAGATAAACAATGATAATCACTCAAAGCAATGATTCTGAAATTGACAAAATAAGCACAATTACATTAATGTGGTGGGTGTAACAGAAAGAAGGAAAGAACTTGAACTTGCCTCTACTCTGCCAAGATTCCTCCCACCACCCCCCTTAGATAAAGGCTTTCAGAGATACGAAGATTCTTAAGGCAGATAACAAATTGCACTTATGGAGGTTTACTTTTGGACTTGTTTTTAGCTTTTTTTTTTTTTTCTTAATTGCATATTCAAAGGAAAGTTAAGAAGCATCTACTCTTTGCAAAAATAAGCTAATATGGTTTATTCCTGGATACTTTTTTGGGGACTAATTTCCTGTCTTTTGTCCTTGATTTATTATTGCCTTTATTTGTTCTCCCCCATTTGGTTCATTTCATTCTTATTTTAAAAGAACAGCTCCAAAGACCCTTCTATTTTCATGGAAATTGCTCAGTAGTAATAATTTCAGATAGCTTCCAGAAGAATAATCATCATGCTGGCTGTTTCACCCAAGATGCTTTGCAGCATTTCACATAACAATTTACTAATTAATGACAAATTAAATGGAATTTAGTAAGAAGAATCAGAGGTTAGAGTACTGGTGTATACTGTGTGTAAAAAGGTATGCAAATACCTTCAGCCCATTTGTGGTTCATCAGTGGGAAATAATAGCTATTCTACTTGAAAATTTCAAATGCAGGAGGGCTGCTGCATAGAAACAGAATTTGGAAATTATTCATCGTTTTAATTTTTGAACAGTTTCTTAGATTAGACACTGTTCCTTCATTTTAGAGAAACAATGAACGTAGTCTTTTTGTTTTAATAACTTTAAAATCATAGGAAGTTGGCCATACTTTGCTGCTTATGTTAATTACATATTAGGAGGCAAGAAGCAGTTTTTGGAAATCAGCACTTTGCCTGCTCTCACACCTCTATGGCAGAGTTGAAGCAGCCATCTTGTGGCCGGCAAAGCCTAAAGTATTTACAGAAAAATTTGTCAACCCCTGTCCTACAGGGTAGAGCTAGAGAGAGAACACTTATCCTAAAGAGAGAATAAAGGTTTTTAACTGAGAAAATAGTAAAAGTATTTTAATGTTTCCTACCACTGCTTAAAGCCCACAAATGGTCGTTATCAATCCAGCTGTCATAAAATTTGCCAAGTATTCTTTCTTGCTCAATGTACATTGAGCGGGGGAATGCTTTCTTTAGCCAGTTCTTTGGTAGCCCAATAAGCAGATGACTCACTGCAGGGAAACACTGGTCATTCCTAATGAGAAAAGGTTTGCAAAGATTGAAATGTGTCTGCTCTCTGTGGAAGGTCCAGGGGAACAAAGAAGGTTTCCTACGTCAAATAGAGTGATTGCTTTGGGCATGTGTCAGTTAATTTATTTTTATTGTTTTTAATTTTGAGAGTGAGACAAAGTATCTTTAGTTTTCATTTTCAATTAATCTTCTTTTCAAAATATTAATGTTTAAAAGAGTTTTGGAAGATGAAAACTTTTTACTACATTTAATATGTTCCCCCCAGGATACCAAGTGCTACAACCACACATCAATTTAATTCCAGATCATATGGAATGTGTCCTGTTGATGGGAGCAGAGACAAAGCCCAAAACAGAATAGCCCTTGCATGTCCACAACTTGGTACCACCCAACGGTTGCTATCACAGCCTGGCCAAATGTCAGCTTAAAATGACAAATTTCAAGATCATTATTTTTATGTGAAGTGGTCCCTATTTTTCCCCATCAATAACTTGATTATGTGTCTGAATTGGCCGGCTGCACAGTCTCTCGGCACAGTCTCAGCACCTTTCCTCCTGGAGCTTACAGTCTCTTACAGTCTCAGCCTCGTACGCACGGTGGTTTGGAAGATGCACTGGACTAGGAGTTTGCAGTTTGACAGACTGTGTGAGCAAGTAATGTGACCTAACGACTCCATAGTGGAGAAGGAAATGCGATTAGGTTGGGATGTCCAAAGTTGGTATCTGTATCACCTCTCAATCACCATTTCAAAAAATAGTACTGAGCACCTTCTGTGCCCCAGCACTGTGCTAGATGCTGGGTAAACAGCTAGGGAAAAATAGACATGCCCTTGCCCTCAGGAAGCTTGCTGGTACATGAATGTATTGTGAGAAGGGGGGTGAGGAAAGGTAATTAAACACTCACACACACAAATATACAGTGACAAATTATGACAAGAGCAATGAAGAGACATTAACAGGGAGGGTTCTACTTTAGGTAGTGAAGGACTCTCCAGGGAAGAGGCATTAAAGGTGAATCTTGGGGCTTCCCTGGTGGCGCAGTGGTTGAGAATCTGCCTGCCAATGCAGGGGACACGGGTTCGAGCCCTGGTCTGGGAAGATCCCGCATGCCGTGGAGCAACTGGGCCCATGAGCCACAACTACTGAGCCTGCGCGTCTGGAGCCTGTGCTCTGCAACAAGAGAGGCCGCGATAGTGAGAGGCCCACGCACCGCGATGAAGAGTGGCCCCCACTTGCCTCAACTAGAGAAAGCCCTCGCACAGAAACGAAGACCCAACACAGCCAAAAATAAATAAATAAATAAAATTTTTTAAAAAAATTATCTTTTAAAAAAAAAAAAAAGGTGAATCTTGAAGGATGAACCAGCTAGAAAAACTGTGCATGGGCGGGGAGCATTCCAAATAGACTGTGCAGCAGGGGTAAAGGTGCTGAGACAGGAAAGAGCATTGCACAACAGAGTAACTGAAGTAAGACCTGCACTCATGGCAGACATTACTAATCGATCGGAGCTCTTCTTTCTGTAGAAAATAGACAAAGCCTCAGAATTCTCAACACAGCATTCCAGGCAGCCACCACCAATCACTTGGAGTTGGTGAATGATGGAATCCATTTGTCATCCCTGGACCACATGATTTTGGAAGGTCCTCCCAGCCCTGGAATTTTCTGATACTCCGGTTCTCATTTTAGTCAGTATTTGAATACTAACTCTTAGTCTGAACATCCTTCATGTGCCTGTTTTCTTCCAACTTTATAAACTTCCAGGAGATAATGAACTTTCTCTCTCTCATCCCATTCCATTCAATTCCTACAGCCAAAGCCCCTTTCTACACCTCTATTTTAAAGGAAATTCCCCTTCCATGGTGAACTCTCACCCACATGTAGAGGTTATCTATTGCTGTGCAACCAATCACACCAAAACCTAGTGACTTAAACTAACAATTAACCTTTCCCCGAGGTTTTGTGGGTTGGCTGATCAGTTCTCGTTCCCACAGCAGCCGTCAGATGGGGGCTGGGGTCAGCCAGAACAGATGGGAGAGCAGAGATGGCTGGGCCTCACTCCCCACTTGGCCCTTCACCCCAGCTTCTTCCTGGCATGGCAGACTGGAGTAGAGTCATGAGAAGCAGAAGCAGATGCTGCAGGGCCGCTTATGTCCGAGTCTCAGAACTTCCATCACGTCACTGCTTCCTATTGGTCAAAGCAAGTCACAAGGCCAGTCCATATTCAAGCCCTCTCCCTTTTTTTATGGGAGGAACATCAAAGATGCATTGTCAAGGGGCATGTTCACAGGAAAGGGGAGAATTTGTGGTCATATATTTTTATCCAGCCCAACAAAACATTATTTCAAAATTGCTGAGGTGGAACAAACAGCCAGGCTGCCTAAATCCTAGCCCATTGTTCTCTCTACCCTTCAACACTCAGCCCTTAAGGCATTGCTTCTCAGTAGGTAATTGGGAGGCCTAAAGAAATCATGATCATAATTCTGAAGAGCATGGTTGGCCTTGAGCCTCATGCAAGCTAAAGACAAACAAAACATTCAATTTGGAATAGACCTGTTTATTGCTATAGTGACACCATATCATTGACAAGGAAGTTCCTGATTAGTTCAATTTCCAGAGAGGGAGAGAGAGCACTCACCTCTGAACCACCTGTACTTTTCCTTTATGGCTTATCTACTTATCGCTTTCTACCTTGTAGAGATAGCACTGATTTTTGTAGATATCATAGTAGAAAGATCTCGAACTCAGGGCATACGCACAATTTGTATCCCAAATGCACCTTATACTAGCTGGGTAGCCTAGAGTTAAATCTCTTTGCCATTGCGTCCTCAAGTTTTAAATGAACAAATAGTAACTTGCAAAGTTGTTGTGAGAATCAATGGAAATAAACACAAAGCTTGTAGTGAACTTGCTAGCCTATAGTGGGGACTCAATAAATGCTACTATTGCCATTGTTAACTAGGTTTGCTCCAGGAAGACTTTCTATAAGAGGCAGTATCGGGCTGAGATTTGAAGAATGGGTAGGATTTGGGTGTTGGGGAGGAACCTGATAGAGAAAGTATCAGACAAAAAACACACAATGTGACTCATTTAGGTGAAAATAACTGTCCCAACCTAGCTGAGGGTCTCATCCTTAAATTTAGCCTCAGTCCATTGGTTTAGGAAATAAAGTAAGGAAGGAGGCTGCGGACAGATACACAAGGATTTTGACTGTCTGGATAAGGAGGCTGGGTTTTTTCTAGCAGACAATTGAAGGCCACTGAAGGAGAGAGTGACAAAATGAAAAACAATCAGAGGAATATTTAGGCCCTGCCTGGGTGTGGCAGGATGGCAAGACTAGAAAGACCAGAGGGAGGAGAATCAGTTGGGAGGGGAGACGGTTTGTGGAGGTACAGTGCTCTTGGGAACATCTTCCAAATGAATGCTTCATATCTCATCAAGTGAGTAGGTGGGCGATTTAGAAGTATGTCCACAAATTCTTTGATGCTCCTCCTGTGAAAAGACAGGGTCTACTTCCACTCTCTTGAATGTGGATCTACCTCAGTAACTAACCTCTAATCAACAGAATGCAGCAAAGGGATGGTGTGGGACTTCAAAGGTTGGGTCATAAAAGGCACTAGAGCTTCCACCTTGTTCTCTTTCTCTTAGGATGCTTGCCTTTGGAACCCAGTCCCCAGGCCACGAGGAAGCCAACAGCCCCACGGCAAGGCCATGTGTGCCAGCAGACCCAGCCCCAGCTGAGGTCCCAGCTGATGGCCAGTGTGAACCTCCCCCCATGCAAATGGGGTAGCCTCCAGGTGGCCCAGGCCCAGCCTCTGTTCCCCTCTCTGAGCCCTGCCCAAAGTGCTGATCTGTGAGCAAAGTGAATGTTGTTGATATTTTAAGCCATTAAGTTTTGGGGTGTTTTGTTTCCTCAGGAATACATAACCAGACCGGTTGTTTTAGGTGCTGGCTGGATGTCACGTACAGTCACCTTCTCCTGTTTGTGCAGAAGGTCAGTTATCTAGAAGTCATAGTATTTTTTTGTGGGATGCTCCCCATCACATCACCCTCTCCATTTCTTTCATAACATTTATCACACTTTGCGGTTATAGTCTTTATTTGCTCATTCACTTATTTTCTTTTCCTCTCCCCCTAGAATAGAAGCTCCCTGGGTACCCTGATCTTTCTCACTGTATCCCGTCACCTAGCTCAGTGCCTGGCACGTGGTGAGCAGGTTAAAAATATCTGTGGAAAAGTAATGAGCGGATCAACACCATGAAATCCGGATACATTCAATTCCATTACACAGGACCCACTTACAAAAGCCATGTGTCAACGTTTTAAGAGAAGGAAAAAATCTATGCAATTTAGGATTTTTAAATTAAAATGATTTGCATTGGGACTTCCCTGGTGGTCCAGTGGTAAAGAATCCGCCTTACAATGCAAGTGACGGGGGTTCGATCCCTGGTCAGGGAACTAAGATCCCACATGCCGCGGGGCAACTAAGCCCGCACACGCCACAACTACTGAGCTCCCGCACCTCAACTAGAGCCCGCGTGCTGCAAACTACAGAACCCATGTGCTCTGGAACCCTCACGCTACAACTACAGAGCCCATGCACCCTGGAGCCTCTGCGCCACAACTGGAGAAGAGAAAACCCGCATGCCACAACTAGAGAGAAGCCCGCGCGTCACAACGAAGAGCCCGCACGCCTCAGCGAAGATCCTGCGTGCCGCAACCAAGACCCGAAGCAGCCAAAAATAAATAAAATAATAAATAAATCTTTAAAAAAATGATTTTCATTCATTTTTTTCTCATATGAATCGGTAACAGGCAGCCTGTGACCCATCGTTATTATACACACCCCTCCCAGCTCACAGAAAAAGAATCACCTTAGATGCTTCTCCCGAGAACCATTGACACACAGCGTCTCGACAGACCCTCAACAGCTCCGCGTGGCAGGTATTCCTATTCCCAATTAAGAGATGAGGAAGCTGAGGCTTAGAACGATTCCAAAACTCTCTCAAGATCCACGGCTATGCAGTGAAGAAACCAGGGTATGACTGGTTTGTCAAACCAGGTATGACTCCATACTCGTGTCATGCAGGGCTAGCCAAGTTCAAGTGGCCCAAGAAAGCCTGAGGGCATCTTTCTTTCTGTGTGAGGGCAATCCAAGGATGCTCTGCATTCGTTCAAAGGCAATTCTTGAGGGTATGCAGCAATAAGGATAAGAGTATATACCGATCCTTCCTTCATTCTTTTAGTCATTCAACAAACTCTTGCTAGGCACATTCATTGTAGAGGCCAGAGCCTGGGAGAAGGACGCGAGCTCGGGGAGTTACAAGGCAACATGGCAGATGCGTACCAGACGTGTAGAGAAGACAGAGGAAAGCACAGAGGATGATCTGTGGCCTTGTCCGAGGGCTTCATGGTAAATCTCATCCTCTCCTGCACAGTCAGGCTCTCGCTTCTCCCCACTTTAGCCTGCTTTCCCCTGAGATATCTTCTTATCAAGAAAGAGTGGGTGGGGCTGAGGACAAAGTCCCCCAAAGAAGCCCTCTTAGGCAAAAGCTAGTGTCTGCAGCCCTCCCGGGGTGCCCTGCATCCCTCACATGCTGCATCACCCTGCTGTTCTGTCCCCAGGCCTCCTGGGCAGGACCAGCGGGCCCGGTGAACACACTCATGTCCTCAGATGTGGCAAATACAGAGCAGCAGGGAAGCCTACCAATGACAGGGCCGAAATCAATTTTAATTGGGTCCCATGACAGGATGAAATGTTTTTGTTGTAATATTGTCTTGATAAAAGCCATTGTAATATTTAAAATGTGGTATTGATCCTTCTGCGAGGACGGTAAATCCTTGCAGATCCAAGAGCCTGACCACAGAGGATGGGCTGGCTGCCGGGAGACCGTGAGAAACACGGTGCCCTTGGACTCCGCTGTCACCTGCAAGAGTGGAGGAGGCCAAGCCCGGCCAGCCCTCACATTCCTCCCACATCAAAGTGGGGATGCCATGATCCCCGAACTGACACAGGAGAACTTGAGAGAAACTGTTTAAACACAGGAATCAAAATATGAAACTAAATCACCTGCTCGTGTTTTATTAGGCCTTGTTCTGAATCAGTACAAGACCCAGGGCCCATGATTCCTCACGCTGAAAGGGAATACTTTTTCATCCTAAAACTGAATCAGGCTGCTTAAGTAAAACAGATGTTACCGTTGAGTTCCATGATTCCCAGCCCTCCCCCAGCCATCCTCTCTCCCTGAACTGGACAGAGGGAGCCCTCCTGGTGTCCCTGAAATCCAAGTCAGGGCTGGAAAATCCGAAGTCTTGGAATTTCTCAATCCTGAGCCCACAAAAGTTCTCTCTTCTGTTTACCGGGGAGGGAGACCGAGCGGCGTAGGCAAGTCTGTTAGCAGAGGATTTGAAGATACAGTGAAAGGCAAACTGAAAGGCAGAGAAGATTTTCATTTCCTGTGTTATGGGGTGAAATAATATCAGTATAAAAAACCTGGCAGCGAGATGGGAGATAGCAGTTTTTACATTGATAAGTATTTGTTCATTTCCTGACAACAAAAAAATATAAATCTCTTCAGAAATTAAATGCCCCGGCTTGTTGGAGCACTTCTGTGGTGCTCTGTGCAAGGCTGGTTCCCTTTCTCGGGGCCTCTGCGGGCCGGGTAATCACAGCATCAGTCATTATCCCTGGATCACGCGGGCAGTGGCAGGGCCCAATTCTCCCACTTTTTTGTGTCACTTATTTTCTCGGCGGGCCCGATTTGCATTTTAATGGAAGTAGTTTATAGACTTCTCCGCTGCCTTCAGAGTGCCACAAGTGGCATCATTAAGTGAGCTAAGCCGGATTAATGCTGATAGTAAAGTCAGATAATACAATAACAGAGGCCTGCTGCCATTTGCATTAGGTGAGCAACGCGGGGCTGCCTGGTGCCTGGCGATAATTTGTAAGTGCGATATGTTGTACTTGAGAGGATAAGATTAAATTTAGTGGGTTTAACTGTCATCCCAGTAAGTCAATTACTTCATCTTTTCAGCCTTTGAATTTCTTTTATAAATAAAATAAATGGAATATTGAGCTGCTCCGCAGCCATTTCGAGCTCCCATGAAGAAGAATTACACAGGCTGGGCCAAAAAAATAAAAGGCTTCGGATTCAGCTCCATAAACAAAATATAAACTCCATTCAGGTGCCAGCATGGCAACAGCCTCGAAATATTGTCCATCTCTCATATCACAGGCATGACAGATTCCATTGTGACTTTAGTTCCTCCATAATAGGAAATATTTATGTCGTGCCTGGGTCTTTTCTATTCCACTCCCTCCCATTGTGGGAAGCAAACACTCCAACACAGAGCCATGGGCCTCTCTGCTCCCTCCCTCCTGGCCCCTGGTTGCCCAGCGCTAAATATTTAGAGCTGGGGGCGGATATTAAGAAAGCCTCATGACCCAGCTGAGAGAGAGGAGATGCATCCGATTTCAGGCAGGTCTCAGATAAACAGAAGCGTTCAACTTCCTTCACACCATCTTCCTCTCCTGCACCCTGGGTTGCTGCCAGTGAAGATGACATCTCTGGATGAAAAGCTGAGCTATCTAAGCTATCTAAGATAGCGAGTGGGATCTTGATAGAAGACCGTCAGCATCTTCATTTATTCACAGAGAGAGGGGAGGAAAAATCAAGGAAAGAAAGAAAATCAAGCAGTTAAACCTTTACAGGCACCCCCCCCCCCCAGTGCAAATTATGTCTTAGGAGACCTGACTCTGCTGTTTTCTCCACTGACTAATAAGCATCCTTTTTAAAAAAAAAAAAAAATAGGTAATCTCTGTGACTGCTGTTCTTAATCATGGATGGATGGATGGATGAGTGAGTGAGAGAAATCTTTGTCAAGAACCTAGAAGACTGGTAGCTAAAAAGCACAGCACCAGGTATTGATGACCCACCCCTGGGGAGAACCAGGATTCCAGCCAAACATATTAGACTGTGTATACTCCATGCCCTGACCTGTTTTGGGTGCTACAGAACAAAAGGAAAGGCATAAAAGATGGTCCTTGGAGAGATGCAAGAAAATGTTCAAGCATCCAGCCTTTAATGAAGAACCCACGGTGATGCAAAGATGAGACTGAGGGCCCAAGTGGCCCTCTGGTTCCTTCTCAGCCTCCCACCCTCTGCTTCCACTCCTCTACACAGATCTACTTCAACACGCTCCGCATCGGCATAGGCTACGCCTCCTTTTTTTGGCGAGCTTCCTCTTCTTTCTTCACCTGGCTAAACCCTAGCCTTTTGCAAGACCCCGGTCATGCATTTCCTCCTCCGTGAGCCTTGCCCAGCCCACACAAACCGATGAAGACTTTCCCTGAGCAACCCCTGATAACAGCACTGAGTCAACTGCTCTGCAAATATTTATTGGCACGCCGCCTCCCCTACCAAGCAACAGGTTCCTTGAGAAAACAGCACCGTAACTCCCTCGTTCATTCATTATATCATTCTTACACCCATCAAGTACCATGAAGTTCTTGGTATGTTTCTCCAGTCATAGACATCTGTTGTTTCTGGGTAGAATATCTTGGGTAGACCAGTAGACTCCATCGCTCTTAACCACTGGATGGTGTTTTCTGTGCGGAGGTCTGTGTGGAGTGCTGTGCTGAGTACTGTACCGACTGCTAGGGACACAGAGATGAATGTGTCGCAGTTCTCGCCGCTGAAGAGTTGAGCGCAGGAGGTGAAACAGGCGTGTAAGCAATTCAAATACAATGCATGCCTAGTTGTTCCGGTGTTGAGCGCAAGACTTGACCTGCAAGAGATGCTAAACAAACGTTGGTTAAATAAATGAAGTTTTGATGAGATGTGGGGACTTAGCCTGGGAGATTCTGGAAATTCTTTAATGTTGTTATAGCTGTGAGACTGCTATCACATCTTTCTCTGTCCCTTTCTTGGTCTCTAACCCACTCCATCTTCACTGTCACTGTCAAGTATTTCAGCAAAAGAACTAGAACAACGTCTCCAGAAGGTACCATGAGCCTTAAGAAGGTAAAAGGTGAAAACCATCTCAGGTGAATGGAGCTATTCGTGCTTTCTGAGAGTTCTCTGGAGGCTCCATCTCAAGTCTACAGACCACATCGCCCCAACAGAAATCTCCCTAAAAGACACCAATTCCCATCTGAATGCCTTCCGATCTCTTACTAGGTGGCAGCACTCTGTTAGTTAAATACTCCGGAGGAATCTAAGAGTGAATCATATTCTGTCTTCAATCAGTTCAAAATTCTACTTCATTTGGGTGATATGGTTTGTCACGGGGAGCTGTTAGTGCGAACAGCCTGCCTCCTGGATTCTGATTTGTGTCTTCAGTCAACTGTCAAAAATCTGCAAGTCAACTATTACCAATAACAATAATGACTATTACATTTGTATATGTTGTATACTTAAAAAAATTTAAAAGTACTTTATATATCCTTTATCTCCTTTGTTAAGTGCCAAGTGTACCTTCCCTTGCACCCTGCCCCAAGAAAGCTTCCAGGGGCTGATAGGGATTCCTACTGGGAAGGCTTTGCAGGAAAGAAAATGAGGTGTGTGTGTGTGTGTGTGTGCCTTTCTCTGAGCTGATTCCAAAGCCAAAGATATAAATGACTTTTAGATTGCCCCTTGTTTTGTATTATCCACGCCTCTGCCCTTCACTAGTGCAGATAATCGAGAGTTCACTGTACTGTGATTAATTATACAGCAGGGCTGAGAGCCAGCAGTCACCAAAGTGCTAGGAATTTCAGGCACAAACCCTGTTTACCCTTTACACTTTAATAGGGACAAGGATTTTGTTTGTTTACTTGTTTAATATTGTTTGTTTACTTGTTTAATTGTTTAACTAGATCTGGTATTGACTTAGTGCCCAATCTGTGCCAGGCACTCCGCTAAACACTCTTCAATACACCACCTCATGGCGCGTACTATTATTATTCCCATTCTAGAGCTGAGAAAGCAGAGCGTAAGAGAAATTAAGTGACTTTCCCAAGGTCACACAGCTAGCAAAGACTAGAACCAGGCTGTCTGCAAATATTTTGTAAAAATACGATTAATGACTTAATCAGTGACTTTGCTTTATTGTCTAACAACCATAGGTATTAAACACATACTTCTGTTTTAGCCTAATTGCTCCAATGATTTCCCTCTAATATCTTCCATATGGAATCCAAAGCGCTTTGCAGGATTCCAGGCAAAGTTCTCCTGAGTCCATGGACAGTTCAAGAAAACAAGTTCTGATCCTTCAGAGCCGTGCATGAGGTGTAAACCTCAAGAGGTTAGAGCTGAGGCTTGTGGCCCAGGCAGTTAAGGTGATGGCAACATAGCACATTGTAGGTTCCCTTCTTTAAGTAGTTTCCCTTCGAGTAAAGGGAAAGAAGAGGTACTCGCAGGGGTGGAATATATGCCAAGATGCGGTACACACATGGCCTCATTAATCACGGCAATCCTGAAAGGTTAACGCTATTACTCCCTTTACACAGAGGAACCAGGGGTACAGGGGAATAAAGTGTGTACGCTCGCACAGATCAGACCCAGCTCCATCTGGCTTCAAAGTTCGTATCTTTCCAGCCCTCTTGGAAGTTAAACGTATAAACTATAAAACTACACTATTAACAATACAATGTCAGAAAACTTGATAAGATTTTAGCCTACATCTATGTGATATAACACATTTTTTTGTCAAATTTGTTTCAGGCTATGACCCTTAAGAATAATGATTAATTTCAGCTCTTTGCATGTGAACTATTCTCTGTCTTAGTCAAAACAAACAAATAAACCTTTGCATTATTCATTCCAGGCCTAAACATTGTTCACTTCTTGTTTCCAACTACATCATTTCATTTTTTCTGTCTCTTAACCCTATTCTTGTTTATACTATTTCTAAATGTAGTCTTAAAACCATCCCATTGTTCCTGTTTTCAAATGAAGGTATATCTAGTTGATCTTTGATAACCAATTCCTGTGTCTCACTTTCTGCCCACAAGTTTGCCTATATAGCTACCCTACACTCTCCAATTACATCTTTCTTTCTCTTTTTAAAATTTATTTTCTTACACCAAATGGGAAATACTTGGTCAGCATATCCCATATTATATAGTCCTTCATGGATTTGAGAAGCTCACTTACACAGCTATGTTTTATTAATTTACTTTTACATTTTAGTCAAAAAAGAATGTGCCAAAGGAAAACAGACTTCAAATGGAATTCATCATTTCGAAGCACAGTTCCATAACCAATTTGACTTCCAGTTGTTTTATTATTCCAATTAATCTCTTTAAACCTCTCTAAAGAGCTGGCATTTACATTTTTCATTTCCATCGTTAGGAACATTCTTCTAATAATAATATTTCCTAATGCCTACACTATTTCTGGGTTTGATTCCGCAATACGTGGTAGCACTAATCAGCAACCTGAACCTGAGTGTTCGTACAGATATCAGTGTCCCATTTTCTCTAAAATTAGCAATGTCACGCAAGCTTTCAGATGCTGTAATTACAACCGCAACAGAGCAGAAAAGCTCCCAACAGCCACCCAGGCTCCAGCAGCTCCAGAATCAGCCCACCCCATCTGGAAATTCAAGTGTTCCTTCCTCTCTTTCACGTCTGGCTTTCAAAATAGCTCCCTTCTGCTTGAGTCCCTGCTCCAAACCCCTGATACAATGCAAGTTCTGTTTCCAAACATGTCACGAGTTCCTTCCTGAATGTCCATGGGTGTTAGCATCTGGACTGACCTTGGGTTGCTGTCTGAGGCCCCAGGTCACAGAGTGCTTAGTCCTTAAATACATCAGCTGGGAAAAGGCCAGACCAAGTCCCCTGAAAGTCAGAGGGGACAGCTGTCTGCACAGGTGATGTGGAGAAGGCCAGAGAACACCCTTGTCCCCAGACATCCGGCCTGTTGCTCCTTCCCAGGACACCCAGATTGCCAGCTCCTTGGACTGAAGGCAGTGGAGTCAGGGCCCTTGTCCCTCTGCTTTACGGAGCCTCACCACAGCGGGCACTCAGACAAAGTACGACCTCCCCCCTGGCTGAAGATTCTCCTCCCATCCCTCCCTCCTCTCCTTGGCTGTGAGCAGTGCCGGGCAGCCAAGAAGAAACCCCTTCCCTCCTTTCTCTCAGTCCCTGCCCCTGCTACTCCTCCTTCGAAGAGGACAGTGTCAGTTGTGTGACCTTGGGCACATGTCTTGACTTCTTCCCAGGTATCCCCCCCAAGAACTGAAGTCCCATGTAAACATAAGTTAGATGAGCTCAGACACTGGACCTTGTTTAGCGCTGTACCCTGGGACCCAACACAGAGCTTGAAATATCTCATGCACTCAAAAAATATTTGTTGAATGAATAACTGAACTTTGTAACTGAGGACACTACCTACCTCAGGGAGTTTAGAAGGGATAGCTGTTTAAAGATTATCTAAGAAAATCTGTTTTAAATTAGTTTGTTTCCATCTCTTAAAATGAGCGGTGACTTCTAAGCAAAAAAACAAAAAACAAAAAGAACCCCCACATATCCCAGAGGTATAAGGTGAGTGTGAGAAAGAGAAGAAGTTATAAAAAAAGGTATCCAAATAGGCCTATGTGGTGGTTTTAAAATGTCCACAAATTCCTTTATATTCCTTCCTTCAACAGTGGAGCTTAATTTCCTTCCTGTGAATAATCTGAACTTAGTGACTCATTTCTAACAAATAAAATAAATAAGAAGTGACAATGTTCAGCTTTGGAGACGAGGTCATAAAAGGTACCACGGCTTCCTGCTTGCTCTCTTGGATCACTCACTCTGCAGAAACTAGCTGTCACCTCATGGAGACAGGTGAGAAACTGAGGTCTCTAACCCACAGCCAGAGAGGACCTGGTGTCTCGTGCAAACAGCAAGTGTGCTTGGAGGTGGATCTTCCAGCCCCAGGAAAGCTTCCTGATGACTGCAGCCCTGGCTGAACTCTGGTCTGAGCCAGAGTCACTCAGCTAAGTTGCTTTTGAATTCTTGGCCCATGGATTGTGAGATGATTTGTGTTTGTTGTTTTAAGCCACTAAATTTTGGGATAATTTGTAATGCAGAAATAGATAACTGATACAGCCCCATAAAACCCCTCACCAAGAGGCCTGTCCAGCACTCCTGGGCTCAGAACTCCCTCACTTCCTTGGCAGGTAAGTGCCAGGTCTGCTGGTAGCAGGTCCTGGGCAGGGAAGTACCTGCCATCCCTCTTTCTCCTGCAGACTGGCACGTTTGCCCCTCCTTCCAGGGTTTTCCTGATATTGGCAGCTCCAGTTGTCATTGCCATGGCAGCTTTAGACCCCTGTCTCTGTTTTGGCTTCCACAGTAATCTCTTGGCAGAGATCAAACCATCCACAGGCCAAATAGGTCCCTAACTCTTCTTTGTTTGACTTGCATTTTGTTTTGTTTTAAGATGTGAGCTATTCTTTGAAAATAGGAAGGGTACTTTCAATTAGGATGATGAAATGACCCATATGTATTTAGTTTGTCTCTCACCAATTAAAAATAACATCAAAAGAAAAATTGTAAAACTTTTAAGCTGCAAATACCAAAAAACATGGAGATTGGACAACAGCAGACAAGAGATTTCAACAGAAATCTATTTAGAGGCGAGCGGAAGCGTGACAATGGACTTTGAGGGAAGGAAGCTCAACGTGGGGAACTATGGAGGATTATACTTATTAAAAGTGGACCCAATATGCCCAGAACACTCTTGGAAAGGCTCAGAGCTCCTGAACATGAAACCTCATAAAGAAGGCATGAGGTGTGAGGCTGAAAACAGGATAATTGGTTGGATAGCTGTATATGGAGAGGTGGAGCTCCTGCCTTGCAAGCACCTAAGCAGCCTGGCAACCAGCACCCCTCCTTGCCAAGTGCTTTGGCCTTGACAGGAGACTGTGGCTTACTCTTTGGGGAAATTGAATCTGAGAATCTCCAGACTTGGGAACACAAGCCAAATTTGTTGTGGGAGACACTGGGACACAGGGCTGATGAAGAAGCTTTCAATATTTTCCCCTGCCCTGTTTTAAAAATCTCAGTAGCTTCATTTATGACTACCAGGTAGGAGGTTTGAGGATAATTCTTGAAATCAACTGAATGGTCTCATGGAAGTGCCGTGTTAATAGGCTGACATTAAGAGTCCCCCTCAGAGAAAATGGTGACTCACTGTTTAACCACCTTACAGAGAAGCCCACCAGTGAACAAGTCTCACCCAATGCACGGAGCTTCCAGCTAACTTCCAGTGTCCTGCTCTGAAATGTGAACAACCAGACAAGGACCACCAGTAATTTGAGGAAATACTGACAGAAAAGTCAGAGATTAAAAAATAAAAACCAGGGCTTCCCTCGTGGCTCAGTGGTTGAGAATCTGCCTGCTAATGCAGGGGACACGGGTTCGAGCCCTGGTCTGGGAAGATCCCACATGCTGTGGAACAACTAGGCCCGTGAGCCACAATTACTAAGCCTGCACATCTGGAGCCTGTGCTCCGCAACAAGGGAGACCACGATAGTGAGAGGCCCGCGCACCGCGATGAAGAGTGGCCCCCGCTCGCCGCAACTAGAGAAAGCCCTCGCGCAGAAACGAAGACCCAACACAGCCAAAAATAAATAAATAAAATTTTAAAAAAATAAAAATTAAAAACCAAAACCAAAACAAACACACACACACAGAGAAGAAAGGAGTCAGAAGTAAACTTTAAAAATATAATCAATAATCTGAAACAAGAAAAGATACTATATTAGTTTTTCAAGGCTGCTACAAAAAAATTACCACAAATTGAGTGGTTTAAACACAGATATTTATTATCTCATACTTCAGCAGCCAGAAGTCTGAAATCAAGATGTCAGCAGGGTTGGTTCTTCTCATGGCTGTGAGGAAGAATATGGTCCAGGCCGGTCCCCTAGCTTCTGGTGGTTGCTGACAATCCTTGGTATCTGTTGGTTTGTGGTTGCATCACCCCAATCTCTGTCTCTGCTGGAATATGGCCTTCCATGTGTCTCTCTCTGCATCTTCACATGGCCTTCCTATAAAGACACCAGTCATTAGATTTGGGTCCCATCATAATCCAATATGACCTCATCTTAACTTAGCTAATTACATCTGCAAAGATGTTATGTAAACATGAGCTCACATTCTGAGATTCTAGGTAGACCTAAATTGGGTGGGGGCACTATTCAACCCAGTACAGACACTATACTGAAACAGCAACAAAAGCAAAGGAACAACCAGAGAATAGGAAAGCACACCTGGAAATGAACCTAGAGCAGCCAAAGTAAAAAATTCAATAAAATATTCTATTAGGGTTCACACAAAGAAGCAGAACTACTATGAATATTATAGAATATGGAATTTTTATAGGAATTTAGACTTTACACATTGTAAAAAAGTAAAGTCTTGAAAGGGAAAGTAGAAGATCAAGGAACAGCCCTAACCAGCCCTCCTGAAGCACAGGTCCGGTGGACAAGTTGGTGATTTCAGGCACCTTCAGCTTCTGGAGTGGGGCTGTGAAGGGTTGCTGGGTAGAAGTCTATGGGAGCTGCTTCTTCATAGCTCCTGTTGCAGTGAGTTTACAGCCAAGCATCTGATGGGGGCTTGGAGTCACTGTTGGGCAGCAGAGCCAACACGAGGGAAAAGAGCTGGACCAGACAGGGGAAGAGTATATCGAGTGGGCAAGACAAATTGGAACCTGCTGGCACCTCTGTCTGTGTTTTGCCACTCACCACTTCTAACCACGATGAGCTCCAGTGGTGATGACTATTTCCTGTCTACCACCCAAGTCTTACACAAACTTCTCTTTGGGCCAGCTAAAACTCCAAACCATACAGAGTAGGTGATTGGGGGGAAATATAGTTTCATGTTAGCCAAGTTCACATAGTGGAAAATCAACATGGTGGAACCACTCATGGTAGCTGATTCTAGAAAATATACATTAGTCTAACCAAGCTGATATGGTACAAAACTGGCATAGAGATGAGGGAATTGTGCAGAAAGTAGAACAAAAAGATAAAGAGAAGACAGAAAAGTTAAGAAAGTTTGGGATTTGGTCCAAGAGGTCTAATATTCAAATTATAGAAATTCTTGAAAAAGAGAACAAATAAACCAGAGAAAATAAAATTATTACAGAAATTAAGGAAGCTTCCCTGGTGGCACAGTGATTAAGAATCCGCCTGCCAAAGCAACGGACACGGGTTGGGGAAGATCCCACATGCCACAGAGCAGCTAGGCCCGTGTGCTACAACTACTGAGACTGCACTCTAGAGCCTGCGAGCCACAACTACTAAAACCTGTATGCCTAGAACCTGTGCTCTGCAACAAGAGAAGCCACTGCAATGAGAAACCTGCGCACTGCAATGAAGAGTAGCCCCCACTCGCCACAACTAGAGAAAGCCCATGCACAGTAACGAAGACCCAATGCAGCCCAAAATTTAAAAAAAAGAAAAGAAATTAAGAAAATGCCACAGAAGTGAAGAGAGCTAGGCTCCAACTTAACAGGGCTCCTCTGGTACAAAGTGTAATGAATGCAAGAGAGCCAAGGTTCATAAATGAACTTTCAGAATACCCTGGGCAAAGATAAGATACTAAAATTCTACAGGAAAACAAAATACCAGATCACATAATGAAGACTGAGAGTCAAAAAGGATAACATTGGAAATTCGAAGACAATGGAACAATGCCTTCAATATTCTGAGGAAATTTATCTTGAATTCTCAACCTAGAATTCTATACCTAGCCAAAATATTCAAGTGTATAGATAGAACTTTTAGACACATTAAGGATAAAAAAGTTACTTCTCATGCATAATTTCTGGAAAAGCTACTGGAGTCTGTACCTCAGAAAAACAAAATAGTGAATAAATCAAGATTGGAGTATGTTGGAGTATAACACTTTAAAGTCACAAAGGGAAATCTCAGGATGACAGTTATGTACCAGGGCTAAAGAGTAATTCATAGTAATTCAGGAGAATGGATAGTTCTTCAAAGAAAAAGTAGAATCAATATATATGACAATATAAAAAATATAGATGGGTATTTGAGAGCTGCTGGAACATTAGGGGGGGAAATGACAAAAAATTACCCTCCCAAAATTCATAGAAAACCAAAGAAATTAAATCATAAGGCAACAGTTAATTCCAGGAAAGACAAAAAATAAAAATTATTTGAAAAAGGAAGTGTAATCATAATAAGCTACTTAGCCCACTGGTTTTTGTACAGTGATAACGATATAAATTTTGACTATTGATTTCACCAGCAACTAGGACCTAACAGTACTGAGATGATAAGAAAGAGGAAGTGGGAGAGGAAGTTCATATAACTACCATAAAAAGAAAGTTACAGGTTGGTAGATAATGTTGAAAATTGATAAATTAAGAAATAGTGGTATGAAAGAGTAGGACAGAATAGTACTGTGTTTTTATCATAAACCTTAATACTATTAGAGGTTTTTTAACGTGCATAAATATTAACTTAATAAAATAAGTTAATTGCTGTTGCTGTCCAGGCCCTTAGTCGTCTAATTTAGGGCCTGTTGAACCTAGAGTATGAGGACTCATCTATAATATTACTGAAAGAGGAGAAAAGAAAAAGATCTGGAGGAATTGGGCAGCCTCAGCAAGCTAGCCCAGACAGATAACAAGGAAACACTGGGGCACTCTCAGGAAAGGAAAATATCACTGGTGGAGGCTGGAAAGGAAGAAAGCCAAAGAGTAAAAGAGACCTGGGGGTGAAACGCATCTGAGGAAGAAAGCAAGGTCTGCACCAGAAGGAGTCAAGTGTGGGTCCTAGGATCCAAGACAAGTCTGGAGGAGAGCTCTATTTTGGCAAAGCAAAGGGGTCAAGGATGCATGGTCCAGAAGGGAGGGCTGAGCATTTGGCCCATTGGCTGCTGCACCATGGCACAAGCCAGGGTAACCTGCTTAATGGCCAGGCTGAACAATGATCAATTGTATTAAGACCCTGGAAGCTTCGAAGGAAAAGCAGCCCACACTACGCTTGCTCTGATAAATGACCAGCTTCTATTTTTATTTAATCTTCATTTATAGGCCACACTTCTCTTCACTAAGAGATGGAAAGCAAGGATCTGAGTAACATCCCAGATGTCTGAAGCATGTGAGGCGTCCCTGAACCTTGAGAGTTGCCTGGAAGGAGTGACACTGGGTGGGCTTCAAGGACCAGATGTCTTGGGAGGCCCCAGGGGAGCGTCTCAGCCTCTAAACCTCTCTGGGAACCAGGGTCTGCTTTAAAGCATCCTCTCCTCCAAAAGTGACGCCAAGCCATCATTTTCTGCTCTTGGCAGCAGCACAAACCTTTCACTTAGACCTGATGTACTGTGTGAAAACAGGAGTCTGCAGGCCATTCGTTCCCAGCCCTGTCAGCTGGGAGAGCGGCATTTCCCTCAGGAACCATCAAGAGGAAAGTCATACATTCAGTTCACCAAATTGTACCAAGTCCCCAGCCCTGACCCCTTCTGACTGGTTGGTTTGTTCCTTCCTCAAGACCAGATTTACATAGGGTGATACCATTCACATAGGTGACACATGGAGAGGCTGGGCCTCATGATCTACAGAATCTCCTGCCGTGTAAGCACAATAGAAGAGGGACTCACCAAGCCACAAGAAAGCCGGCTCAACAGGTCCAAAGGCAGCACAGGGACACCATCATGCCCTGGGGAGCTGGAATGCTGAGTACTTTTGCAGAGATTTGGGGGAAGACATTGTTCAGAAAATGTTGCAATCCATATTTTTTCCAGATGTGAGGGTGATCTGCCTCCAACATCTGCCACTCAATACATATTTGCAATGCTTTATGGCACTTTTTGTTTACAAGTCAGACCTTCCACATTGGATGGCTAGCCCCTCATGGGCCAGGATCATGTCTTACACTGAGCATATGGTAAGTAAGTAAAAGTTTGTAAAATAAATGGGCCATGCTTACTAATTGATTTATTAAGTGTAGCAAAGGTCAGGGTTTCCGGAAAAAAAAAAAAAAAAAAAAAACACCCAATGTGCATTCCCATCTAGAGAATCCTGGGATATTGGGGCAGGACATAGGTCATCGTCTATCTTACCCTTGGCTTCCTGGACAAAATGAGAGAGAGTTTGAAGATGTACAATTTGGATTCTGAAGCTTTGAGATTTGGTTAAGATTTGAAAGTGAAGAGGGAGACAATGGAAAAAGGAAAATTGATTGAGCACCTACTGAATACCGGTCACTACATTGGGCATTATCGTCTCAATAGAAATCTGTATTATTATTTCTATTTACAGATGAGAGGCTGAGAGAATAACTTCTCCTTAGTGAAGTGGGCAGAAGCGATGATTTGCACTGGCCTCTTCTTGCCAGTGGCAAGCTCACTCAGTCTCTTTGCTGAGGGCGCTGGCCATTAAATCACAAGTTGGACCCACCATAGTGAGAAGCAGAAACGGGAATACTGAAGCCAATTAGAGGAACCATCTGTGTATAGGTGTGTGACATGTTTGGAGAACTTAGGGGAGGGAATAAAGAAAGGTTAGATATCCTGTAAGGACACTGGTCAAGGCACCTTAAGTCAAAACCTGTTGAGTTTATTACCCACACCCTTAACTGTATCACAAGACTGCTGTGACCTAGAGGAGCAAAGATTTACACGCAAATGAGCAGAAATGTACCTCATTACGGAATACAAATCTCTTTCTGAGAATGTCATTCTTTTCACCTGGGCACATGGTTTAGAGGAGATATGTGCTGCCATTAGGAAGCGAATATGTGCTTCCTAAACTGTGTGCTTCCCACTTCCTTCATTTGTCCTAATGTTCACCTAAACCACACTTTATCTCCCTTTCATATTCAGAAATCTTCCTGAGTATTCTCCAAAGAAACATCTAGAGATCTTCCCAAACCTTCAGATTTGTGACTGTGGAAATTTTATTTAGGCTGTTGGCTTTTTCCTAAATTACATTTCCAACTAGAGCCACATGTTGCCTTGACCTAGTCTCCACCAAATGTTCATCACTTTACAACTTAAACTAAAACTACATGCAACCATTCCTCAAACAATCCCTGAGTTTGCTTTTTCTGCATCACAAGGATTACGCATTGAGGTGAGTAGAGATCTACAAAACCCTGTTGCGGTGTGGGTTCTCAGTCACTCACTAACTCTGCAAACCAGTGACTGTGATTCAAATTTGTGTCTCAGGGCAATTATAAATTCCTCCATGTCATAGGCTTTCCAGGCCACTCTCTTCCCCTGCTAATCATCAAAAGAGCTAAACCTGATACATTCAAGGGTCTATGTCAGAGGCTGCAAACTAGGAGCTCATGGGCTAGGTCCATCCCACTGATGTATTTTATTTGGCCAACATAGTATTTGAAAACATTGGCTTGGTTGCCAACACATAAAGAGTTTCCCATAAATTATCTGGATTTCTGGCTTCTTTTGAGAACTTGGAGGGTCTAGCCCTAGTGCTGGGCTCCAGTCAGCCAGAGGAGTGGGATGGTAGCTACCCATTTAAGTGAGTCATCCTCTTCTCTGAGATCCATGGTCCTTACCATTCTCCATTGTCTTATAGCCAGCCCTCTTCTCTCATTTACCTGGCATGCCTGTCATTGGTGGGCTTTTAAGATTTTGACCCTTGGCCTATATAGTTTATCTACAGTTTTCCTGAGTATGATATACATATCTACATTGCATTCAACTCAATTCTGGACCATTTTCTTTTCTCTTTCTACTGTCTCTCTCTAGATCAGCACATTTATTCCCATGGTTTTCAATGTTTTCTATGCGTTTCTGACTCATGAATTTATGCTCAAGCCTAGAGATTTACTCTGAACTCCATACTCATATGCAGCTACTTACTTGGCAAGTCTATTTGACTATCTCATAGGCGTCTCATCCCTACCATGTCCAAAGCAGAACTCCTCATTCCTCCTGCCCCCCAAAAACCTGTACCACCTGTTTTGTGCACTTTAATAAATGACACTAACACCCATCCAGTTATCCAAGCCAGAAAATCTGAGTCATCTTTTATTCTTTCTCCCTTAACCCTCACACATATATATTCCCTCAACTCTCCTGTCAAGTCTACCTCCAGATCATATCTCAAATCTGCCCACTTCTCTCCATGTCCAGAGTCACTTTGAAGGTCCAAGCCACCATCATCTGTCACCAGTATTATTAGAATAGTATCTTAATGCCTTGATGCTCAAAGTATTGTCCACAACCAGCTGTATAGATGCCATTGGGAGGTTGTTAGATATTCAGAATTTTTACCCCTTACCTTCTAAAAAAGAATCTGAATTCTAACAAGAATGTGAAATGCATGAATACAGAAACAAATGAAGAATTAAAAGCTCAAACTTTAAAAATCAATTGTGATGAGTGGCCAGGAAACACCTTTCAAACTCTGAAAAAAAAAAAAAAAGTCTCTCTAGATTTTCAGGTCAAGGACAATGCCCTAATTATTGTCCGTATAGGGGATAATCTTTGGCAAATCCATTTCCTTTATAGTAATGCTTCTTTTTCCATAGCAATTTACTGATTAAATAAGGTCTGATACTCTGATTTGAAATTGCAAACATTGCTGATATTTGAAAAGTAAATAAAACAAACAGCAAACCCAGAACCACACAGTAACGCCTCACATTTGGATTAGTGATAAAGAACTTCCACAGACATTTCTTCATTTGAGTCTGTAATAGCTCTAAGGGGAAGGCAGAGCAGGGCTGGTGACCCTCATTTTACATAGGGAGAAACTGAGATTTCAAGAGACTAAATGATTTGTTACGATTACACAACTTGGAACTGATAAAGCAGTACTTTAAACGTAGATTTCTCTAACTCCAAGGCCAAAATGCTCTCCAGCGTATCGCATTCCCTTCATAAATATGAACTGCAGCTACATTCACCAAACAGACCCTTAGTTAAGATACAGAGAAATCACATGTGTAAACAGAGGTACGTCCGCACTCCTGGTAACCACCCTTTCTCACTATGGACATCAGCCAACACATAGTCCTTGGCTAGGAGAGCTGTGGACAAAGAGGGTCACCTCTCCAAATATTCTGTGTTATTTGTCTTTTAGATGTAACAGACAATCATTTTAATGTTCAATCAGTTTCAAATACATTTATTTCAAACAGTTGGCTCCACGACGAACCAAGAAACTGAAGGCAGAGTCTAAATTTGGGCTTCAAAATCTGTTTCCAAGTATTAATTTTGAGTGGAAACAATTTTGGTTGAATTTGGGGATTATAAATATCCCCCAAGAGTTTTTCGGCTCTAGGCCTCCTGTCTCTAAGTTTCGCTCTGGTTTCAACCTAGGGGGTTGTTAGATTAGAAGTAGACAGCTTTGGCATGTGGTTACTCCAAACGCCTGTAACCGTCTTTAAAACATGAGCTAGAAATGTTGATATTATAAATGACCATTTTTCCAAAATAAGGTTTGCAAGAGTTGAAAGTGGAGTCGGTTGCCAGAAAGTCTTCGAAGGAAGATTTCCATTCAGCGAGATCTGGTTACCTATTTCATAACAAAGAATAAAGAAAAATCTTGGGGCTGCAATTCATACACTTTTGGACCGAAAACAATGGGCTCAGTGGGGACACTGGATTTATAACTCTTTGGAGGCACTAACTTTACCCACCCGTGTAGGAGCCATGGATAATTTTAGACAGACAGGCACTGAAAAAAATTCCTGAGATATTAAGGGGCACCAAAAGTCAGTTACAGAGGGGTGGTGTTTCACTTGGAATAAATAACACAACAAGAAAAGCCATGCCTACGAACCCCTGTGGTAATATTATACCAAGAAGAGGATTGTTTACGGAAAAATCAAAGTATGTTTTTAAGTCAGTTATGACCCTCTTAGCCAGTAGTTCAAATTCAAGCCCATCATCGTGAAAATATTATCATTGAAAACCACAACTGTTGTACTTTCCTTTAGAGTAGGCTGTGCTTTCATGGCTGGTCTGTGCACATAAACTTGACCAGTGTCTACAGGGAAATGGCCCCATTTCTGCTGTGAATAGCCCATAATTTCATGGTCTAGTCTTAGAGTGTTTTCCTCCCAAGGCTTGCAAGACCCTCACCACTGGATGACGTGAGTGCTGTGTGACCTGTACGGGGAGGGCATCCCTGAAGTCAGATGCTCAGTATCGGAGGAGAGGGAAAGGCAGGCCCTCAGGTTTAGGTCCTGGTAACTGAGGCATGAATGGATGGGATTTTCAGAGAAAAAGCCAGAATTGGTAAGAACACAGGTTAAAACCCAGGGAGCTGAAGCTATCACGCAGTTTAAAAGGAGAGTGAAAATGCAGACAGAAGAGAGAACCAAAGATCGGAAATTGACGGAAATTGAATTGAATTGAGTGCAAGAGCAAGGGCATGACCAGTATAAACTGTTGATTCTGCACTTCATCTCTGCATCTAGAAATGAAATACTAGAGTTTCTTAGATCAAGTTCCCTGGGAAACAGACTCTGAGAAGACAATTTGCATGCAGGAGGCTTGCTGGGGAGTGAGAGGAGCAGAGCTGGGCAGAGAGAGGGGCTGAACTACAAGAAGGTCCCAGCAGAGGTCTCTGATCCATGGGGAGGTCTGGAGCTCAGAGGGCCCTTTAGACCTATCCTTCCTTGAGGCAAGGGGACCAGGCATGTACGATCCCCACTAGCTGACCAATCGCTGAATAAGCCCCAGAAGAGACTGTGACTTTGGACACTGCCAATGTACCTGGCAGCTGGAGAAATGACTGTCCCCATCCTGAACGGGGATCTGAGTGGATCTGAGTGGCCCACTGCAGCTTCGGGGCTATACTCTGTATCCAGTTACATTGGGTATCAGTGATGTATTTAGATAATTGGTCTGGTTCAAGGGAACAGGGCCAGGTTGACATCTTCAGCTGAAATGGGAAATTCCACCAAGAAACTGATTCCATATACCTTTGGGATCATGCATAGTCTCTCATGTTGTCTTTTGGTCTCCCTAAACCATTTTCCCTCTAAAGAAAGCAAGCTAAACTGCCTCAGCTGAGCATAATCGATCATGAATATTTTATTCCAATTAAAACTTTTGATTATTGTCCAAAACAGAAGAGAATAACTAGTAAAATAATGAATCAAGATTTTTCTTCTTGTATCAGATGTAAACTCTGGGAAGTTATCAGTGGACAAAAGCCCCTAAAACATCTGTGCATCAAAATTCACACTTATTTGGAATAAATAAATGGAAATGCTAATTGGTTGCATATTCTCATGGTAACAGAGGCCTTGGCCAGGCAAAATGCTTTATGTAAAGCAATTTTTTTTTAAGTTTAACAACAAAAGTGTAATTCTTTTTAAAATTCCAAATCCCACTCCCCTACATGCTTGACTGATCTCTCTCTCACTCTGCCCTACTTTTTTTTTTTTACCCACATTTGTCACCTACTAACATACTACATTGTTTACTTATTTATTGTCTGTTTTCCTCCTCTAAAATTGTAAGCTTCATGAAGATAGAGATTTGTGTCTATTTGTTCACCGATGCATACCAAGTGCCAAGAACATTGTCTGACCCACAGCTGGCACTCAGTTAATATTTATGGAATGCAAAAATGAACTCTGCAATTGTTCACCTTGCTCAGGATGTCACCATTCTGTCTCCCACCAGACATGTGTTTGCTCTCAGCCCAGTTTCCCTGGCTCTAAAAGATAATAGTTGATTCGTTTTCTCCAGCTTATCTTCATATCAGAGAGGTCTAGGAATCCCTGTCCCAATGCCTACAACACATTCACACAGCCTAGCACAGCTCTGGTGAGCCTAGACCACCCGTCAAAACCCTGTTTCTCACTGCCATTGTCTTCCAACCCTAAGCTTTAAATACACCCTCTACCACATTAGGGTCTGAAAGGGAGGCGTGGTCTCCTTCTGGGCCAGCAGGAGGGAGATTGATCTCTTCCATATGTGCTGTCTCCTCAGACTTCTCACTCCCACTGTTATGACTACATCTCTAATGCCCCCATTTTGATGGTCAAAGCTTCCAGATCTTTTTGCTCTAGTGTAGGAAATCTTACTGAGTGGAAGACGCACCTTTGCTACATCCTGAGCAGGCATGCAAAGTCTGCCCAGAAAGCCCAGGGACAAAATGTATTCTTTCTACATCAAATGTCTCCACTTGGGACAGTCTACACTTGAGGGGGAAAAAGTCAACAGCTCTCCAAACCGACTGGTAAACCATGAAAGAGAATGCCTATCAGCCACTGCGAGCGATGTTCCAACTCTGTCTCTCCTTTACTGTAAGGACTCTACCCTGGAGACATGCAAGCTAAACAGCAAGATTTCACTTCCAATCAATCTGCCTGGCAAAGCCATTCAAAAGCTGGGTGACAATAGTTTCTATGAAACCATTGTTTATTAAACAATGAATTTGACCCACCTTTCCTCCTTTCCCTTCCCTTCCCTTCCCTTTCCTTCCCTTCCCTTCCTTTCCCTTCCCTTCCTTTCCTTCCTCATAAATATCTCCAAGAGAATAAATACTCTTTTACTGTTGCAACAAGTGCTGGCTAGTTGAGGTGAGGGCTAATAGATTTTTCCACTGTACCTTGTGTCCATATATGTGTGTGTGAGTGCATACTCGACTGTTTAGAAGTGAAAACATTGCTGCTCTTCATAAAGTTTTTGTGTTTTCTTGACTTGGCAGGTCAATCTAATCAAAGTGGGACAGGAACCCCAGGCATTGTGGGAAAAATAATACTTCAGGCATAATCTGAAGCCAAACCGGCTCCAAGGTATTGAAAGGCATGGAAAACAATTTGAGAACTTGCAATACACTGGGGTTTACAATTTTACCACAAAAGATAAACATTTGTTTAAGTCAACCTGTCTGCCTGGTGTGGAGGTATGCATATGGGAAACGTTGACAATGCAAACAAGGCCAGGAGGTGTGAAATTTAAGCACATTATCTCTCACTGTCAGATGCTAATGACTCTCGTCAAGGTGGAAGAGATTGGTTTAAACGCAAAAATGATTATCCTTGGCAATAGAAGCACAAGTGAGATCTTAGCCAATTATGTGGGCTCTTGTTTTTCCTGACAATACTCCTCATTAGCTTTTGGCTCTGATGTACATGTCAGAATGGAGATTCACGTGCCCCTCTAGATGGCTGCCGTGCAAGCCATAGATCCATCCAAAGCATACATATTTCCCAATATACAGGAACACCAGGCGTGGGACGTGATACAGTGTGTCAGTGCCCTGACCCTATGAAAACATACAAGTCTAAACACCTACCAAGAGGTGGGACAGGAGTAGCTCATTTATGAATGGTTTCCCCCAAATCTCTCATATATAAAATTATATCCTATTTGGCCAAAAAAAGATCCAGATGGGGAGGTGGGGCTTTAATGCCATTGATTAAAGTTTACTTTTATTCTTAAAAAAAAAAAGAAAGAAAAAGAAGGTTAAACTAATTTACTCTTAGTGTTTGTCACCTATGGAGTTGTTCATTTAATGAGTATAAGGAAATTGAATGCACCGTCATCTTTATTGGGATGAAGGTTCCATTCACCAGCTCTGCTTGTTTTAATAGGTTTATTGTACGGTTGTAGACATGTGCTATTGCACTGGGATGGATATGCTTTGAATATTTTTGTAATTGTGGATAGTATAAAAGTCATTTTCTGTTAGATTGCACAAATCCATTACATTGGGAGAAGGACACATTATTGTAACAGGATTAATGTGCAACACATAAACATAATCAGTAATATTCTGTTTGATAAATTATCTCATTTTAATCGGAATGTAAAGAGATTTCGGGATAGTTCCTCCTTTGATTTGCATAATTGTATTACAGACAGGCAAATTGCATTATATTCTTCATTAACAATAGATGGCTTGTATAACTATTATATTTTTGAAGGCACTGCTCTTAGATTCATCCTGCAATTTGTCATGTTCTGACATTGCTGGGGAGCTTAGTTGGGAGAGAATAGAACCTAAAAAAGATTACTTGAGTTTCACTGAGTCCAGTAATACCTCTGCTTCCGATTGCACTGTGGTTATGCTATTGTTTGTTTTAACAAATTGCAACCCAGTGGCAAAGAACTTCCTTTAAAAATCTTCTAATTCAAGGACAATTCAGCCCTTATAGATTTTCACAGCGATATGTCGGCCCTTCTAACGAACTCCACATATAAAAATGTGAATTAAAATTAAATTAAAACCATACGATTGATTTTCTGTTTTTACGATGGCAAATGCTCTCCCGGACAGAACTTCCCTCCCCTCTCCCCAGCACAGACACGAGCTAACAAGTCGTCTGATACTCTCAATATTCCTCTACTCTTTGGGGACGAGTGGTGTTTACAGTCACTCAGTGGTGATTATCACAGCCCCCTTCCTAAGGCTGGGCTCATGACAGCCGTCAGCAGCCCTTACAAAGTGCAGTGCAGCACCACGTGGCATTTCAGTGGGTCTGAAATCCTCAGCTTTCAGGGCCTGAAAGAGGCACCCTTTCTAGGATACCCTCTTAGGCAGGGGCCCTCCCTCTTCATGTCCCCCACTGCCATGCTGAGAGGAGATCCTTGTGGGGCAAACACCACGGGGCCACTTCTCTGCTGCAGCTCCACAGCCAGCCTGGGGCCTGTCACTCAGCAGGAGCCATAAGTGGGGGGTGAATAAATGAATGAATGCATGGATGGATGAATGAGTGGAGACATGGATCCCATCAAAGTTTCTGGTGTTTCTGGATGAAAAATTGAAAAAGAAAAGCTTTCACACTCAAAGCAAATTGTATTTCCTACCACTTTCTCCACTAAACTGAAAATATGACATCCTATTACAATCCCTTAATGATTCCCATTTGCTTTACATGTGCTTAGCACCTGAAAGTTTCCAAAGAACCTTGACTTTTATTTCATTTGACTCTCATAACAGCCCCTTGGCACAGATAGAACCAAATAATTCACATTTAAGAAATAAGGGTTGCCTGAGAAGAAGTGGGCGTGCAGGGAGGGAAAAGGGGAGAGTTTATAAAGGCTGTCTCTTTATCACCCTGGCTGCCATCCCTCCCACCCCACTGGGAGCTGTGGTCTGCCCTCAGGACATCTCCCTCCCCACCCCACCTCTCCACCACCTCGCCCACCTCCCACCCTGCCTGAGACCTCTGCCTGCTGACTGGTCTTCACTCCAGCCTTCAGGTCCCCTTTCTCTCCTTCCTCCCCTGCCCTGAACTCTGCACTTTTAGAGGGCATCCCACACCTAGTTGCTTGGGTCCCTAGAAGCTACATCTTTATTTGCTTATTTATTTTAATTTGTACACCTTTTGTTCCTCTACATAACAGACACCACAGACAAGGTGGATGGCTCAAGGACGAGTTCAAGAGACAGGAACCCACGGTTCCAAGAAGCACTGCTCCCCTGCAGCTCCCAGGTTCCCAGGCTCAAAGAGCCCCTGAATCAGACTGCTCCTTCCTCTGTGGCGGGTTCTAACCCAAGACCCTCAGCTCTGCCCCAACATCTAGCCTCCGGGTGTGTCCTCAGCCCCTCCACTCTGACATGTCTGAACCGTCCTAGTTATTTGCAGGGGCTCCTCACTCACATGCAATTAATTCAGCAGATAAAATAATGCTGGAGGGAGGAGATATGTCCCTCCACAAGGCCAGTGTTGTATACTTGCTTAAACTCTGGCCCTTGCCTTCCTTGAGCCTCATTGTCAAATACTCATCATCTCTATGGAAATTTGCCTGTGAGCTTTTCAATGGCGTCACTCCACAAAGCCTGCAGATCTGAGCTCTCGGCTGCATGCAGGCTGGTTGGTCTGCAGGGAGTTAGGCGTTAATGAGTGTCCCTGGAGGCACACCCCCCAGGAGACAACTAAGGAGGCTTAGTGCAGTCACGCCTGGAAGGAGAGGCAGAGAGACAGAGGGACAGAGAGAGAGATGGTCCCCATCTCCTGACCAGTCACATGGGAAGAAGAGCTGGAGGCAAAAAGTGAAGAAATGCTCTCACGAGCAGCAAGGTCACAGCAGGGCTGGATGGGACCGAGGCAGGCCCATGGGAGCATCCTCTGCCTGGACCATGAGAGCTTGGCAACACTGGGAAGTGGAGGGAGCTCAGATGGGTCCTGGCATCTCTGGGGTTTATAGCTTGGAAGCCCAGGAAATAGCAGCATTCTAGGCAGGAGATCAATGTTCCCAAGAGGGCACCAGTACCTGTGCCAGAGGCAAGATTCCATCCTGAAGGGGCTACGCTGGCACTTGACCCCTGTGAAAACCACAAGAGCTTATTAATGAAGACCTGTGAGGTCCTTGAAGGTGCCCAGAGACAATGAGAAGGGAGTGGTGAAGACCCACCTCCAAGGAGCACAGAGTAGATCCCGGACTGTTATTCATAATGGAACAGCTTCTATGCCCAAAGGCCAGTGAGAAAGCCTGGGGAAAATTTTATCTCTGTCATTGGTCACTTTGTTGAATTCGAAATTGTACATACTGCCTCAGGTAAATTGGGGTCCTCTTGGCCAGTTCTGGCCTTCCAAAGTCAAGAAGGCCTGGAAATCCTTTCTAACAAGGTCAAAAAGCAACTTCCCTACTGGTGGAATAAAACTAAAAGTGAAGTCACAGTCTCTACCAAAACCCATCAAACGTAGAGAAGGGTGGAATTTTTGACATGTCCATTTTCTTTGCCCAAAAATTAACATTGCATTACAATGGAATACTACTCAGCCATTTAAAAAAAAGTGAAATCTTGCCATTTGGGACAACATGGATGGACCGTGAAGGTATTACACTAAGTGAAATAAGTCAGATGGAAAAAGACAAATACCATATGATTTCACTCATCTGTGGAATACTAAAGCAAACAAAACAAAGCAAAATAAATGGGCAAACAAAAGCAAACACATAGATACAGAAAACATAGTGGTTACAAAAGAGGAAGGGAAGGGGTGGGGAGAGTGAACTGGGTAAAGGGGGTCAACTGTACGGTGACAGACGGAAACTGGACTTTTGGTGGTGGGCACATTGTACTGCATACAGAAGTCAAAATAAAATGTTGGGCCCATGAAATTTATATAATGTTATAAACATTAAAAAAAAAAAAAAAGTTCTACCCCCAAGTGCTTCACAAGCAGACAGAGGAAGAACTTTTAGTTCCCCAAACCAATAATGAATGGATGTGAAGGTAGATGTAGCCAAGTGCTAAACTGTAGGGTGGTGATAGCAGCTTCAATATGGTGGTGCCTCCTACAGGCTGAGATCTCTGCACTGGTCCCGTTTACAAATGTGCAAACAAGGTAGGAGAGGCCAGGAGGTTTTGGACCCACGCAGTCTGGTTCCAGAGGCTGTGACCTTAACCCCACGTCTGTGCTGATTCAGAGAGAGATCAGGGTGAGCTGGAGTGGTGAGGAAGACTTGGGATGGGTGGCCGGCAGGCACAACGTAGGAAAGATAATCAACGAGACCAGAGGCCCAGAGGGAAGAAATGGGCATGTGCCCTTCGTGACCTGCCCACAGGCGCCCCAGGTTAAGGACCAAAGCCTGTCTCTCCCACTGGATTTTTCTAAGGTGACCGCAAGTCGGTGGTTACTGGTGCCGTTTGGGATATGCCCCAAATCAGACCAAAGCCATTTCCTGCCCCCTGCCCCATCTCATTATTCAGATATCACTGTGTCAGAGAATCACAGAAAATCGGATACCTGGAAACTTCATACCAGCCATCTGTCCCAGCCAAGCAAGTTCTAAAAGGGTGGGCTTTGGGGACTTCCCTGGCGGTCCAGTGACTAAGACTCTGTGCTTCTACCACAGGAGGCTCAGCTTCGATCCCTGGTCGGGGAACTAAGATCCCACATGCCACGCAGAGTGGCCAAATAAAAAATTAAAAAGTAAAAGGGCAGACTTTCTAGAGCCCACACAGGAGCTCAGCACAGACGTGGGGTTAAGGTCCTCCTTCGGGGCTGCCTGTGGGACCCAAGTGCAGGGCCAGCTAACAAGAAGCAGGACAGCTTGCTGTACCACTAGTCAGATTGCAAACCTCAAAGTGTGTGTCTGAGGCTCTCTGGGTGACCTGGGAGTGTAGCTGGTGACCACAGGCATTTCTTCAGGGAAGGTGAACTGGGGTCAACAGCCAGTGGAAAAGGGAGAGGTTATTTTACTGCAGGACTAGCCCTACAAAGGACCCAAGTTGGAGAGGTCCTGCAAAGGCTATTTCTTTCACCCGTCAGCCTCTCACTGAGCCTGAAATGCCACTATTCATTCATTCACATGACAAATAGGTATTGGGCACATCCTGGGTATTAGACATCAGATGAGAAATTAGGGATAATAGAAAAAATAATTGAAGTCTACTGGAAGTCCAGAGTCTAGAGGGGGAGATATATATGTAATCAAAATGCTAACACATACACAGACACACACACACTCACAACTGGCTAAGTGTTTAAAAGGATAAAAGCACAAGTGACAATGGAGCACAAAGTAAGGGGAGGCTGATTTTTGACCACAGAGCAAAGAACATTTAAGTTGGATATTAAAGAATGAACCGTGCTTTCGCGGTTAATGATGGAGACGCTCATTCATGGAGGGGGGAAAGCATGTGCAAAGGCACGAGGGTGAGAGGGCAAGGCATGTCAGGGAAAGTGTAGTGTTAGGGAATGGCCCTGTGGTTCCATGAGGCCCTGGAGTGAGCGGCCCTGAGAGAAAGGACGGAACCCAATGTAAAAAGGTCAATTCCCAGCTTTGCTATTTATGAGTGGTTTAACTTTGGGCAAGTTTCTTAATCTCTCTGTGCCCCAGTTTCCTCATCCACCAAATCAACATGGTACTATCATCTCCCTCAAATGCTGTTGTGAGACTAATATGAGTTAATCCATATAAAGCGTTGAGCACAACGCCTGGTGAGTAGAAAGGAGTCATTCATTAAATGTTGACTCTTCTTCTTCTCAAGGGTCTCACATGATGCCAGGACAGAATGACAGTTACAGATGTAGAGCTCTCTTTCATAACAGATCCTCTACTGAGTTCCTTACAATGGACATCTCATTTAATCTTTACTATGAAACTCTGGGAGGTTGGTGTTGTTTTTCCTATTTTTGTAGGTGAGGAAATTAAAACTAAAATCAAGGGACTCGTCCAAGGTCACGCAGATACTGCATGGAAAACAGGCTAGAAAACATTTCTCCAGTTCAGGTGTGTGTCAAACGTGTGTGTTCATACCCATGTGCCCCACAGAACTTCGTCCTACGTGTAGGCACTGAAGGAAAGTTTTAAGTAGGAAAGCAAAGTATCAGACTAGTTTTTTAGAAAGAACACCCTGAAATGCAACCAGAAAACAAATATGAAAATATTCAAATTCACTGATAACCAAAGAAACAAGATGCTATTTTTAAAAACAAAAACACCCAGCATGGATGAAGGTCTGATCCAACAGGCAGTGTTGTAAATGGCTTGTGGATGAGTGAATCAGTTAGACCTTTTTGCAAAACACATCTGTGTCATGTTCCAAAAGCCTTTAAAATGCCCAGATGTTTTAAACCTATAATGCTATACTACTGAGACTTGATCTTTAGAAAAAAATCCAAAATTGGCGAAAACTTTTTATATGAAGTTGTTTATAAAAGTAATAGTAATAATAATAATAATAATAAAAACAATACTTAAGTGAAAACATCCCTATCACAGATGCTTTAGGAGTCATTGTAAGTAAAAAATAATCAGGAATGAAAGCACTGGTTAATGCAGTTCTGTCTGAACCACATAAAAATACAAACAGGAAAAAAGTCAGAAGGAAATATAGAAAAACATTAGCAGTGGTAGAATTATTGGATTTTTTTTCCTTCTCCTGTTCTTCAATATTTTTCAAATGCTCCATGTGATGCACATATTACCTTTATAACTAGAAAGAATAACTTTATTTCAAAATTGAGAAAACTTTCATGACAGGTATTTACTTATTTGGGTCAAAAAAATGATTCCCAAAACTTTTTAACAAAATCTTAGGCAGAATCCCAGTATGTAAAACAGATTTTTTAAAAAAGGCAGTTCTGGATCAAGTAGGCATGGAGGGGCCCAGAGGCCCTGTCCCTACCTCTGTAGAGGCGTCCCCAGGGTATAATATAAAAACCAGCAGTGAAGGCAGGGTCCCCAGTTTTGTAACCAGCTCGTGCTCCCTCCAGGGAGACCCAGATGTCTGTTTCTATCTCTGGGGTCTTTGGCTAAGCTGGCTGAGTTCCTTGGGTGTGATTCAGATGCTGTAGAACTGAAGACCAACACAGAACCTCAGCGACTTCCCCAGCTCAGCTCGAAGCCACCTCGTGAAGTCTTAGGGAAGCACCTGCCAGAACCACCCACTGCTTGACTCCTGGGAGGCAGACGCTGAATTCACCTTTAATGATCCTAAAATCACTGGCTTCGGTCTGTGGAGAACAAGCATCTAACCACACAAACTTGGACCCAGCCCTGGATGGTGAGTGCTGACTGCTAGGGGCTTCTAGCCGTGCCTCTGGTAACATCCCAAGATTCAGACCAGCAGGGCTTTTGAAAAACCTTAATTTTATCCAAATAGCTGTTTGTCTTCTTTCATCCTCCATTCCCTGACCAGTTGAATCCTATGCCTTCCCTCTGTAAGTGTGAAAGAAGCATTTTCACTACAGGGGTGCTAATCACGTACTTCCTTCATATAACAGCGACTGCTCTTGGAAAGAGAATTAGTCCAGAGAACAGTTTTCCTTCAGCATCAGTGTTTCCACAGCAAGCCAAGCATGAGGCTTGCTCACCCTTGTGAATTTTCCATTGGTTCTGGGAGTTACACATTTTAACCCAAATAAATATATTTGGCACAGTATCAAATGGAAAAAAAAATCATTCATAGCGCTTCCTTTCTTTCTTTTTTCTGCAAGAGCAATTGAACTTCAAACAGAAAAAGGCATCAGCTCAATGCAAAACTCCCAATTCCCTATACCTCTGGTAAATTTAATTTCATGGACCTCAAATAATTAAACGTAAATGGAGGTACCATCAGCCCTAGGAACTTGCGGATACAGAGGGCTGACTGTACTACCCCATTACACATAAGGGACTTGAGCATCAGGGGATTTTGTTATCCTCGGGGGTCCTGGAACCATTCCCCCTCAGATACTGAGAGACAACTGCATATTAACTTTGAGGGAAATAGAAAGTTCCAGTCTTTGGCCCATGTGGTGCTGTAGAGGCCTGCAGATGACACAAAGAGCAGGCCTAAGCCCCCAAATCCATCCATTTTGCTCTTACCCAACAGGGCAGCCCCAAAGCCAGTCTGTCTTTTCCTGCCAAGAATTACAGTGGCTCCACTGTACCAATGGGTTCAGGGCAAACTCACGCTCAGAAAAAGAGAAACAAGTCAAATATCATATCTTTCTTGGGAAGCCCAGTTAAGGTGAACTTACATGAAGGACTGACTATGAATTCTCTCCCTCTCACACCTCCAGTGGCTTCCTTACTGCACGGATACTGGAAGAATGATTCTAAACACCTGCCCCTCCATCATGGTGCTCCTTGCTGACTAACACTTCAGGGATGTCCCACTACTTACATGATGCGTATAGACTTCTTAGCTTGGTACGTGAGTCTCTGATTGATAATAATCCTAAAAATTATAATAAAAGTAGCTGACACTTACTGAAACGTCCCTCTTGTGCCAGGCACTCGATGAATATTACCTTATGTAATATCATCCTCACTTACAACCCCCGGAAGAAGGTTCTACGATCTCTACTTTACCAAGGCAAAAGCAAACCCAGTGTGGTAAATAGCCTGACCTCTGGAACGTGGAGGGCAGGTTTCAAACCCAGGCTCCTCTGACTGGGAATCTTCCGTCTTAACCTCCTGGCTATTCGGTTGGAGCTTCCAGAGGGGCAGTTCAGATGAGGCGGGGGTAGGAGTGAGAATCAGGATACGCCTTTCTTCTCCATCAGCCCTGAGTGAGAACAATGCACGTGAAAGGTACTCTTTCATTTTATCACGCAACAAGCATAATTAGGAACAATGAGGAATGACCACGAATCATGAACCTCTTTTCTTCCTGATTAAAATTTAACGACTGTATTTCTGCCATTATTGCCCAGAGCATTGGTGCAGGCTGTGTGTTAACAAGGCCAATTCTAAAAGCCAGGGGCTCAGCCCGGGCCTGCCCAGGCATGTGAGCGGGTACCGCCTGCTTCACAGGTGACTGCCGTCTGTCTGCCCACCTGCCCAGCGGCACTGGGCAAAATAAACGGGATGGGCAGGAGGGGGTCAGACCGAGGAGAGTTTCCTGTAATAAACAGCTGGTAAATACGGTAAATTCCATGTACACAGTGGAGAAAGCGCAGGCTTTGGTGACGGATAAAGCACGGTTCGAGTTCAGACTCTGCCCGTTGCGGGCTGTGTGCTCTCGGACAAGCTCATTAGCCTCTCTGAGTCAGTTTCTTCATCTGTGAGTGAGAAGGAAAGTCCTCTGGTGGCACCGTCAGGGGTCGTAAATGACGTAAGCAGACTCTCAACGTGGTGGCAACTGTCATCTGTGACTGCCCATAGGTGTATATATGTCCATGCCGCTCTCTCACTTCATCCCAGCTTACCCTTCCCCCTCCCCGTGCCCTGAGAAAACCATAGTTCAAAAAGAGTCATGCACCCCAGAGTTCATTGCAGCACTATTTACAATAGCCAGGACATGGAAGCAACCTAAGTGTCCATCGACAGATGAATGGATAAAGAAGATGTGGCACGTATATACAATGGAATATTACTCAGCCATGCAAAGGAACGAAATTGAGTTATTTGTAGTGAGGTGGATGGACCTAGACTCTGTCATACAGAGTGAAGTAAGTCAGAAAGAGAAAAACAAATACTGTATGCTAACACATATATATGGAATCTAAAAAAAAAAAAAAAGGTTCTGATGAACCTAGGGGCAGGACAGGAATAAAGACGCAGATGTAGAGACTGGACTTGCCTATAAGCTTTTAACACTCTTTTTCTGTTCTAATTGTTCTCCATCATGTAGAACCTACCTTCCCATCAGAGTTTCCCCAAAACTACATTTCCCAGCTTCCACGGCCATTAGGAGGCAAACACGTGATTTAATTTTACTGCTCAGATGCCCCTGCCTTGGGCTCTGAGGCGAGCGAGCAGAGTTATAGGGTGGAAGAGGTGGGCCTGCGTCATCTGTTTTGCTGGCAGCGTGGGGCAGTGTGGCTGTGGAAGAGACGGCTAAGGTGGCAACCTCCTGATGACGGCAGAGCCGGCCCCTCCTCTGGCAGACTGTTCTGCAGGGGTTGCTGAGAGCTCCTTCAGGAAGGCCTTCCTAGAATCCTTTTCTCCAGTCCTCTCAGTGATTCTGTGCATCTTCTCTACTTGTAAATGTACCACCTCCTGCTTAAACTGGCCAGTGTGGACAGTGTTACTACAATGCAGAGCCCTGACCCGTAGAGAGGGTGACACGGTGGCACCATTGAAACCTGTTGGTAGAAGTGGAAGAAGTGATGGCAAGAAGACTGCCGAGAGTCAGTTATCCTTATCCCAGTTGGAGGGAAGAGGGCCCAGATGAGGGCAATCCAACAAGTCATTCTAAAGAGTCAACCACCTACATGTCTCTTGCATCTTCTCTCTTCTCTCCATCCCACCACCAGCACCTGAGGCTCCAGGATCACACCCTCGCCTGCAGCCAGGGTGAGTTTGCAAGTGGCATCATTTCACTTCTCCTGCTGAAAAATTTCCCATAGCTTCTTTTGTCGTTAGCACAGAGTCAGACTTTCTCAACATGGCCTACAAGAACCCTCATGGTCTGCAGCCCCTCCCCTCCCACCCTCCAGCACACTGCTCCCTCTGACACAGTGCGCCTGACCTGCGCTTAACTCCTCTGTCCTCACCTTCCCCTGCCCTATGACCTTTGAAGACACCCAGCCAGTAACTCCAGCTTCCAACCTTCCACCTTCTTGTATCCAGTTAACTCCAATTTGCTCCCTTGAGAGGCCATCTGTGTACCCCAGGCAAGGTTGGATCTGCTATAGTGCTCGAACACTGCTCGTTCACGGTCCCCAAAGCTCCGTATGGGAAGTGCCTGTTTAACATCTGTCCACTACAGACTTTTGCTCCCACTTCTATCCTGCATGCTGTTCCCAGCACCCCTGAGTCTGTGTGGAGACGTGGACTCGTGTTAACACAAGTGATGAGAGTCCAACTTTGGATTTAAAATGACTCAGACATGGATGGACCTTCTCCACGCTCACACTCTATCCATCGACCAAATGCAAGTGAGGGACTTGGCAGCCCTCGGGCATGGCAGGGCCACAGGGTGGAAGGAGCTTGGGTCCTTGAATGCCTGTGTTGAAGACTGCCTGCCAAATACATAGGACTGATATAGCATAAGCCAAGAATAGACTCTTATTATATTAAAACACTGACATTTTTGGTAGCCAGCTTTATCTTAACTAAAACAACCCTGCTGGAGTATAGAGGGAGAACACTGGGTCTGTCCTGGTCACTGCTGCAGCCCCAGCACTTAGCACAACTCCTGACACAATACGTACTTAATCGTAAGGGCCTGATAAGCATTTATGGCATGAATGACAGAGAAATAAATTGACAGGCCAAGGAAACAGATAGGATTGGGGAATGCAGGCATGGGAGGGTAAAACCAATTCAAATATTGAGAGCGTTTTAAGGGCAGCTGTACTTGAGAGAAGAGGGGTGCCCTTTAGTTAAGCCCATAAAATATTCCAAGAGGACAAGCCCTGTTGGTCCATGGAAAGATAGGACCAGAGAGGAAGCAATTTCTATCATTTTCTGTACAGCCATTAAAGTCTTCTTTCTTTCTCTCAACCTGTGTCTTATATCCTGGCCTGGTCCTCCGGAGAGAGGAAAACAGCGCACACGTTTTTCTCTCCATCATAAATACCTGAGTAACTTGGTGGATCAATTGAAAGCACTGAGGTGTAGGGACAGTTTCCTCTTTCAGTGCCTGTGTAGACGCATGCTTATGTGTATATGTGCAGCACACATATGTATGTGTAGAATGAAGCTTGGCTCAGTAAAACTAAAAACTCATCTCAAATATACAGTGTGAGCACATATCCTGAAAGGGAAAAAAATCCTTCTCAGGATTATAAAATTTTATAGCTGGAAGGGACCTTAGGAACTCTCCAATTTAAATCCCTGATTTTATGGTTGGAGAAACTGAGGCCAGAACAGCCAAGAAACTTGCCCCTGCTCCAACAGCTTCTTGTTACAGAGTCGGGCTGGTCTCCAGATCCCCACTCCGGTGCTCTTGAGGCTTTTTCAATGTTTAGGACTTTATCTGTAGGCAAAGGGAAATGAAAATATGAGGCCAGTATTCACTTACTCACTGGCCCAGGCAATAGACTTTAATGGACACTTCATGAGTGACCTCGGGACCTGGCCGTATAAGGGTTCCATCCCCAATGGCCAGCAGGACATTCGGCAGCCACACAGCTGTTCATCCAAGCTCCTCTTCTCTAGGCATTTCCCAGAGTCCATCTAAATCTAGCTTAACCCCACTGGAAACCCACATGTAAAATGATTACGGTCACCATGTCGTGAGCATTGGAGTGTGTTCCAGAAACCGTGGCAAGCACTTCACCTAAGTTATTCCACATAGTTCTAACCACAACCCTGAAAAGTAAGTATATTTTGCTCTGTTTTGCAGCCAAGGATACTAGAGCTCAGAGAGGATAAGTAACTTACACGAGAACACACAATCAAAGTGACGGACCTGGGATTTGAACTCTGGTCCATCAGGTTCCAGGGCCCGTATATCCACCTTGCCACACGGACACAGCCTCTCCAACAGAAGACTTGAGAATAAAGTGAGACGCAAAGGACAGACAAAGAGTCACCCAGGAGATGACAGGACTAGAAGATGTGTCCTTTGGTGAGGCATCCTATTTGGTGCTGCTGACTTACGTCTGCACTTCTGCTCTCCAGGGTGGGTGGGCTCTAAAAGCTGGCTCTCCTTGATGCCTGCTCTGTTTTCCCCAAACCTGGTGGGACTCTATACCATTTACCACTCCACCCAGCCCAGGCCAACCACAAAGTTTGTGTGAAATGTCGAGATGAAATATTCACATGGAATTTATACTCAGTAACTCCCCAGCCCTGGAAACTATCTAGACCTCTATACCTCCCACCCACGTGCTCCCTTCACATCCTTCATGCTACCTGGATGGAAAACAGGACTGTGTCATTTTCCTTTCCTACTGCACAGTGCATAGCGTAGTGCCTGGGCGGGGAGAGCGAGGGTGCAGAATAAAACATTTTTTTTTTCCCAATGTTGTCTGGAAAAATATTTTTCTAAAATATCTGTAGTGTGGAGAAGGGTTTGCTCTCTTTCCATCATGATTTTTGGTTTCCTACAACAGAGTGTGCTTGAGTCAAATGGGAGTTTTGTCTTCTCTAGAACCATAGGCTTGTTGTCCTGAAAGCTTTCCTCCCTTGGGCAATGGCCCCTCTCCTGTGAGCTCCCCACATACCCAGTACAGCAGACCTCGGAGATATTGCAGATTAGGTTCCAAACCATTGCAGTAAAGTGAGTATAGCAATAAAGAGAGTCACACACATTGTTTGGTTTCCCCGTGCATATAAAAGTTATGTTTATGCTATACTGTAGTCTATTAAGTGTGCAGTCCTTTTATGTCTAAAGAAACAATAGTTAAAAAATACTTTAGTATTTTAATATTTTAATATTAAATTAAAATATATTTTAATATTTAGTTAAAAAATACTTTATTGCTAAAAAATGCTCACCATCACCTGAGCCTTCCGCAAGTCGCAAGTCGAAATCTTTTTGCAATAGTCACACCAAAGATCGCCGATCACAGATCACATAACAAATATAATAACAATGAAAAAGTCTGAAATATTGTGAGAATTACCAAATGCGATACAGAGACACAAAGTGAGCAGGTGCTATTGGGAAAATGGTGCCAATAGACTTGCTTGATGCAAGGTTACCACAGACCTTCAATCTGTAAAAAATGCAATATCTGCTAAATGCAATAAAGTGAAGCACAGTAAAACGAGGTATGCCAACCTCCTCATCCAACCTTCTGCACTCCCGACTGATCTAGATTCTCTGGTTTCCCAGATTTTCGATAAGTGATGCTTGCATCTGCCAGAACCGGGACTTTGGCAGGCTTCCAAATAGCTTTCAGCAAGCACTAGGTTGCAAAAATATCATTTGGTCCGTAAACTGTTCATACAACTGGTTGCATTTCCCAGAGTCCTTTCCTCCACCCCTCCTCCTTCACTAGACCCAGTGACACCCAGCGTCAGCCTGAAGACTGGGTCTTTTTCTGCATGAGTTGGCAGAGTTTTCTCTCTCTCTCTCTCTCTCACTCACACACACACACACACACACAGTGCTTTCCATGCCAATCCAGACAGATGGAGAAGAGCACGGACCACATTCATGTACTGGAAGGTAGGTGTCTGATTTTCAGTCCCCTTACCCTCATCTCTTTTTTCAAGCCCAACATAGACTAGAGGAGGACAGAATTTTTTTAACCAGAGTCAAGTTCTTGGCTAGCACAGCTGTGTTTCTCACTGGCAAGAACATGTGCGGGGATCCTTAGAAAGTTGTGTGGAGGGATGGAGGCAGGACCAGGTGGGAAGCAGCTGGCACACAGGCGCTGCATAGAGATCAGCTCCTGCAGCCCACAACATTGAAAGCAGGCTCTGGACCCTAAGTCTGACTTGTCCAGGGGGTCACGTTACACGGGACAACCCCTCTTCAGGCTGGAACAATATCTCAGTGACAGGAGCTCCACGCTCCACATCCTCAAAGCCCCTTTAATGCCCGTTGCTCATACAAACAGCCACCACTGACTGAGTGTTACCTACGCTGTGCAGGGCAAGGTGCCAGGAGCTATGTTTACCTGTATATTTTTATCTCTGAGATTTACAGCACTCTAGGGTAAGCATACTGTCTTCATATCATATTAGTAGTGAAGAAACTGAGGCTCAAAGAGGTTAAAAAAAGAAGTACTCAAGGTCATGAAGGTGGGATTCACATCTAGGTGATCGGGCTCTGAAATCCCATTCTCCCCAGGACACCATGTACACGTTCTCCCAAATGACAACACTGGAATCCAACCTGCCAATCACACGAAGGACTCTCAGTGACATCTGCACCAGAGGGAAAAGCCACTCCTTCATGCTTTCAATCAGTATTTGTTGGGCACTCTGGGAAATAAAAAAAAAAAAGTGAAGTCCCCTGCCACAGAGAGGTCACTTTCATTGACAACCTTAAAATATATGAAAAATTAAATAAGAAGCACTATATACCACCTCTTGTCACACATTCCTAGACCCACAAGGACTCTTAGAGTTCATCTCCAACGCCCTGGTTTTAAAGATGAAGAACTTGGGGTCCAGTGTGAGAAAGGCCTTGTCCAATGAACGCAGAGTGTTGAAGGCAGTTTCTAAACAGAACTCTGGTGTCTGACACTTCATGCTCTCTCCACACCCCACGTCCCATGGTCTCTCTGCCACGAAGACTTTAAGAAAGGCAGCCTCGCAAAGCGGTGAAAAATGACTAAGCAGGTCTCCTGCTGAGGAATAGATGGCCAGCTACCCCTGATTTTTACTGGGGACTGTAGTCCCCTAGCTGCTGTGAGCATGCATGACCTATGAGGGCAGAGAGCAGAGTGTATGGTCACACAAACCTTCCTGACCACACCACAGCCCTAAAGAAGTTGCTGGGAGTCTAGGGGAAGGTAGATATTGACGTGTTCAAAAACAAATTAAGAAACAGATTCTCCCCATGTTGTAAATGTCATCATGTTGGCTCCTAATCAACACTTTGAGTATTAGCATTGTTTTAATCATTCTCCTATTGGAGAACAAATGTTGCATGTATAATTACACCGCTGCATTGTACTGTACAAATAACCATGTAATAACATCGTTGGAATTTCTTGGTTCTTCATGGTAATGCCAAGTATAATTACCATGTAATCTGCCGAGAGCAAACAAGGTTGTAATTATTCCGTAATCCAATCTAATTATGGGGCAACTGGATTGTTATTTGTGTTCAGGAGGAAAATATACACACAAAGAATACAAGAAGAAATGCATTCTCCCCAACTGTGGGATGACAAGTCGGGGGGCTTAGAGAGGACCCTCAGCTCTGCTACCATCTGCTAAGATGACGAAACGCATGCTCATTGGTCCATCAAGATTTGGAGCCTGTCGTCTTCAATGCTGACTCTGGATTGGCCAAGAGAAGGACTGACTACAAGGGCAAGTCAGAAGAGGGAATAGAGGAGACAGATGTTGGCAGAGTGTGAGCACCTGTGCCAGCTCTCACAAATCATCTCACCCACCAGCCTCTCCTGTACCTCTGGCACATACCTGGGACAGCAACATACAAATTTCTGTAAATATGTTTCCATTTGATTCAGACCTATCCAACAACGATGTATTGTTGCTTCTACTATGGTCCTTTTATGGTGGATGCAAGACTGGCTCTGGGCCTTACAGAGGAGCCAGGCAAAGAAGACAGAGAAGAATGGGATGAACAAACATGGGAGGAGGCCTTGGCAAGAAATGCTGTCTGTGTAGCTATACTCTTTTCCTAGGGCTGCTGCAAGAAAGTGCCACAAACTGGGTGGCTTGGAACAGAAACTTACTGCCGCACTATTCTGGAAGCCCAAGTTCAAAATCAAGGTGTTGGCAGAGCCACGCTCCCTCTGAAGGTTCCAGGGAAGAATGCTTCCTTGCCTCTTCCTGTCTTCTGGTGGTTTGCTGGCCATCTTTGGCTTCCTTGGCTGCAGGTGCATAACGCCAATCTCTGTCTCTGTCTTCATGTGGCATTCTCCCTATGTTTCTGCCTCTGCATATGGAGTTCTTTTCATAAAGACTTCAGTCATTGTATTAAGGACCCACCCTACTCCAGTATGCCCTCATCTTAACTCATTACATCTACAATGACCCTATTTCCAAATAAGGTCACATTCTGAGATATTGGGAATTAAGACTTCAACATATCTTTTTTGAGGGGAAACGGTTCAACCCATTACAGGGACCTTTAATCCATATATGTACTTGACATACATTTGTTTAGTATCTACTATGTGCCTGGTGTGTGATGATTGCCTAGTTTTTCTTTTCTTAATTGAACATTGATTTTGTGTGTGACATGCATTATCTCATTTAGGTATGAGGCTTAGACAGGTGGGAATCCAAGCCCAGGCAGTCAGACCCCAGGCCCTGCATGCTGAGCCCCATGCCTAGCCTTGCCAAGCCCAACATGGCAGTGGGACATATAGAGACAAGAGCCAGGGGACCATCAGGGAGCCCTCTGACCAAGGTCTGGTCGCCATCCCAGAATGGTCCATAAGAGGGGCTTAGGAGGAAGCACTGCACTATAGACAAGGAATTTTCTGAAACTGGGCATCCAGAAGAAGGAAATTGAAAATGGAAGATGGAAAGTGTGGTTAAGTGTTAGGATGGAAGGACAGGAGATATGAATGGTTACATCATGACAGAGCTTATCGGGTCCCACTGGATGCTTCCAGGGCCATCCAGGACTGCTTGTTGGATGTTCCAGACCTCCTATGGATGGTGGCTTTTGCATCTTGCCAGGGCTCCTTTACAGGGAAAGGACTCACCACTTCCTTTTCCATCCATGGATGTGGTACCCAACTGTGGCCCCCTCCTTTTGGCACCCATGGGCAGGAACACCCACCCATCCTATTGCCTTTCCTTCCTCACTAAGGCCTGTCTGTGAGCCATATGGCCCCCAGCCTCGGGAACTTTTCTTCCTTTCTCAAGGTACTGAAAGCTTTTGGAGGAAGTTAGAGTTACAGTCTTAAAACAGATTGTAAATTCTTTATTTGGGGACTAATCTTGTCAGGCTGGTCGACCCTGGTGTTGACTGCTTTTCTAACCTGACATCAGTTAATCCCCACTGCTCAGAAGTTAATCCCTTTGAGAACAAGATGAAAAGTGGTTTTGTGAGGCAATATTTAAAGGCCTACAAACAATAACACGCCTTTGCCCCTGCTTCTGCAATTTCTATTTCTGGAAAGGGTTCAAAAACCTGTTTGTGTGAATGTATGTGAAGAACTTTCTATGGCTGATCTTGCGAGATGGTACTTTTGATGAATAATGTAGAAGTGTTTATACATTAAAGCAGAAGGCACATGGCGTAAGTATGTGTGTTTATCAAATATGGCACAAGCAAAGGGCAGACAACAGCTAGTACGGAAATTTCAAAGACTGTGGAAATGCTGGAAGAGATTCTCTAATTGTGAAATATCAGAGGGAAAGGATGGAAAGAGGCCTTCAGGAGAGTCCTCAGGAAAAATTGATATATATTATCAGTTATTGTATTCTGGGCCCTTGACTCATTGGAACTGTACTGTGAGATTTGATAAGTAATATATCCCCTCACCCTCTCACACTCCCAACAATCCATCATGGTATCAATGGCTCTATTTTATAGAAAAAGAAACTGAGACTCAGAGAGTCTACTGAGAGTCACATAATTACTAAGTGGTAAAGGCTGAGATGCAAACCCACATGTGATTCCCTAGCACAGGGTTTTCCACCACTTGCTGGAAGGCACACACTTACAGAGCAAAGACAAATACCACATATCGTATGGCTGGAATGAGAGTCTTGCTTTTGGTCGCCAGGTGACTTGTATTTATTTCATCTGTCAGAGTTCAGCTCAGAACCCTCCACTTCCAGGAAGGCTTCCTGGACTAGGCAGAACAAAAGAATAGACTCATAGAATTAAAATGTCAGCACTCTTACAAACCTTATGGGCCATCTTATTCACTGGTTTTCAATTATGTTTTGAGGAGTCCTTGAGGTTCTACTAAGTGTCCTTAGGAGTCACTGGGGGAGGTGGCTGTGAATGAGTGAAGAGGTACCTAGGGGTTGGGGATTCAGACCTCCACACAATGCTACAGCACTTTATAGGTACTTGTTACATATTTACACTTTAAATGTTGAGCTTCTTTCATAAAATTTCACTTGAAAAAGGGCTCTATAGCTGAGATTAAAAAAATAGTAATGAATATATGTTGCAGTTTGAAATGCACCATTACTGTCCAGTGTTCTATTTTTATAGATAGGAAAGCATAAACACAGAGAAGGTAATTTCCTTGCTCAAGGTCACAAGGATAGATAGTATCCTGGAACTCAGGTCTCTGACTTTCAATCCAATATTCTTACTAATTATCCATCTTTCTTTCTGACTCTCAGATCCAACCAGATCCTGGCACTTCCTGATATAAGCAGATATATGCACATGTATATAGGTATATAACATGAAAAAATACATAGATAGATCATACAGTTGTATATATTTAACCAGCTCCTGTGAACCAAGCTGTAAATTCATTGACAGCTTAGACCACATCATTTCTAGAGCTTATGACTCTCATTGCCCATGAGCAGCCTAGCTCAGGGACACCCCAGAACAGGAACCATCTCTTGTGAATCTTTATATTCCCAGTACCTAGCAAGATGCCAGGCACATGGTAGATCCTCAATAAATGTTAGAGAATGAATAAGTAAATCTGACGACCAGTTCTCAAGTCTCTGCTTAAATAATTCCAGTGACAATGAACTAATTACCTATAAAACAGCTCATGTTCTCTTGGGTAGTTCAAGGTGTTATGTTGAGTAAAAATCTATGCCCCCATAGATTAACTATTAACAAACCAAATCCAACACTGTATAAAAATGATAGTGCATTATGATCAAATTGGATTTATTGCTTAAATGCAAAGTTGGCTTAGCATTTTAAAATCTATAATATCATTCATTTCATCGACAGACCAAAGGGAGGGAAAAAACATATTAACATCCCTTGATCCAGGAAAGCATTGAAAATAATTCCCATCATTGGTAAAACTCTCAGTGAATTAAGAATAGAACTAAGCATCATTAAATAGGTAAAGGATGTCTACAAAAGGATAATTATACAACAAACATCATGCTTCATGGGAAGACATTAGAAACATCACCCTTTAAAATCAGGAACAAGACAAGTGTGCCCACTTTCAATTCTCTTCAATAGTTTTGCAAGACAGAGAGCTAGCACATTACAGAGCTCAAAAGACATTAACATTGTGAAGAAAAATATAAAACTGCTTTTATTTGAAGACATGATTAACAACATAGAAATTCCTAAGGGATCAATGAAAAATATAGAATTAACAAGTTAATTTAGCAAGGTTGTGGGATATAAATCCAATACACAGAAACAATTACATTTCTACATACTAATAATAAAGATTTAAAAATAATACCATTTACACTAGCACAACATATACTTTTTAGAAATAAAATTTATAAAACATATATAAGACTAAAAGACTCTAGACTAAAATCTGTAAAATATTGATGAGAAAAGTAAAAGGAGAATATACTATATTCATGGATCAGAAGGCGCAATATTGTTAATGTGTCAATTCTCCCTCAACTGATCTACAATTCACAATCCAAATCAAAATTCCAGCAGGATATGTTTTTAGAAATCAATAAGCTAATTATAAAATTTATGTAAAAATACAAAGGATCTAGAATAGCCAAAAATATTTTGAAAAAGAAGACAAACATTCCATTTTTTTAATGGGCAATATATTTGAACAAACACTCCCAGAGGAGATATACAGATGTCCTATAAGTACAAAAAAAAAAAAAAAAAAGATGGTCACATCATTAGTCATCAGGAAAATATACAAATTAGATATGATTTCACATCATTAGAATGACTAAAGGCAAAAAGACTGATAAAAGGCAAAATTAATCTATAGTGACAAAAAGCAAAATAGTTATTGCTTAGAGCTGGGGGTGAGGGATTGACATGTGTAAAGGGACATGTGTTTTTAACTTTTTGGGGTGATAAAAATGCTCTGTATCTTTATTATAGTGGTGGTTACATGGCTGTATACATTTATGAAAACTCATCAAAACTATCCACCTAAATGGATGCATTTCATTGTATATAATACACTGCATTAAAGTTGTATAAAAAAATACCAAACTGACTATAGCAAGTGTTGGATGTAAAATAACTGAAACACTCATACTTTGTTGGTGGAAGTGTAAAATGGCACAACTGCTTTGGATAAGTACTTAAAAGTACTCTCTGACCCAGAAATACCACATCCAGGTATTTATCTACAAGAGTTGAAAATAGATGTCTTCAAAAATACTTGCTCCAAATTAGCAACAACGCCAAAGTTCATCAACAGGTGAATGGATAAACAAATAGTGATATATTCATTCAATGAAATACTACTCAGTAATAAAAATGGACCAGTAGCAAATACACAGAATCATGAATTAATCTCATAGATACAATATGGAGTGAAAGAAGCAAAACACAAAAGAGTACATATGATATGATTCTCTTTATATGAAGTTTTAGAACCAGCAAAAGATTTATGGTTATAGAAATCAGATTAGGGGTTGCCTGGGGCAGGAGCAAGGGATAGTAGATGCAAATGGGCTGGGAACTTTCTGGAATGATAGGAATATTCTTTATTTTGATTGGAGTGGTGATTACACAGGTACCTTCATTTGTCAAAACTATACACCTAAAATACGTACATTTTATTGTATGTAAATTATAACTTAAAAACTGTTGAATAAAAATATACTGGAAAGTAGGAAAAATACTGCCATTATTTGAAAATGTTATAAAAAATCTGTTGGTAAATAATTAGAAATAAAAGAAAATATTAGCAAGATGAGTGGATACTAGAACAACTTTTCAAAAGCTAACTCCATTTCTATACAGTAGCAACAAATAACTGGAAAAATACTTTTTTAAAAAAGATCTTTTTTAATAGCAATATGACCTTTAAAGTACCTGAGAATTATCTTAACCAAAGATGTGCAAGACCTGTACACAAAAAATTTTCAAACGTTACAGCAGGATGACCTTAAAGATCTAAATAAATGGAGTGCAATGCCATGTTTTTGAGTAGAAAGATTTAACACTATGAAAATGTCTAATCTTCCCCAATTGATTAATAATTATATGTAATTGCAATCAAAATTCCAATAGAAGTTTTTATAAAGTTACTTTAAAATGGTAGTACAATAGGACAAGCAAAAGAATAAGAGAGAGGAGATACTTACCATAACAAATATCAAGACTTCTTGTGAAGCCAGGGTAATCAAAACAGTGTGGTATTGGCAGAGGATAGACTAGTTGACCAATGGGACAAAAACAGAGCCCTGGAACAGATCCATGCGTATATGGGACTTTGATATATGATGGAGTGGCAGCACAGATCAGGAGGGGATGGAGGGACTATTCAATAAATGGGAAAAGTGGTCATCCACATTGTGGAAAGAAGAAATTTAATCCTTACCCCACAGCACTCACAAAAATTGGCTCCAGATGATTGAAGGACTTAAATGTCAAAAGGGAAATTTTAAAGTTTTAGATAGGTCAATAGCTTCCTGACTTTGGGAGTAGAAGAAGGATTTCTCAGGCAAGACACAAAAATCATAAACTTTAAAAGGAAACATAGATCACATTCAGGTAAAACATTTCAATTTACAAAAAAAAAATTTTTTTAAGTGAAAAGACAACTCACCAAACGAGAGAAGATATTTGTAACATATTTAGCTAGCTAAGAATTACTGCCCAGAACATACAAAAATATTGAGAAAAAGACACGTAATCCAATGGAAAATGGGCAATACACAAATATTTCACAGGAAAAATAATACAAGTGGACAATCAACATCTGAAGAGATAGTCAACCTCATTGGCCACCTGGGAGATACAAATCAATACCACAACTGAAAAAAACAAGAAGGCTGAAACTACAGAGGGTGAATACACAGGCTCCTGGAGCACTGCAGAGGCGAGTGGGAGTTGGCATTGTCTTGTAAAATTGAATATTCACATACCTTATGAACCGGTAGTTCCTCTCCTGGGCACATAAGAGAAAAATTTGCACATGTGCACACACACACAAAAAAGTGTAGTAATGTTCATAGCAGTACCTGTTCATAGTAGTAAAAAACTGAAAACAAATCAAATAATAATTGTATATTTACACAATTGCATGTGATATAGCAAGAGAAATGAATGAACTCCAGCTACATGTGATAATATGGATGAATATTTCAACCAATGTTGAGTGATAAAAGCAAGTCTAAAAATACTGGAATAAAACACCCTTTATTCAAAAACTGCAAAAACAAGCATGATGAAGCAATTTTTTGTTCAGCATACATAGATATGTGATGCATACACACACACATATATACATATCTACACACATAGGTGTTGATGTATGTATAAGTCTATACATATATGTATATGAGATACATATATCTACACATACGTGTTGATATGTATATGTGTGTATGTGTGTATATACACATATATGTGATAAAACTGTATAAAATAAAGCAAGGAGATGACAGAATTATTCACAGTGAAGGTTAGCTTGACTGGAGGAGGCAGGGGATGAGCACAGAGGGATGAGCACAGAGGTTGAGCACCGAGGGGATGTTGTGTTTCTTGGATTGTGGAGGTAGGCAGAATAATGGTTCCCCGAAGATGTCCATGTCCTAATCCCCAGAACCTGTGGATTTGCTATCTTATAGGTCAAAAAGGGACTTTGCATGTGTGATTAAATTAAGGACATGGCAGTGGGTAGGTGATCCTGAATGATCCAGGTGGACCCAAACTAATCACATGGGTCCTTACATGTGAAAGAAGGAGGGAGCAGGGTCGGAGTCAGAGTGATGTGACACAACCAGCTTTGTGGCTTTGAAGATGGAAGAGGCCATGAGCCAAGGAATGTGCACAGGCTCTAGAACATGGAAAAGGCAAAGAAGCCGATTATTTCATAGAGCCTCCAGAAAGGAATGCGGCCCTGCCAACACCTTGACTTTTGCTCAGTGAGACTCATTTCAAATTTCAAATTCTGAGCTCCCAAACCATAAGATAAAAAATATCTGTTCTTTAAGCCACTAAGTTTGTGGTAGTTACTACAGCAGCAATAGGAAATAAATACAATAATCATTATATTGAGAAATTATACACATAAATAAAAGAAAGCCTCTAAGGAATCAAAGATGACAGGGTGTTATATACCAAGGATTACAGGGGTCCAACTGTAAAGTCCAAAAATAATCTGTTAACATTTGCATATTTATTTTTTAAATTAATTTTTATTGGAGTATAGTTGATTTACAATGTTGTGTTAGTTTCAGGTGTACAGCAAAGTGAATCAGTTATACATATACATATATCCACTCTTTTTTAGATTTTTTTCCCATATAGGTATTGGGTACAGGGTATTGAGTAGAGTTCCCTTGTGCTATACAGTAGATTCTTATTAGTTATCTATTTTATATATAATAGTATGTATAGGTCAATCCCAGTCTCCCAATTTATCCCTTCCCCCCTTCCCCTCTGGTAACCATAAGTTTGTTTTCTACATCTGTGACTATTTCTGTTTTGTAAATAAGTTCATTTGTACCATTTTTTTTAAATTCCACATATAAGATATCACATGATAGTTGTCTTTCTCTGTCTGACTTCACTCAGTATGATAATCTCTAGGTCCATCCATGTCACTGCAAATGTCATTATTTCGTTCTTTTTTATAGCTGAGTAATATTCCATTGTACATATGTACCACATCTTCTTTATCCATTCATCCTTCCATGGACATTTAGGTAGTTTCCATGTCCTGGCTTTTATAAATAGTGCTGCAATGAACATTGGGGTGCATGTAACTTTTCAAATTATGGTTTTATCCAGATATATGCCCAGGATTGGGATTGCTAGATCATAAGGTGGCTCTATTTTTGGTTTTTTAAGGACACTCCATACTGTTCTCCGTAGCTCCTGCACCAATTTACATTCCCACTAGCAGAGTGGGAGGGTTCCCTTTTCTCCACACCCTCTCCAACATTTATTGTTTGTAGACTTTTTGATGATGGCCATTCTGACCGGTGTGAGGTGATACCTCATTGTAGTTTTGATTTGCATTTCTCTAATAATTAGTGATGTGGAGCATCTTTTCATGTGGTTTTTGGGCAGGATAGCTGGGTAGGAAGGGTGAGAGGCTGAGACTGGGATTTTTAGTTCTGGCTCAACCACTATTACCAGACACCTCTCTAGGTCCCAGTATCAGGATGATTAAACTGGATTGGTGGTTTTCAAACTCCCTTAGCAGAAAAACCCTTTTCTCACAAGGAATCACAAGTGGAATCCCAGTGATAAATGCCAAGCTGTTCTTCTTGTCACATAGCGGGAGGGGGAGCTGGACCAACCTGGGAGCGACAGGGGAGAGCAGCTGTGGTAACAGCCAATGGGGAAGGGAAGTGATCCCCAAATGCAAGAAGCTGGGAGAGTGGATCAGCCTTCCAGGAAGGGCTGAGCCTTGCAGGGCAGGGCCAGTTCCTATCATCACTGTCAGTGGTAGTCTATTTTAGCTGAGTAATGAACAACTGCAAAATCTCAATGGCTTACAACAGCACACGTTTATTTTTCTCTCACATTGGTCTGTAGGTCTGCTGGACCCCGCCTGCGTCAGGCTGCTGGTCAGGTACAAATATGCCCTACGTGTCTTCACTCTGGAACCATGCTCTTCTCTCAGCAGACCATGGCACACAGGAGGGCCGGCCACATCAGGGGTCTGCAGCATCATGCCTGATCCTCCAGCGTGTCATTTGGCCAAGACCAATATCAATAGAACAGGGAAGCGTACTCTGTGAACTCCATTGTGAGGGCTTGCCAAGCCCAGGGGCCATGGGCCTGGGTATGTCATTCTGTAACAGGGAGGGAGTAACGAATTGGGAGCAGATCATAAAACCGTGGATACTGTCCACAGGGCTCTCATGGAGAGGGGTCCAGCCTACACCGCGGGGCAGAGCACACCTCCCTGGAAGTGGCCTCCCCACCACTTGCCTGGTGGCAACTACTGGAAATGTCAGGATAGTTGGTGTCTAGGAAAATTAGTCTCTGTACGGTATACCTTCAGAACCTAAATGCACTGAAACGTCTTTCACCTCTTGGGGGAAATGAGTTCCTTGTTGTGTATGGTAGCTGCCCCAGAAAAAAAAATTTGCTGTCTGAGCCATCCTTTGAGGCCTAAATTCTCCAGCTCACAGTAGAGCTATCCTTGGAGATTATTATAGCCTAAATCGTGTCCCCCCGCAAATTCATATGTTGAAGTCCTAACCCCCGGTACCTCAGAATATGACCGTATTTGGAGATAGGGCCAGTAAAGTAGTGATTAAGCTGAAATGAGGCCCTAGGGTGAGTCCTAACCCAATCTGACTAATAAGAAAAGAACATTTGGGCAGACGAGGGGGTTCACGTGTATAAAGAAAAGACAGTGTAAGGACGCAGCCGGAAGGCAGCCATCTGCAAGCCAAGGACAGAGGTCTCAGAAGGAACCAACCCTGCTGACACCTTGATCTTGGACTTTCAGCCTCCAGAACTGTGAGAAATACAATTCTGTTATAGAAGCCCCCCAGTCTGTGGTAGCTGTTATGGCAGCCCCAGCAAACTAATACAGTGATTATTGCCACTCTGCAGAGGAGGGCATCCTTGCCCCTCCTGCCTCACCTGCCAGACGGAATATGCACACAATAACAGGCACCCCACGGTCAGGATCGGGACATGCAGCAAGTGGGCATTGAAGCCCCTCTGGCCCTTGCTGTCCTCTTACCTCCTTTACCCTCTTGTTCCCTGAGGCTAAAGCCTCTTGTCTCCATCTACTTGATCCCAAAGCTCTCACTTTCTCTCCTCCCCATCCCACCCCCAGGCATGCAAAATTAGGTTTTAGGCGTGCCTATCCTTTCTGTCCTTGGATGGCGTCACCACAGAGCCCTGGTTCCAACATCAGTCTCGGGCACTAGATTTGCTTCTCCTCCCATTAGCGTGGCTGTGGACTCACCATTCTGCTGAAATCATCGCAACCCAACAACGCCAAAGTTGCCCCTAAAGAGGAAAGGGCCAAGAGGACAAGGCCAGATGGGCTCTCAACTGTCCCCCTTGACAGTGTCCCCTGTTCTCTGAAGCCCAGATCTATGGCGAGCCTTTGTTCCCCATCTGCAGCAACGTGCTTACTCCCCAGACAGGGAGAATGCAGTGTGACACCTGGAAAACAAGGACGTGGCGTACAGCAGCCTGCCCCGCTGCCTGTGCCCCGCGGGTTTAAAGGATTAGAGGGTTCTGATGTTCCCGTCCTCTGAGCTAAACTCTCCACAGATGACCATTTTAACACAAGGAAGATAGAAGGCAGTGGTGAGAGACAGGAAAGCGATGGGTTGCCTCTGATTTCCCTTGATCTGAATTGCTTTTTCAGGCCTCCACGCTGAGATTACTCTTGTTTTTTGAGCCTTTGGGTTTGAATGGAGCTCTCTCCCATCTCACAAGGGACTGGAGAGAAAAGAATGAAGCAAACGTCAATGGCAGGGTTGATAATCCTACAGCGATTGACTAGAAGAGCCCACCACCGGACCTCTGTGTCTGGTTAATCTGTTGTGTCAATGCATACTATTAGCAGCCCTTCATTGATGGATTATTGACAGAGTGAGCAGGGGTGAGTGCTTAGTCTGCAGTGTGAGGGCGCATTTAGGAAGATTTAATCTGCAAATGATAGGGTGGAGTATACTGGTTCTTCCAAAGCCCTTATCAGGCACTGGGTTGGGCCCAGGAGAACCAGCCTGAGGATAGCCCGTTGCCTCCTACTCCATTGGTCCAGTCCTTTCAAGGCTGAGTACCTCCACACACCTAGACCCATCCTCAGGCCTCCAGCCCATGCTGCTCTCATGCCTGCAGCCTATGCTCTCATCTTAAATTCTACTCTAAGTGGGCAGGATGGGAGGGAGAAGAAGGGGTGGAGGAGAGGAAATCTAACCACGGGCATTATAATTACTAATTTTAACATGGTTAGGCTCAGGAGCAGGTGAGGAATTACAAACAGATTTTCCTTTTGGCCTTTTGGATTTTCCACACCTGCTGTGTGGCTTCCTTGGAATCTTTCTGAGGGAGTCTAGCCCCACTGCAGTTACATGGCTTGGCTCTGGGAACCGGGCAAGAGCAAGGAAGAGGGGGAGGCAGATTCTGACGGAAGAGGCACAGAGAGGAACCCCACTTAGTGATGGGTAGAGGAGAACTTGCCTCAGAGCAACTCTGGGTACCAGTCTCAGATGGAAACTCCGAAGAGGAAGGGCTGATGGGATCATGTATCACAGGTACAAGTGAACGTGGGGACTGAGGGAGAATCAGTTCTGTGTAATTCTTTGTTTAAAGACCCACCTCCTAGCCTTTGTTTGCCTCTTTGCTCAGGATGCTTTTTAAGTTAAGTCTCAGATCTTTCTCCTGTTTCTAAACTGCATGTGGGAAGAGCTGGGAAACTCTCTGTGCCTCAGAGAATAGTTTAGCAGGTCCACAGGAGCTGTTATTTCTCCTGTGAGACTATTCTTCTCGTTCCAGGAGTCAGCGAAGCAGATTCTTTGTCTTCCGGCTAGATGCATCATCACACAGAGATGGAGTAAAACATAAATAAGCTTGAAAGCTGTCTCCCTTCCTCTCAAGACCCAGGGGGCAAGAAAGCAGACAAGCCCAGACAAGGGAGGCACTTAAGGGCTAGAGTTCTTCCTCACTGCAGGCAGAGCACGCCTCGTGCTACCCGCCGGGCTGGTTCTTAGAGAGTGGTCCTTTCACAGCCAGCAGAGGAACCCTGCAATACAACAACAGCCCAGGCCAGGTAAGGCAGCGGGCTGTTCCGCTGGGTCTTTTTTCTTGTAGGGGCAGCAGGTCCTGACTCCATGTATGTGTGCTGTGGGGTATGGGAGGAAGCAGCCTAATTGCATTAAGGGTGACCACGTTGAAGAACATCTGAGTCCTTGAATAACAGTGCGTCCCTATTTCAATCTTCAGGCTTCCCAGGCAGCTAGACCAGAGTTAGAGACCAAGCATCCCCTGGTTTGATGGGAATGAACCATGGCACGGAGTTCAAGTCCTTCTCAAGTACATCAAGGTGGCCAGGCATTCAAGAATTGGAGCATCCCAGCAAATAAATCACTTTGACCCTTTTAAAATACAGAGTTAAAATCAACTTTCAAAGAACATTGGCATCTAAAACAGTCTACTGTATGACCAGGCTTTGTGTTAGCCAATTCGCCAGTGAGAGACTGCAAGCTTTAATTACTCTGAGGATATAATGCAGTGGCCAAAGAGGGTCTTGTTAAAAAGTTATGCTTACTTGGAAAGACCAAGGATGGAGATTGCTCCAGCTGTATGCAACTGGGAGCACGTTAGGCTGCAAGGAGGTCTTTGCTGAACTGTGTAACTCTCTTGAGATTGCTAATGAGGAACCAATATGCCAGCTCTTATTCTTATGACAAGCTAGGGGCTCCAGGACTAAATGTCTAGTTCAGGACAAAGTTACTCTTGAAAGATGGGATCTGAGAATCAACTATTATATAATTCAGGGCAAGGCATTTAATCTCACTAGACTCTAGTTTTCTCTACAATAAACTGAGAATTAGAATATATTCATGAGCTTGTCAACAAGGCAGCTTATGCATGGTTAAGAAGTTATAAAGTGTTTCACAAACAGTAAGGAAATTTCTCACTGTGCAACCTTGAGGTTCTAACAGATACATTTAGGAAAAGGAAAGGATGGTAGAGGCTCTGTAAAGGCAGGTCCCATTTCTGATTTGTTCCCTGCAGAATCCTTAGTGTCTGGTAGAGGAAACAGTGCACAATAAAATATTTGCTGAATGAATGAGTAAAGTCAGCAGAAGCAACTGGCCCACAGTATGTGGACTGTCTTCCTATTTGACGTCTTTGGTGCCAAATGTTTCTTTTTTTCTTTCCCTGAGCCTTTTAGGCCACATTGAGTCCCTGCAGATTTGCCTGCTGCCAGAATCTTTCTGGAAATTTCCATTCAAACAAATGGTTCCTTTAAAATGCCACCATTTCTGAAGACTAGAGATTCAGGAAGACAGAAGACAAGCTCAGAGGTTGGTCTTTGGCAGCAACAAATCCAGTACTCTAACAGGAAACGTATTCAATAGTAGGGTTTGATGACTAGCACCCTTGTCTGAACCATGTGTTCACCAAGTCCCTGCTTTGGCCTCCCTCCCTGTCTGCTATACCAGAACTAAGGGGATCCCATTTCATTCTTACCACTCAAATCCTAGAAATGGTCAGGGAAACTTAAAAGCAAGAGAGTCTAGCAAGACGACTACCCCATGCAGCTGGACCCAGCTTCTGCAGCTCTCAGCCCAGAGCTGCATCGTGAGGACTCGACCCCACCTCCTAGATTCACTTCCAGGAGATCAAGTGATGCCTGGTCTCCAGCTCAGGCCAGGCTGTGTAGGAGGCCTAGAAGTTGAAAGAAGGGCATGTTCTTATTCAGGACTGAGAAACTCTCAGAAGCAGGTATCAGGTTGCCAGGCTATGGCACTAGGGGCAAAAATTCAGCAAAGAACAACTTCTAAGAGAAAACCAATATCTCCCCTGAAACTAAATGGAAGACTGAATGGCAATTTCAGGATTGAGGCACACTCAGCATGAGACCCAAATGGAGAGTTTAAGGAATTAGGAGAATTTGTGATTTAATAGGTGAGATGAGGGATCAAGGGAAAGAGGAGCTGAGTTGAGCCACCTGGGATAAGATGAGCTAGACAAGGAATGCTTCCCCTCAAGCAAGAGTAAGTCAGTCAGTCAAACCAAGCTACAAGCGGTCGTGGAACAGCTCTGTTGCAGGAGTCAGGTTGCATGGTTCTGGTCCATTCTGTAATTAATTAGCCTCCTAACATTGACCAACTCACTTCACTTCTTTTTTTTTTTGAATTTTTGAATTTTATTTTATTTATTTTTTTATACAGCAGATTCTTATTAGTCATCAATTTAATACGCATCAGTGTATACATGTCAATCTCAATCGCCTAATTCATCACAAGCCTCCCCCCACCCCCCCGTGGCTTTTCCCGCTTGGTGTCATTACCTTTGTTCTCTACAACTGTGTCTCAATTTCTGCCCTGCAAACCGGTTCATCTGTACCATTTTTCCAGGTTCCACATATATACGTTAATATACGATATTTGTATTTCTCTTTCTGACTCACTTCACTCTGTGTGACTGTCTGTACATCAATCCACGTCTCAACAAATGACCCTTTTGTTCCTTTTAATGGCTGAGTAATATTCCATTGTATATATGTACCACATCTTCTTTATCCATTCGTCTGTCGATGGGCATTTAGGTTGCTTCCATAACCTGACTATTGTAAATAGTGCTGCAATGAACACTGTGGTACATGATTCTTTATGAATTATGGTTTTCTCTGGGTATATGCCCAGTAGTGGGATCACTGGGTCATATGGTAGTTCTATTTTTAGTTTTTTAAGGAACCTCCATACTGTTCTCCATAGTGGCTGTATCAATTTACATTCCCACCAACACTGCAAGAGGGTTCCCTTTCCTCCACACCCTCTCCAGCATTTGTTATTTGTAGATTTTCTGATGATGCCCATTCTAACCGGTGTGAGGTGATACCTCATTGTAGTTTTGATTTGCATTTCTCTAATAATTAGTGATGTTGAGCAGCTTTTCATGTGTTTCTCTGCCATCTGTATGTCTTCTTTGGAGAAATGTCTATTTAGGTCTTCTGCCCATTTTTGGATTGATTTGTTTGTTTTTTTAATGTTGAGCTGCATGAGCTGTTTATATAAGGAGATTAATCCTTTGTCCATTGATTCGTTTGCAAATATTTTCTCCCATTCTGAAGGGTTGTCTTTTCGTCTTGTTTATGGTTTCCTTTGCTGTGCAAAAGCTTTTAAGTTTCATCAGGTCCCATTTGTTTATTTTTGGTTTTATTTCCATTACTCTAGGAGGTGGATCAAAAAAGATCTTGCTGTGATTTATGTCAAAGAGTGTTCTTCCTATGTCTTAGCCTAAGAGTTTTACAGTGTCCAGTCTTACATTTAGGTCTCTAATGCATTTTGAGTTTATTTTTGTGTATGGTGTTAGGGAGTGTTCTAATTTCATTCTTTTACATGTAGCTGTCCAGTTTTCCCAGCACCACTTATTGAAGAGACTGTCTTTTCTCCATTGTATATCCTTGCTTCCTTTGTCATAGATTAGTTGACCATAGGTGAGTGGGTTTATCTCTGGGCTTTCTATCTTGTTCCATTGATCTATGTTTCTGTTTTTGTGCCAGTACCATATTGTCTTGATTACCGTAGCTTTGTAGTATAGTCTGAAGTCAGGAAGTCTGATTCCTCCAGCACTGTTTTTTTCCCTCAAGACTGCTTTGACTATTCGGGGTCTTTTGTGTCTCCATACAAATTTTAAGATTTTGTTCTAGTTCTGTAAAAACGGCCATTGGTAATTTGATAGGGATTGCATTGAATCTGTAGATTGCTTTGAGTAGTATAGTCATTTTCACAATATTGATTCTTCCAATCCAGGAACGTGATATATCTCTCCATCTGTTGGTATCATCTTTAATTTCTTTCATCGGTGTCTTATAGTTTTCTGTATACAGGTCTTTTGTCTTCCTAGGTAGGTTTATTCCTAGGTATTTTATTCTTTTTGTTGCAATGGTAAATGGGAGTGTTTCCTTAATTTATCTTTCAGATTATTCATCATTAGTGTATAGGAATGCAAGAGATTTCTGTGCATTAATTTTGTATCTTGCAACTTTACCAAATTCATTGATTAGCTCTAGTAGTTTTCTGGTGACATCTTTAGGATTCTCTATGTATAGTATCATATCATCTGCAAACAGTGACAGTTGTACTTCTTCTTTTCCAATTTTTATTTCTTTTTCTTCTCTGATTGCCACGGCTAGGACTTCCAAAACTATGTTGAGTAATAGTGGTGAGAGTGGACATCCTTGTCTTGTTCCTGATCTTAGAGGAAATGCTTTCAGTTTTTCACCATTGAAAATGATGTTTGCTGTGGGTTTTGTTGTATATGGCCTTTATTATGTTGAAGTAGGTTCCCTCTATGCCCACTTTCTGGAGAGTTTTTATCATAAATTTGTGTTGAATTCTGTCAAAAGCTTTTTCTGCATCTATTGAGATGATCATATGGTTTTTATTCTTCAATTTGTTAATATGGTATATCACATTGATTGATTCACGTATATTGAAGAATACTTGCATCTCTGGGATAAATCCCACTTGATCATGGTGTATGATCCTTTTAATGTGTTGTTGTTTTCTGTTTGCTAGTATTTTGTTGAGGATTTCTGCATCTATATTCATCAGTGATACTGGTCTGTAATCTTCTTTTTTTGTAGTATCTTTGGTTTTGGTATCACGGTGATGGTGGCCTCATAGAATGAGTTTGGGAGTTTTCCTTCCTTTGCAATTTTTTGGAAGAGTTTCAGAAGAGTAGGTGTTATCTCTTCTCTAAATGTTTGATAGAATTCACCTGTGAAGCCATTTGGTCCTGGACTTTTGATTGTTGGAAGATTTTTAAGCACAGTTTCAATTTCATTACTTGTGATTGGTCTGTTCATATTTTCTGTTTCTTCATGGTTCAGTCTTGGAAGGTTATACCTTTCTAAGAATTTGTCCATTTCTTCCATGTTGTCCAGTTTATTGGCATAGAGTTGCTTGTAGTAGTCTCTTAGGATGCTTTGTATTTCTGTGGTGTCTGTTTTAGCTTCTCTTTTTTCATTTCTAATTTTATTGATTTGGGTCCTCTCCTTTCTTTTCTTGATGAGTATGGCTAATGGCTTATCAATTTTGTTTATCTTCTCAAAGAACCAGCTTTTAGTTTTATTGTTTTTGCTATTGTTTTCTTTGTTTCTATTTCATTTATTTCTGCTCTGATCTTTATGATTTCTTTCCTTCTGCTAACTTTGGGTTTTGTTTCTTCTTTCTCTAGTTCCTTTAGGTGTAAGGTTAGATTGTTTATTTGAGATGTTTCTTGTTTCTTGAGGTAGGCTTGTATTGCTATAAACTTCCCTCTTAGAACTGCTTTTGCTGCATCCCATAGGTTTTGGATAGTCATGTTTTCATTGTCATTTGTCTCTAGGTATTTTTGATTTCCTCTTTGATTTCTTCAGTGATCTCTTGGTTATTTAGTAACGTATTGGTTAGCCTCCATGTGTTTGTATTTTTTACGTTTTTTTCCCTGTAATTGATTTCTAATCTCATAGCGTTGTGGTCAGAAAAGATGCTTGATAGGATTTCAATTTTCTTAAATTTAAGAAAAGACTTCATCTTTGACCCCAAGTGGGATCTATCCTTGAGAATGTTCCATGCTCACTTGAGAAGAAAGTGTACTCTGCTGTTTTTGGATGGAATGTCCTATAAATATCAATTAACTCTATCTGGTCTATTGTGTCATTTAAAGCTTGTGTTTCCTTATTAATTTTCTGTTTGGATGATCTGTCCATTGGTGTAAGTGAGATGTTAAAGTCCCCCACTATGATTGTGTTACTGTCAATTTCCTCTTTTATAGCTGTTAGCAGTTGCCTTATGTATTGAGGTACTCCTGTGTTCGGTGCATATACATTTATAATTCTTATATCTTCTTCTTGGATTGATCCTTTGATCTTATGCAGTGTTCTTCTTTGTCTCTTGTAACATTCTTTATTTTAAAGTCTATTTGATCTGATATGAGTATTGCTACTCCAGCTTTCTTTTGATTTCCATTTGCATGGAATATCTTTTTCCGTCCCCTCACTTTCAATCTGTATGTGTCCCTAGGTCTGAAGTGGGTTTCTTTTAGACAGCATATATATGGGTCTTGTTTTTGTATCCATTCAGCAAGCCTGTGTCTTTTGGTTGGAGCATTTAATCCATTCACGTTTAAGGTAATTATCGATATGTATGTTCCTATAACCATTTTCTTAATTGTTTTGGGTTTGTTTCTGTAGGTCCTTTTCTTCTCTTGTGTTTCCCACTTAGAGAAGTTCCTTTAGCATTTGTTGTAGAGCTGGTTTGGTGGTGCTGAATTCTCTTAGCTTTTGCTTGTCTGTAAAGCTTTTGATTTCTCCATCAAATCTGAATGAGATCTTTGCTGGGTAGATTAATCGTGGTTGTACATTCTTCCCTTTCATCACTTTAAGTATATCATGCCACTCCCTTCTGGCTTGTAGAGTTTCTGCTGAGAAATCAGCTGTTAACCTTATGGGAGTTTCCTTGTATGTTATTTGTCATTTCTCCCTTGCTGCTTCAATAATTTTTCTTTGTCTTTAATTTTTGCCAATTTGATTACTATATGTCTCAGCATGTTTCTCCTTGGTTTTATACTGTATGAGACTCTCTGTGCTTCCTGGACTTGGGTGGCTATTTCCTTTCCCATGTTAGGGAAGTTTCTGACTATAATCTCTTCAAATATTTTCTTGGGTCCTTTCTCTCTCTCTTCTCCTACTGGGACCCCTATAATGCGAATGTTGTTGCATTTAATGTTGCCCCAGAGGTCTCTTATGCTGTCTTCATTTCTTTTCATTCTTTTTTCTTTATTCTGTTCCACAGCAATGAATTCCACCATTCTGTCTTCCAGATAACTTATCTGTCTTCTGCCTCAGTTATTCTGCTATTGATTCCTTCTAGTGTAGTTTTCATTTCAGTTATTGTATTATTCATCTCTGTTTGTTTGTTCTTTAATTCTTCTAGGTCTTTGTTAAACATTTCTTGCATCTTCTCAATCTTTGCCTCCATTCTTTTTTCGAGGTCCTGGGTTATCTTCACTATCATTATTCTGAATTCTTTTTCTGAAAGGATGTCTATCTCCACTTCATTTAGTTGTTTTTCTGGGGTTTTATCTTGTTCCTTCATCTGGTACATAGCCCTCTGCCTTTTCATCTTGTCTATCTTTCTGTGAATGTGGGTTTTGCTCCACAGGGTGCAGGACTGTAGTTCATCTTGCTTCTGCTGTGTGCCCTCTGGTGGATGAGCTTGTCTAGTAGGCTTGTGCAAGTTTCCTGATGGGAGGGACTGGTGGTGGGTAGAGCTGGCTGTTGCTCTGGTGGGCAGAGCTCAGTAAAACTTTAATCCACTTGTGAGCTGATGCGTTGGGCTGGGTTCCCTCCCTGTTGGTTGTTTGGCCTGAACCCAACACTGGAGCCTACCCAGGCACTTTGTGGGGTTAATGGCAGACTCTGGGAGGGCTCACGCCAAGGAGCACTTCCCAGAACTTCTGCTGCCAGTGTCCTTGTCCTCACGGTGAGCCACAGCCACACCCCGCCTCTGCAGGAGACCCTCCAACACTAGCAGGTAGGTCTGCTTCAGTCTCCCCTGGGGTCACTGCCCTTTCCCCTGGGTCCTGATGTGCACACTACTTTGTGTGTGCCCTCCAAGAGTAGAGTCTCTTTTTCCCCAGGCCTGTCAGAGTCATGCAATCAAATCCCGCTAGCCTTCAAAGTCTGATTCTCCAGGAATTCCTCCTCCCGTTGCCAGACCCCCAGGTTCAGAAGCCTGACGTGGGGTTCAGAACCTTCACTCCAGTGGGTGGGCTTCTGAGGTATAAGTGTTCTCCAGTTTGTGAGTCACCCACCCAGCGGTTATGGGATTTGATTTTACTCTGATTGCACCCCTCCTACCATTTCATTGTGGCTTCTCCTTTATCTTTGGATGTGGGTTATCTTTTTTGGTGAGTTCCAGTGTCTTTCTGTTGATGATTGTTCAGCAGTTACTTGTGATTCTGGTATTCTTGCAAGAGGGAGTAAGAGCACATCCTTCTCCTCTGCCCTCTTGGTTCCAAAAATCCCACTTCACTTCTTATATGCAAAATTAATGAGAAAAACTAGGTGAGGTGAGTCATGTGGAGCCCTGCCAAGCTGTTAGTCTACCATATGTTTGTAGATATCAGTGCTATAGGTCAGGTTTAAATAACAAATCCAACAAGGCAGCCGAGCCTATATTTGAAATAAGAAATTAAAATATAATGACTGGAGAGACCTTCAAGATGGCAGAAGAGTAAGACATGGAGATCACCTTCCTCCCAACGAATACATCAGAAATACATCTACATGTGGAACAACTCCTACAGAAAATCTACTGAACGCTGGCAAGACCTCAGACTTCCCAAAAGGCAAGAAACTCCCCACGTACTTGGGTAGGGCAAAAGAAAAAAGAAAAAACAGAGACAAAAGAATAGGGATGGGACCTGCTCCTCTGAGAGAGAGCTGTGAAGGAGGAAAAGTTTCCACACACTAGGAAGCCCCTTCATTGGTGGAGACGGGGGGTGGGGGGAAGCTTCAGAGCCACAGAGGAGAGTGCAGCAACATGGTTGCAGAGGGAAAAGCAGAGAGATTCCCACACAGAGGATTGGTTCCAACTAGCACTCACCAGCCTCAGAGGCTTGTCCGCTCACCCGCTGGGGCGGGTGTGGGGTGGGAGCTGAGGCTCAGGCTTCAGAGTTCAGATCCCAGGGAGAGGACTGGGGTTGGCTGCGTGAACACAGCCTGAAGGGGGCTAGTGCACCACAGCTAGACAGGAGGGAGTCCAGGAAAAAGTCTGGAACTGCCTAAGAGGCAAGAGACCATTGTTTCAGGGTGCTCAAGGAGAGGCGATACTGAGCACTGCCTGAATGAGATCCAGAGACGGGCGCAAGCCATGGCTATCAATGCAGACCCCAGAGACAGGCATGAAATGCTAAGGCTGCTGCTGCAGCCACCTAGAAGCCTGTGTGCAAGCACAGATCACTATCCACACCTCCCCTTCCGGGAGCCTGTCCAGCCTGCCAGTGACAGGGTCCCGTGATCCACGGACAACTTCCCCAGGAGAACACACTGCATGCCTCAGGCTGGTGCAACATCACACCAGCCTCTGCCGCTGCAGGCTCATCCCACATTCCGTACCCTTCCCTCCCCCCGACCTCAGTGAGCCAAAGCCGCCTAATCAGCTACTACTTTAACCCCATCCTGTCTGACACGAACAGATGCCCTCAGGCGACCTACACATGGAGGCAGGGCCAAATCCAAAGCTGAACCCCAGCAGCTCTGCGAACAAAGAAGAGAAGGGAAATCTCTCCATGAAGCCTCAGGAGCAGTGGATTAAATCCCCACAATCAACTTGATGTACCCTGCATCTGTGGAATACCTGAACAGACCACGAATCATCCCAAAATTGAGGTGGTGGACATTGGGAGCAATGCTATATATATTTTTTTCCTTTTTCTCTTTTTGTGAGTGTGTATGGGTATGCTTTTTTGTGTGATTTTTTCTGTATAGCTTTGCTTTTATCATTTGTCCTAGGGTTCTGTCTGTCTGGTGTTTTTTGTTTGTTTTTTGGTTTTCATTTTAGTTTTTATTTATTTTATTTTATTTTTTATTTTTAGTGCTTCTTTTTGGTTTGGTTGCTCTCTTCTTTCTTTCTTTCTTTTTTTTCTTTTTTCCTTTTTCTATTACTTTTTAATTTTTTTATTTTTAATAATTATTTTTCATTTTAATAACTCTTTTATTTTATTTTTTCTTTCTTTCTTTTGTTCTTTCTTTTTATCTCCCTTATCTTCTGAGCCGTGTGGCTGACAGGGTCTTGGTGCTCCGGCCAGGTGTCAGGCCTGTGCCTATGAGGTGGGAGAGCCGAGTTCAGAACACTGGTCCACCAGAGACCTCTGAGCTCCATGTAATATCAAACAGCGAAAGCTCTCCCAGAGATCTTCATCTCAATGTTAAGACCCAGCTCAACTCAACAACCAGCAAGCTACAGTGCTGGACACCCTATGCCAAACAACTAGCAACACAGGAACACAACCCCACCCATTATCAGAGAGGCTGCCTAAAATCATAATAAGGTCACAGAAACCCCAAAACACACCACCAGATGCGGGCCTGACACTAGAAAGACAAGATCCAACCTCATCCACCACAACACAGGCACCAGTCCCCTCCATCAGGAAGCCTACACAACCCACTGAACAAACCTTAGCCACTGGGGGCACACACCAAAAACAACAAGAACTACGAACCTCCAGCCTGCAAAAAGGAGACCCCAAACCCAGTAGGTTAAGCAAAATGAGAAGACAAAGAAACACACAGCAGGTGAAGGACCAGGTAAAAACCCACCAGACTAAACAAAGGAAGAAGAAATAAGCAGTCTACCTGAAAAAGAATTCAGCGTAATGATAGTAAAGATGATCCAATATCTTGGAAATAGAATGGAGAAAATACAAGAAACGTTTAACAAGGACCTAGAGGAACTAAAGAGCAAACAAACAATGATGAACAATGTAATAAATGAAATATAAAATTCTCTAGAAGGAATCAATAGCAGAATAACTGGGGCAGAAGAACGGATAAGTGACCTGAAAGATAAAATAATGGAAATAAGTACTGCAGAGCAGAATAAAGGAAAAAAGAATGAAAAGAATTGAGGACAGTCTCAGAGACCTCTGGGACAACATTAAACACACCAACATTCGAATTATATGGGCCCCAGAAGAAGAGAAAAAGAAAGGGACTGAGAAAATATTTGAAGAAATTATAGTTGAAAACTTCCCTAATATGGGAAAGGAAAAAGTTAATAAAGTCCAAGAAGCGCAGAGGGTCACATACAGGATAAATCCAAGGAGAACCACTCCAAGGCACCTATTAATCAAACTATCAAAAAGTAAATACAAAGAAAAAACTATTAAAAGCAGCAAGGGAAAAACAGCAAATAACATACAAGGGAATCCCCATAAGGTTAACAGCTCTTTTATCAGCAGAAACTCTGCAAGTCAGAAGGGAGTGGCAGGACATATTTAAAGTGATGAAAGGGGAAAACCTACAAACAAGATTACTCTACCCAGCAAGGATCTCATTCAGAGTTGACAGAGAAATTAAAACCTTTACAGAAAAGGAAAAGCTAAGAGAATTCAACCCACCAAACCAGCTCTACAACAAATGCTAAACGAACTTCTCTAGGCAGGAAACACAAGAGAAGGGAAAGACCTACAATAACAAACCCAAAACAATTAAGAAAATGGGAATAGGAACATACATATCGATAATTACCTTGAATGTAAATGGATTAAATGCTCCAAACAAAAGACATAGACTGGCTGAATGGATACAAAAACAAGACGCATACATAGGCTGTCTACAAGAGACCCACTTCAGACCTAGGGACACATACAGACTGAAAGTGAGGGGATGGAAAAAGATATTCCATGCAAATGGAAATCAAAAGAAAGCTGGAGTAGCAATTCTCATATCAGACAAAATAGACTTTACAATAAAGACTATTGCAAGAGACAAAGAAGGACACTACATAATGATCAAGGGATCAATCCAAGAAGAAGATATAACAACTGTAAATATTTATGAACCCAACGTAGGAGCACCGCAATATGTAAGGGAAATGTGAAGAGCCATAAAGAGGAAATTGACAGGAACACAATCATAGTAGGGTACTTTAACACAACCCTGTCACCAATGGACAGATCATACAAACAGAAAATAAGCAACTGCATAGCACAGGGAGATCAGCTCTGTGCTTTGTGACCACCTAGAGGGGTGGGATAGGGAGGGTGGGAGGGAGGGAGATGCAAGAGGGAAGAGATATGGGAACATATGTATATGTACAACTGATTTACTTTGTTATAAAGCAGAAACTAACACACCATTGTAAAGCAATTATACTCCAATAAATATGGTTAAAAAAAATAAAAGAAAATAAGGAAACACAAGCTTTAAATGATACATTAAACATGGTGGACTTAATTGATATTTGCAGGACATTCCATCCAAAAACAACAGAACACACTTTCTCCTCACATGCTCACGGAATATTCTCCAGGATAGATGATATCTTGGGTCACAAAACAAGCCTTGGTAAATTTAAGAAAATTGAAATTGTATCAAGTATCTTTTCTGATCACAATGCTATGAGACTAGATATCAATTACAGGAAAAAACCTTCAAAAAATACAAACAGATGGAGGCTAAACAATACACTACTTAATAACGAAGAGAACACTGAAGAAATCAAAAAAGAAATCAAAAAATACCTAGAAACAAATGACAATGAAAACAAGATGACCCAAAACCTACGAGATGCAGCAAAAGCAGTTCTAAGAGGGAAGTTTATACCAATACAATCCTACCTCAAGAAACAAGAAACATCTCAAATAAACAACCAAACCTTAACACGGAAAGCAATTAGAGAAGGAAGAACAAAAAACCCCAAAGTTAGCAGAAGGAAAGAAATCATAAAGATCAGATCAGAAATAAATGAAAAAGAAATGAAGGAAACAATAGCAAAGATCAATAAAACTAAAAGCTGGTTCTTTGAGCAGATAAACAAAATTGATAAACCATTAGCCAGACTCATCAAGAAAAAAAGGGAGAAGACTCAAATCAATAGAATTAGAAATGAAAAAGGAGAAGTAACAACTGACATTGCAGAAATACAAAGGATCATGAGAGAATACTACAAGCAACAATATGCCAATAAAATGGACAACCTGGAAGAAATGGACAAATTCTTAGAAAAGCCCAACCTTCTGAGACTGAACCAGGAAGAAATAGAAAATATAAACAGACCAATCACAAGCAATGAAATTGAGACTGTAATTAAAAACCTTCCAACAAACAAAAGCCCAGGACCAGATGGCTTCACAGGCGAATTCTGTCACACGTTTAGAGCAAAGCTAACACCTGTCCTTCTCAAACTCTACCAAAATATAGCAGAGGGAGGAACACTCCCAAACTCATTCTACAAGGCCACCATCAACCTGATACCAAACCAGACAAAAATGTCACAAAGAAAGATAACTACAGGCCAATATCACTGATGACCATAGATGCAAAAATCCTCAACAAAATAATAGCAAACAGAATCCAACAGCACATTAAAAGGATTATACACTGTGATCAAGTTGGATTTATCCCAGGAATACAAGGATTCTTCAATATATGCAAATCAATCAATGTGATACACCATATTAACAAATAAAGGAGAAAAACCATATGATCATCTCAATAGATGCAGCAAAAGCTTTTGACAAAATTCAAGACCAACCATTTATGATAAAAACCCTCCAGGAAGTAGGCATAGAGGTAATTTACCTCAACATAATAAAGGCCATATATGACAAACCCAGAGCCAACATCGTTCTCAATAGTGAAAAACTGAAAACATTTCCACTAAGATCAAGAACAAGACAAGGTTGCCCACTCTCACCACTATTATTCAACATACTTTTGGAAGTTTTAGCCTCAGCAATCAGAAAGGAAAAAGAAATAAAAGGAATCCAAATCGGAAAACATAAAGTAAAGCTGTCACTGTTTGCAGATGACATGATTCTATACATAGAGAATCCTAAAGATGCCACCAGAAAACTACTAGAGCTAATCAATGAATTTGGTAGCATAGCAGGATACAAAATTAATGCACAAAAATCTCTTGCATCCCTATACATTAATGGTGAAATATATGAAAGAGAAATTAATGAAATGCTCCCATTTACCATTGCAACAAAAAGAATAAAATACCTAGGAATAAACTTACCTATGGAGACAAAAACCTTTATTCAGAAATCTATAAGACACTGACGAAAGAAATTAAAGATGACACAAACAGATGGAGAGATATACCATATTCTTGGATTGGAAGAATCAACATTGTGAAAATGACTATACTACCCAAAGCAATCTACAGATTCAATGCAATCCCTATCAAACTACCAATGGCACTTTTCACAGAACTAGAACAAAAAATTTCACAATTTGTATGGAAACACAAAAGACTCTGAATAGCCAAAGCAATCTTGAGAAAGAAAAACATAGCTGGAGGAATTAGGCTCTGGACTTCAGAGTATACTACAAAGCTACAGTAATCAAGACAGTATGGTACTGGAACAAAAACAGAAATATAGATCAATGGAACAGGATAGAAAGCCCAGAGATAAAGCCATGCACATATGGTCACCTTATTTTTGGTAAAGGAGGCAAGAAAATACAATGGAGAAAAGACAGCCTCTTCAATAAGTGGTGCTGGGAAAACTGGACAGCTACATGTAAAAGAATGAAATTAGAACACTCCCTAACACCATACACAAAAATAAACTCAGAATGGATTAAAGACCTACATGTAAGGCCAGACACTATCAAACTCTTAGAGGAAAACATAGGCAGAACACTCTATGACATTAATCACAGCAAGTTCCTCTTTGACCCACCTCCTAGAGAAATGGAAATAAAAAGAAAAATAAACATATGGACCTAATGAAACTTAAAAGCTTTTGCACAACAAAAGAAACCATAAACAAGACAAAAAGACAACCCTCAGAATGGGAGAATATATTTGCAAATGAAGCAATTGACGAAGGATTAATCTCCAAAATTTACAAGTAGCTCATGCAGCTCAATATCAAAAAAACAATCAACCCAATCCACAAAAGGGCAGAAAACCTAAATAGACATTTCTTCAAAGAAGATACACAGATTGCCAACAAACACATGAAAGGATGTTCAACATCACTAATCATTAGAGAAATGCAAATCAAAACTACAATGAGGTATCACTTCACACCAGTCAGAATGGCCATCATCAAAAAATCTACAAACAATAAATGCTGGAGAGGGTGTGGAGAAAAGGGAACCCTCTTGCACTGGTGGTGGGAATATAAATTGATACAGCCACTATGGAGACCAGTATGGAAGTTCCTTAAAAAATTAAAAATAGAAATACCATACCACCTAGCCATCCCACTACTGGGCATATACCCTGAGAAAACCATAATTCAAAAAGAGGCATATACCACAATGTTCATTGCAGCTCTATTTACAATAGCCACGACATGGAAGCAACCTAAGTTTACATCGACAGATGAATGGATAAAAAAGATGTGGCACATATGTACATTGGAATATTACTCAGCCATTAAAAGAAGCGAAATTGAGTTATTTGTAGTGAGGTGGATGGACCTAGAGTCTGTCATACAGAGTGAAGTATGTCAGAAAGAGAAAAACAAATACCATATGCTAACACATATACATGGAATCTAAAAGAAAAAAAAAGTTCTGAAGAACCTTGGGGCAGGACAGGAATAAAGACGGAGACGTAGAGAATGGACTTGAGGACACAGGAAGGGGGAAGGGTAAGCTGGGATAAAGTGAGAGTGACAGGGACATACATACACTACCAAATGTAAAATAGATAGCTAGTGGGAAGCAGCTGCATAGCACAGGGAGATCAGCTCGGTGCTTTGTGACCACCTAAAGGGTTGGCGTAGGGAGGGTGGGAGGGAGCAAGAGGGAGGAGACATGGGGATATATGTATATGTATAGCTGATTCACTTTGTTATAAAGCAGAAACTAACACCATTGTAAAGCAATTATACTCCAATAACGATGTTAAAAAGACCCAAAAAACTAGGTGACCTCAGCATTCCCTTAAATTTCTATTATTTCTACCAAAGTCAATCAAATAGTGAGTTTAATTTCCACATGGTTGGAGAGAAGGAAACTCATATCTCCCTGGCACCCATGGCTGGGGTTTTTCTGACTTTGCCTTATGTAAACTTGCAACAGTTCTAAGAGATTGGCACCACTCTCCCCACTTAACAGATGACATCGCCAAGTCTTAAATCAGTGAAGCAGTGTGTCCCAGGCTACGAGATGGAGGGTGGTAGGACGAAGACTCAGACTCTGTTTCCACAACTTCCCATTCCTCCATGGGGCCCGTGCTCCCTCACAAGCCACATAAAGAAGGCCAGTGTCATTTCTTTGTAGTCCGGCCTTGTCAGTCCTCAGGAGAAAGCCCTGTGCCAGACAACACTATTTGCATGCCAAGCACCGAGCAGGACACAGAGGGGATGCCAACACGTAGAATCTGTGCTCCTGCCCTCTGGCTTGGGTGACAGGCTTCTGGTAAATGACATCTACTGAAAGTGGCTGTGGGGATCAGAGTAAGAATTCATCCTGACATTTCCCATGTCCCATTCTTTATTCCTAAAGCAACCATCTTCATCCAGAAGAACCCAGGGGCTTTTCACTGCACCATTCAGATATTTGTGGCACTGCCATAACCCTCACTTTTCATCATCTCTTTTCTTTCATCCCTGTAAATTCCAGTTCTGGCTGGGGGTAGGGGGTGGGTGGAATTAAAACCTTTCCCTGTCTGCATGTGGAAGTCCAATGCAAAAATAATTAAATCTCCAACCATTTATCTTTTATCTCCAATACCAATCCATTGTTCTGAGAACGATTTGAATGGTGTGCTTCCCCTGCTGTGTCATTTAAAATTGAGTTCACACTTAGCTAACTTTTTACTGTTGGGAATGTTTCTGCAGCAGGCATTTCAGCCTCCTCACAAGAACAGTTCTAATTTGGAGCTCAAACAGAGGGAGGGAGCTGGTATTGCAGGAATGTCAGCCAAGCTCCTGGTTTAATGGCTGTGCGGTAGCTGAGTAGTTGCAGATGTGAGCACTTCAGGGAAAGCAGCAGCGCTAGGATGTGAGGGCCTCCAAGACCTGGTATTTCAAAGTGGGTAAACTTAAACAAAATTGTGGCATAGGATTTCTTTTCGATGCTCTTTTTTGGTGTCAAAGCCGCTACTTGATACCCAACATGGTAGCTCCAATGAATCTGTTCAATCTACTCTTCATGATCATGGCATCTCTAAGGTAGAAAATTAATTGGATGAGGTTAAATATCCCCTTTTCATGTCAAAAAAATTGGTTTTTCTAGGGATTAAAGGATTAACGTGGTGTTAAGTCCCTAAAGAGGTTAAAATACTTTATTATTCATTACAAAACACAAAGATCGGGCTGTTAGTTTTTTTCTTATGTCACTGCCACTCATGTCATTAAAGGGAGCACCACGGAGAACTGATAATGACAATTTCAGAGGCTCTTAATGTTCTTCAAAACGTATGTCTGCCCTGCTTACAAACTCTTCCTGGGTAAAATAGCCTGAAATACATGAAATTGAAGACTTTTACGGCCTAGTCTCAGTGTCAGATGATCAGTGGGCAGGGATGAGCTTTCAGGACAGTCATCGAGGCTGTAATGTGTGGCATTTCATATTGACGTTCTCTCAGCTTCTGATCAAAGAGCACCACTTCCCATCAACAGCTGAGAAGATACTTCCAGTTTGGATCAAAGGATGGAGAAAGCTGGGCTATGCCAGGTCACCACAAGACCAGGCACTTTTCATATTAGGGTTTATACTCTTTCTCTACCCCATACAAAAACAGTGATTTCAGCTCTGTTTCCATCATATTTTGCCATTTTGAGTTGGAAAAATCCCTACATCCAATGCCGACTTTTTGCACCTGAGGAAACCGGTGCACAGATCTGTGATATGACTTGCTCTTGGTCACTCAATTGTAAGTGACAAGGTGACACTGGAACCCAGTTTCCTGACAATGATCCTCCCCCTCCCCATTAACTACTTCCCCAGCTTCTGCATTCTCCTCCAGATGGATGGCTTGGTGACCAAGGGCTCATACTTGAAAGACGGATGTTGGAAGTTACAACTCAGACTGAGACCACAGCACATGTCCAAGGTCACCGGGCCACACAGTGACCATCTGTGACCTCAGCCCAATGAGGACCAGGTTCTGAGCTAACTGGACACAGTCTTCACAGATTCCGGAAGCCTAGTTTCACCTTTCATTCAAATCTATCCTGGGAGGCTCATGGCCCTCTCCTGGGGGACATAAAGGCAAAGCAATTAATTCAGACATCATCAGGACAGTCTATGCCGGGCAAAGAATAATGAGTCAAACATAGAATTGAGGGTTTGAGATAATAATGTCAAGTAGCTTTCATAAAAGTAGAGTCAGACAAGATAAAGAGCCATGAGAGGTAACATACAAAACACCACCAGGGTCAAAAGAGGGAGGTCTGTTCAAGTTGGGGTATCCAGAAATGATTCATGGGTGAGGAAGTGGCTTTTGCGTGAGTCTTGAAGGAAAGATACATTTCAGGAGGTGTAGATAAGGCAAGGACATTCAATCTGAAAGAAAACACATACTGACACCTGAAACTAACACAACACTGTAAATCAACTATACCTCAATAAAAGTAAATAAAAGAAAACACATACATGAAGAGGAAGGCAGAGAGCACTGTTCAGGAGGCCGTGAATGATGATTTCTTCAAGGTCAACTGATATGTCTTCCCCTCCAGGAAGCACTCCCTGATTGTTCCGGGCTGGTTAAGTTCACCCTTCAGTGCTCCCTCAGCACCCCAGGCACACCCCCACCATCGCATTAGCCAGAACACTGTGTCACAGATTTGCCCCCATCAGACCCTAAACAACTTGAAGTCACTTCAGATCACTTTTTTTACATTGTTTTGTGTGTAACCCCAGCACAATGCCTGACCCATGGTAAGTTTCCCCCAAATATTTGTTAAATGTGTCAAGGGCTCAGTTTGGATCACTGAAAAGAACTCATCAAGAGAAGTCTTAAAAGGAAGTTTGGGGCCTATGTGGGGAGGGCCTTAGTGTCTGGGGTAGGAGCTTGTGCCTTATTCAGCATGTGATGGGGAGCAGGAAGGTGATGGAGAAGGAAAGGACGTGAATGGAGCTGCCCTTTGAGAAGAGCACTCTGACTCGGGAGTAAAAGATGGATTGGAGCAGGGAGAACCAGAACCTGAGCACAAGGTAGGCGGGCTCCACAGGACACCCTGAGCCTTCAGGGAGGCGGCCCTGACCTGCCCAGGGTCGATGAGGTGGGGGTCAGGGAGATGAGCACAAGAGGAGTTGCAAGGAGAGGAGGGGGCGGATGCACGTCCACCCACAGCTCTGTGTTCCTCGGTTGGCAAGGATGGGAAGAGGGAGCGTTCTAACATCTATTTCTTGGAGGTATGGTCCACAAAATATCTACTGCCTATAAAGTGCTTTTAATTTTTCAGATGCAATAACCACAAGGGGAAAGAAATGTTACTTCTGCAGAAAGTAGTAGATATTGTCTGACTTGTCTGACTTTACTTTCTGGAGAAAGCTAAGATACACACACACGCAAGGTTTGGCCCAGAGAGACACAGGAAATCAAACTCAACTAAAACATTGGAAATTCACTGTTGAGGCAAAATCCAAGTTTTAGATGTTGTCCATATTCACACACACACACGCCCCAACTCACCTGATTTTCAATTAGCATTCAGTTAGTATGTCACAACAGACAACGTTTTCAATTAGATGCTAACATGTATTTTACTGTTTTTCTTTAAATTCTGCATGTTTCATATTTGCCTCCAATAGAGCAAACTGCCAAACTTTTAAAAAGCTGCAGAAAGACCCAGAGGATCGGTGGGTAGGACAACAGAGAGCTGAAGACTCGGGGTGGTCAGTGAATTTTACCGTGGCCGCTCCTGCAGGCTCCTTTACATTGTTTCATTGTGTACTGTCTACCCACATGTCCAGTTCAATGGTACACACGTGGCCTTTAGGGAGTCCCCAATCTAACGTCGCGAGACTCAGTTCTTGCCTTTGAGGAAATGACAGATAATCAGCTTGAGAAGTCAATGCACGGGGACTTCCACCAGTGGTCCAGTGGTTAAGACTTCACCTTCCAATGTCGGCGGGTGCAGGGTGCATCCCTGGTCGGGGAGCTAAGGTCCCACATGCCTCACGGACAAAAAAAACCAAAACATAACACAGAAGCAGTGTTGTAACAAATTCAATAAAGACTTTAAAAATGGTCCACATCAAAAGAAGAAAAGTACCTTTAGAAAAATAAAAAAAGAAGTCAACGCACACACACCACATACGCAGTCCAAACGCCTCACTCCAGGCATCTCACCACCCAACAGCAGCAATACCAGTGCAAAACTATTACCACAGGAGTACATAATCTGTGATTATAGAATTATGAGAATCAGTGGGAAAGCAGTAAAAAAGACAATGGCTAAAGGAGAAGTCTCCAAGTCAGGGTCATGGCTTCACAATTTACTAGACGAATAGCTTTGGGGAAATTACTCAGACCACTTTGACTGTCAGTTTTTTCATCTACAAAATGAAGGTAATAGTAATAAATACTTACCTAAGCGAGGTTTTTGGCAAGCTGAATAAGAACTCATATTGTAATATATGGCATAGCATTTTGATATATAATATATATACTTGCATGTGCATAGCTTACGTAGTATGTGTATGTATATACAGTATGACATATAGTATAAATATAGCATATTATACTATATTATTAATATATCGTTATGATATAACTTTGGTTTGAGTATGAAGGGACTATCTTGTATACTGAAATGAAGAGGAGGGCTGGGCAGAGCTGAGACGAGTGGGATTTCTCTGGCCGGCAGCAGCAGGGGCTGGGCGGACTCCATGGGGCAGGAGAAGAAGGGAGGGAAGAAGCTTAACCTGCACAATACGTGCAGGAGCGGCGGTCGCCTGGCAAGAAGGCAGGCGGCGGGGGGTGGGGACCACTTGTCTGTACGTGCCTCAGCATCAGGGTCAGACAAACGGTGCATGGACGTCTAGAGAAGCATGAAGCGAAGGGCAACAGCAGACAGGGATTGTCTGGCGGAGCCTGCTGAAGAGGAAGGGTAGGTAAATGCTAGTGTAATTCGGAGAGACTTCCACGGTAAGCCTGACCAGGAAACCAAAGCAGGTTGATGTCACACGTACTATTTTAGATCAATCATTATTATGTTAATGCTAACATCAGCTTGCGTCTTCACGTGGCCCTTTTCAACATTCTTGATGCACTCTGATGCCAGGGTCTTCCTTGTTCCCTCACCTCAATGCAGTAAAGCTGCAGACGTATTACTTTTCCTACTTTATAAAGATGAGAAACCTGAGAGCAAACATTCTAGGATCTGTGCAAAGCCACACAGGCACCTGAGGACACTGCTCTGCCCTCGTAATTAGGGAGTCTTCTTGTTGGGTTGTGCCACTTTGGGTGGTATCTAGTCTTTCTCTAGACCCCTTTGAATAATCCTGAAGGCCCAGGTCCATCTGTTTTGTTTCCTTTGCAACTTTCAAGTCCCTTCTCCCCCCCGTTCCCCTCCTTGAAACACACTGGAGCCCCGCTGGATGCTTGGCCTTGCAGGTGCTCAGTGAATCCTCATGGAACCACGGACCGAATGGCCTTCCTGCTGGGGCACTTGCTTCACCATTCACAACTCCAGCTGGCCCTCAGGGCTGACTTCACACCCCCAAGGGTTTGCCCTGAGTGAGGGTTGGATTCTAGGGACCAGCACAGCTAATGCTGTGACACACTGGACATGAGGACCAAAGTCAGGAAGATACCACCCTCGTCAGTAGCTGTGTCCTGAGCCAGCTCCACTGCAAACAAGCTACTGGTGGTGGGGAACATGTCAGCCCTGCACGCTCTATTTCGAGGCACCACTCTCCAAGGGGCTCCCAAGTTATTCTACGGCCAGGGTGTCCTAATTCTTTTAAAGCCGAGGTGGCTTCTTGCACAGTGTATCCGCTCCTGGCTTTGGGAGAGGAAGGAGAGCACGCCGGCCAAGCGTCCAGCTCTCTTACCCCCGGAACAGAGCAAGATCGGAGTTGACGACAATGCATTTTAGAAGAGACTTTTCTGGTACGGTGACAAGTCCCTAAGCCAAAGACTCTCTGGAGTCAAAGCAGTTTGAAAGGCAGAGCCTCGCAGGCAGCTCATTGGCCCTTCCACTCGGTTCTCATGACTCAGTCTCTGTCCTGAGTTTGATCATCAGAATGTAATGTAGCTGGACGTTACTACCTTAGCTTCCCACAGAAAAGCCTGTGCTGAAAGAAGGTTTAATGTTATGCCCTTAGCCTTTATAGAGGGTTGATAGGAACAACATTTGAGGAGCGTATCTCTGCCTTTGTAGAACTGCAGTGGAAGATGGTGTCCATTGTGTTACCTGGTGTCCCACGCAGCCCTGATCAATAAATCCTCCTTCCACACAATGCCGGGGAAAGTCTATCTCTCCCAACTTGTATTCCTTCTCTCTTCAGATATTACTGACTGGATAACCAAGTGTGCATTCCTTTTCTTTTTTTTCTTTTTTCCTTCATTTCTATTAAACTGGCACTGAACTCAATCCTCAACTTCAATAACTGATTCCATCCCTGTCTCTGCCCACGTCTGTTTCTCTCTCCTTTCTTTTTATTTGCTTTTATCTTTTAATGGTCATTTTATGTATGGCTAATTTTGTAGGCTGCTCAAATCCTGCCCCCCATTTAAGAAAAGAAGAAATAATAGATGATTGATAGACAGAGATACATGAAAAGGATTAGGTAAGTTGATTAAGATTTGGGTGAACGGATGGAGGTGAGGGGTGGGTGGATGGACTGAACTGAGTTTCATCATTTCATTCACACAATTAACCCGAAATGGAATCAGGAGTCCAGAGTCAGCCCTGTTATTGAACCAAGATTTCCATTCAATCGAACTTAGCAAAAATATATTGAATATCTATAACCTAAATGCAAATTTTTCCGGGATACGGTTTGTGTTTGATTTGTATTTATATCCAGCACAAGGCTGCCATTATAGTAGGTGCTCACAAAATGTTTGAGGCAAGTTGAATTCAATTAAACTAGAAACTTACTACCAGATGCAATACCCAATGCCCAGAGCCCACCACATCCTCGGGGAGATATAATTCACAAACCTGAATAGATCGCAATGGCCATAGAATCAATACTCCCCTCCTAGACCACTAATGCTGATCGCCCCAGACCATGCTCATTCCTGCTGCAGGCCTTTCTCATGTTACTTTCCCATCCACAATGCCCACTCCCTTCCCATCCATTTAACCGACTCCTACCAGCCTTTGAGACTTAAGTCAAGTCTCACCACCATAAAACTTGTTTCCAATTCCAGCCAGCCCACATGGATTTCCCCTTCCCTGATCATCCACTGCACATGAGGCCCCTCAGGGACCTCTGACAGCCCATGACTCTCCCACCCAAACATCCCAAGGGGGCCTCAATTTCAGCATGTACAGAGTGGAACCTCCCCCTCCACCTGCCAGGTAATCTGAGTCAGTGTGTGTGTGTGTGTGTGTGTGTGTGTGTGTGTGTGTGTGTGTGTGTGTGTGTGTGTGTGTGTGTGTGTGTGTGTGCAGGTCCTGTGATGGAACTACCAGAGACAGAGATCAGATCCTGGCCCTACCACTGTGTTGGCATTGATCTTTGGTCAGGGTTCAATCAAAGAAGCAGAACCACTGGTATAAATCTATTGTGTTGGCCAAAAATTTCTTTTGGATTTTTCCATAAGATGTTACAGGAAAACCCGAACGAATTTTTGGCCAACCCAGTGTGTGTGTGTGTGTCTGTGTGTATCTGTGTGTGTCTGTGTGCATGTATGTGATATGCGTGTCCATATATGTATATGCATCCTTATATTTATGTAATGGATTTTTTTTTACAGAGATTAGACTTTACACAATTATGGGAGCTGGTCTCTCTAAGATGTGTCTTTGTATCTGATGCTGGAGCTTAAAATCGGCAGGGCAGGCAGCTGGGAAGGGAAGATGAAGGGTGCCAACTAAAAACTGTCACCATCTGCCTCTACAAGGATGAGGTCACTAGCCACTGCAGCTGCTGACCTTCAACACACCCTGAAAGGAGTTCAGGGCGGAGATCGGAAATGAGGCCCTCTGCGCTCTGGGAAAAACTGGCTGAACAGGACTTCAGATAATCATTTTCAGGAGAAGATTTTATGAACCCAATTTCTTGCATCTTCTCATATCTAGAAAAGCGCTAAAGTCATTAATGGAGACATCTGCTCCTCATGACTGGCAGAAACCTTCTGCCAAAATGTGCAATTGATTACACTTATCCCCCTTCACCTAAATCACATATATACTGACCTCCCCCCCACCTCTTCGGAGCAGTTTCTCAGAGCTATCTGAGAGGCTGTCTCCAGGGCTACAGTCCTCATTTTACCCCCAATAGAACTTAACTCACAACTCTCGCATTGTGCATCTTTTTCAGTCGACAAGAGCAATAAGGTGCATCTCACAAGTACAGCTAATGCCCACAGGACGGACTAAAGCCCATGTCAGTACCACTTTCAGTCCAGTCCTAGAGTGTGGGTGTCTCACAGAAGCCCGAGTCCTTTATGACAGACCTAAACACACACCTGCCCTGGAGTTTGGAAACTGAAAAAGGATTCAGGGGAAAGTTGCTGGTCCAACTACCTCCACACCAGCGAGGCAAACCAGTAGGTCAGTGGCAATGTGTGTGAGCTACAGAAGGGCTGCTCTTCTGCCCTCTAAGTCTCCCACAAGAATCTCTCTCGTGACCCACCTTAACCCAAAATACCTAAGAAAGAGAATTTCGAGAAATTCCCTTAGCCTAGCCAAGTTGAAACATTTTGAAGTCACCACAACCACGTATAATCTTCGTGGTCTCGAACAAGTGACAATTTTCCGAGCTGCAGTTTTCCCATTTGTAAAATGGCAATAAGATAGCAAAGCATTCTCCTGAGAATTAAATATAATTATACCTATTGAGTTCTCAATACAGTGTCTGGCATAGAGTTAGTGCTCGATAAGTGGTATCTATTAAGATTAATCTGTCTTCTTCCTCCTATTTTCCTAGCTCGGTCGGTGGCCTTAAAATCTACCCCTTCACCCAAGCTTGGGCTTGACTCCTAGCGGTAGACGAGTTGGCTGAGTTGTCATGAAGAGGTTCTGCCTTTGCCAAGCGACTTCTGGGAGGCTGGTCAATTTCCAAGGAGCTTGAGGGGTTCTCCGTGTGCCAGGGCCTTGCAACTGCCCAGTCACCTCCCTGCCCATCCATGGCTGGCACCATATACCCTACCTGTTCTCAGCCTGGGCCTCTTACAGCAGCATCTCTATCTTCTTCCCAACTCCCCAGACCACAGACTCAGGCAAGGGCCTTCATGGTCCCCAGGACAACCTTGGGGACTGGGCTTCTTTCCAGGGCACACAGTGATGGCTCTGGCTGGGACAGGCACCCCAGGAAGCCTCACCTGGGAGCAGACAGCCTGCATCTGGGTCCTTGGCCTGGAGCACAAAGACCCTAGGCTTTCTTTCTCCATCAGGGGAAAGGCAGCTCTTCACGGCAGAAAAAGAAGTCCAAATCACCATAAAACCCTGGAGCTGGTATAAAACTGGAAGTTCTGGTCTTTCCCCAGGGCTCTCAGTTACCCAGAAAGTCTTAAGTTCCTTCCAGGAACTCAGGCCATATTAAAAGTGAAAATTCAGAATTTTATGCTTTCCCTGCCCCCTAGAGAAATGAGATCTTTTTTGTCAACATTGTTTAAATAAAATTAGAGCCTTTATTTTTTAATAATTCCTACTAGGACAGTGAATAAAAACTCAAGGAGCAATTAAAAAAAAAAAAAAAGAACTAGAAGTCAGCCTTGAACTCCACCGTCCCCTTGACTTCTCATACCTAATCAATTACAAAGCCCAAGCCTTGCCAATAATCCCCGGGTTTAAGACTCAGTGTGTCTCCCTCTTTCTATCCTGTCACCACATTAGTTTAGAGCCTACTATGAAAGAAGAACAGGCAAATCCAACACGCCACTCCCCAGTTTACAATTGGCTCTTCTATTCTTTTCAAGGCCATATTCCTTTATATATCCCTAGGGGCTGGCTCTCCATGACCTAGACCCTGGCCCTTGTCCAGCCACAATACACAATAGGACTATTATGTCACAGTCTCAGCATTGTTCTACATGTGACCTTTTTCTGTTTTTATTTGTTTTCATAGTAACCTACACCTATATAGGAACTGACACTGACAACACCATGCCTATCTGCTCCTCATCACTACGTCCTCAGTCACACGTGACCACCCATAACGAGATTAGCTACATGATTCTACATCTATGCTAAGCCTCCCGGCTCACCCTACTTCCACTCTATGAGTTTTGAGGAACAGCTGGCCAGAGGGAGAGTCTGGAACTGCAGAAGAGACACACACACTCAGAATTGTTGTCTCAAACTACCCAGTGTGAAGAGAGAAGAAGAGGTCAAATCCCTGATGCTTCCAGCCTTTGAAAAAAGTAGCTCCACTCAAGGAGAAATGTAGATCAGTAGGTGTCATCCATTAGTCAGGAACTCGTTCCTCCTCCATGGGGCACAGCATGAGGCCAAGACTATCACTGTGGTGCAGGGGTTTTGAACCATGGGGAGTGGTCTCTGGAGAAGGCTCAACTGATGGGCTTCATGTGGATAAATCCTCTGACATGTCATTCGAGCTTATGTGTGAACATACCTCTTTGGAAGGAAAGGGTCCAAAGCTTTCATCAGATTCTCGAAAGGATTCCTGACCCCAAAATATTGTAGAGCCACCCTACATGGAAACGTGAGTGACCGGAAAGGCGGTGGGCCCTAAGGTATGCCTAGGAGTTAGGGGTGGGGGTGGGGAGGATGAAAGGCTAGAGACAGCTCTGCTTACCGAGCTTGCAGAAGACTGGAGAAGGAGTGTGGCTGACGGCCAGTGTCTCGGAAGCCCACACCGCATTCATGCACCCCCGCTAGCGTGCACAGTGTACAGCTCTGGGAAAGGATTATGAGCTCAATTTCCACCTTCATTATCCCCTCAGCGGGACACTACGTGCAGTGAACAACCTGCTCCACTGTACACAGTAGCCCTCGGAAGCTGCAGTTCACTTCCAACCTAACCGAAGAGAGGATGCATTTCCTCTTCCGGGTTGACACTGCCTGGAAGGTACTGCCAGTATCTTCTTTTTTTTTTAATTTATTTATTTGTTTATTTTTTTGGCTGTGTTGGGTCTTTGTTGGTGCACGCAGGCTTTCTCTAGTTGTGGCAAGCGGGGGCTACTCTTCGTTGTGGTGCACAGGCTTCTCATTGCCGTGGCTTCTCTTGTTGTGGAGCACGGGCTCTAGGCGTGCGGGCTTCAGTAGTTGTGGCTTGCGGGCTCTAGAGTGCAGGCTCAGTAGTTGTGGCGCACGGGCTTAGTTGCTCCATGGCATGTGGGATCTTCCTGGACCAGGGCTCGAACCCGTGTCCCCTGCATTGGTAGGCGGATTCTTAACCACTGCGTGCGTCACCAAGGAAGTCCCTGCCAGTATCTTCTGTCTCAGACCCTTCCATCTCAGATCCTCTGCATTCCTAATTATTTATGCTCTGCCAAAGGCACCTCTTGTGCTATTGCTTTCTATGATAGAGGGCTCTTCTAGTGCATTTCACTGTTTGTGCCTGAATTCTTTACAGGGAGAAGGTATGTAACGCTTTGCTGTCCCCTGCCTCAGGGTGCCTAGTACATCAGCAGATGTGTTCGTTGAGTGATTGTGTGGCACCTTCATCCAGCCACAACCCACGAGTGGTCATGCAGGACACACCCAGTGGACCACCCCACCATGTTCTTCCATCAGCATCCCCTTAACTGGAGGAAACTCACACAGCCCTCCTCTTGCCTCCCATACCCCATGCTTCTCTCATTCCCAAAGCAATCACACCCTCAGTGGAGAGAAGGGGAGAGAGAAGGTGTGTTTTGAATGGAGGGGTAAGAAGAAAGAAGGGGAGTTACTGAGGAAAGGGTGAAGCAACAGCACTAGTGACTGGGAGAGACCGTCCTCCAAGGGGAAGAGCGGGTGGCCCAAGAAGACCCCTGCACCTGGCTCCCTTTGGCACGCTGAATGCTCAACAAGCTGGCCGCTGTGCTCCCTAAATCTGGATAAAATTCAGTCCTTGCCTTGTGGAGTGTGCTGTCTCAGCTCAGAGGTTAAGACATTTGTTCCAGATTATGAGGTTAGCAAGAGACAAGCCAGACTCGAGCCCTCGTCTTCTAATTCCTCGCTCTGTTTACTTTAAGCAACAGCCACTGTAGAACATGATCCAAAACCTAATCAATCACCACCACCCGTCCACAGCCTCAGGACCCACATCACCCACGCAGGAGTGTGCCTTCTTTGTTTGAGGCCCAGAAGCTTGTCAGCTCCACCATTATCTCAGATCCTTTGGTGGCCATGTTCGTTGTCAACCCAGCATTCCAGGATCATGGATTGTGGTGCCTGAGAGAATTCCTTGCTGAGTGAGCTTGGGTTCCTGCGATGTTTAGGGAACCTCTGTTAATTGCCCTGTCCCCACAGGAAGACAGCCATAAAGAATTTCATGACTATTTCTCTAGGAAGCAAAAGCATAGGATTTTTACAATTTGGGTACCAGGTTGAGGATATGGTGATTCACAGGCATATTCAGACCAGGGATCCTTCCCTCCTTCACACTCGTGTCTGCAGAGCCTGAGTGGTGCCCTCTCTGGGTCATTCTGGGGTGGAACTGAGGCTCCACAGAACTGCAGCCAGAGCCACATCAGGCCTGGGTTCCCTGCAGACTCAGGCAGCAGGAGCTGAACGACCACTCCTCTGAGTCTCACTGTGCCTATTCCCAACAGGAAGGGGTTCAATAAGATCAGAGACTATCAAACTGTTCTTTTAGTTCCAGAACACTTTCTTCAAAAGAAAACGATGCCAAAGAGAGGGTGGGAAGGAGACACAAGAGGGAAGAGATATGGGGATATATGTATATGTATAGGTGATTCACTTTGTTATTAAGCAGAAACTAACACACCATTGCAAAGCAATTACACTCCAATAAAGATGTTTAAAAAAAAAATTGATTAGAACCAAATGGGTCCAAGATGGCGGACAAGAAAAGAAAAATAAAGAAAAGAAAAAGAAAACAATGCCAAGAAGGATAAACAAATACAGCCAATAACAGCAGAGCTCCACTGGTTGAATGGATCCCCGGGCTCTGAGGGAGGCCTGAAATTCTACCCTGCTCAGCCAGATAAGCCTTAAGGCAGCTCCAAGGGACCCCCAGGGCCCCACAGAACAGAGCTTCGAGAACAGTGGGCTAGATGATCCCTAGCAATCCTTGACATTTCTAAAGTCATATCATAAAGGCTCGATTATTAGATCTTGATTCTCACTTGGCTTTTATTAACTTCTTACCCATCTTCTTAACTCCAGTGACAGAAATGGAGGACCACTTGCTCAGGAAGTGGTAGGAAACATCCTGCACCTCTCTCTTCCCTGCAGGACTTTAATCCAAAGGTGGTCGGTGTCCTCAATTACAACATACCTTTCTATGGTGCACACTACATCCAGCACGGGTCACATCGCCGCCCTCTCCAAGTATGGCTTCTTTACACTGAATATGCCAGCTACCCTGCTATGGGTATCATTGGGCTCCCTGGATGTTAGCCTTGAACACGAGCCCCTTGCACCTTCTCAGTGCCTAGAGAAATGGTGGTTGAGCATCCTTCTCTGGCAGGAGTCATGTTCTTTGTCTTAGTTTTCATGCTTGGCTTCTGAATGTGCCAGGTCATATTCTCTACATGTATGTCCGTGGTCACTAATCTCTCATACAACATGTCAAAAACTCTTACAGAAGTTTAATTCCTCGTTTAAATTTGCCAAATATTTTTAAATAATGAGATAAGCTTGCTTAAAACCAGTAATTTGTTCTCTAACAAGTAATGTTATAGACTGAATGTTTGCGTCTCCCCAGAACTCACATGCTGAAACCCTACCCTCTGAAGCGACGGTGTTAGGAGGTCGGGCCTTTGGGAAGTAACTGGGATTAAATGAGGTCCTGAGGGTGGAGCCCTCATATTTGTCACAAGAGCACTTGCTTCTTTCTCCACTCTCTGCCATGTGATGACACAGCTGGAAGTCGGTGGTCTGCAGCTCAGAAGAGCCTGCCCCAGAATGTGACTGTGCTGGTACCTGATCTTGCACTTCCAGCCTCCAGAACTGAGAGAAATAAATGCCTATAAGCATCCCAGTCTATGATACTTTGTTATGGTGCCCCAACTAATTAAGACAAGTGTCAAAACAAAATTTGGTATTCCCTGATAGTCTCAAAAACACAAGTACCTGGAAGAGTCAGAGAAGCTCAAAAAACAAACCAAAAAAACCCAAAAAACAAAAACAGATGATTGGGTCCCATCCCTGTACACTCGGTCAGTCAGTTGGGGCGGGCCCTGATGTCTATACTGTTAACAAGCTCCCCAGGTGATTGATGCTGGGAGAGTGATGAGTTCTGAAGACGTGGAATTTTCACATTTGGAAGCCTCCTAGACTCTGCTGATTTTGACTGTATCTTTTCCCTGTAATAAACAGTAGCCATGAATATAATAGGTTCTGTGAGTTCTGTGAGTCTCTCTAGTGAAACAAACCTGACATGGTTTTGGGAAATCCCTGAGTTTGCAGTTGGTGTCAGAAGTGAGGGTGGTCTCATAATTCAAAAAGACACATGCACCCCAATGTTCATTGCAGCACTATTTACAATAGCCAGGTCATGGAAGCAACCTAAATGCCCATCGACAGATGAATGGATAAAGAAGATGTGGTACATATATACAATGGAATATTACTCACTCATAAAAAGGAACGAAATTGGTTCTTTTGTAGAGACGTGGATGGATCTAGAGACTGTCATAACAGAGTGAAGTAAGTCAGAAAGAGAAAAACAAATATTGTATATTAACGCATATATGTGGAACCTAGAAAAATGGTACAGATGAACCGGTTTGCAGGGCAGAAATTGAGACACAGATGTAGAGAACAAACGTATGGACACCAAGGGGGGAAAATGGCGGGGGGGTGGTGGTGTGATGAATTGGGAGATTGGGATTCACATGTATACATTGATGTGTATAAAATGGATGACTAATAAGAACCTGCTGTATAAAAAAATAAATAAAATAATTCAAAAAAAAAAAGAAGTGAGGGTGGTCTTGAGTGGACTTTTCCTTCTAAATTTGTAGGTTGAATCCTTGCATTTGGGATCAGAAATCTTGGGCAGACTTGGCAGTCTGGAGGACGGTGTCTATAACCTTACAGTTTGGCTAACTCCAGGTAGGAGGTATAAGGAAAACCATGCAAGCCCCAACTTAGTACTTCCATAGAGAAGGGGGCCTCCTCACCCATCAAAGTCCCAGTCAGCTGGCTCTGTGAGAGTTCCCCAGCACTGACTGTGGGGCTTAGGGCTGGCGCTAATGATAACACTACTGACAATGTCCGCTGAGATCATAAATACCTGCATTTGTACACTTCCCTTCACAGCACAGTTGTCATGTTATTAAGATATCACTTTGTGTTATTTAATCCTTTTTACTTCTCAGAACATTCTTCTGCCTGTGACCTCATTTTACCCTCACTATGTGCCTAAGAAAGAAGAGGCAGGTTTATTAGACTGACTGTTCAGATGGGAGGCATAATGTGACTTGTGCAAGGTGACACCCACCTCAAGAGTGACAGCCAGCACTGGACCCAAAACTCTCAGCCCCGGGTTCCTTTGAAGATTCCAGCCAGGAAGAAAGTCTGAAATTCCTCTCTCCATTTCTTTAAGACTGTCTATACCTCTTAGAAATACTACAAAGAAGCTGAACATTGATAGAGCAAAATTAGCCAATGTCTGACCTAAGCCGTATTTGCAATAACTCTCCTGTATTCTCTGACGGCCCAGGAAGCTTCTCCGTCTTTGTGGTGGACACTGTCAGTGCTCTGCCCAGACCACCTTGAGCTCCTTTTCTGTGCACACCTCCCCTGAGCTTCAGTGTGCTTCTCAAGCAGCCTGTACTGTTGGGAACTATCCCAGGGAACAGAGCCACGTTGCCCGAATACCCAGAAAGCTGGAAGCGTTTCCCCCCTGGGGTAACCCTGAGCCAGTGACTGATGGGTGTGGTATATGAAAGCCCAGCGCTCCTGCCTCTGTTTGGAAGTCATAACACACTCCAGGGGTCCCCTGTGAGATCAGGATACAGCTGTCATGTGCAGAACTTTTCCTGAAACCATATTCTTACTTAATTCTTCCCTTTCCAGATTCTCCTGGGAGCACCTCCTTAGCAAATTACTAATATACAAATGCTCGTCTCAGGGTCTGCTTCTTGGGAACCCAACCCAAGACACTTGCTAACTCCTGTCTGCCATAGAAAGACTCAGAATCTTGGGTCATTGGAATCAGGAGAGTACCCAAGTTTGTCCCTGCAGGGAGAATATCACCAAATACTGAGGGGTCTGATGGAAAAAGACCTCTGAACCCGATAGATCTGGCTGTGAAATGGGGGCTTAAGACACTTGCTAGCCATGTCACCTTAGGAAGATTACCAAACTTTTCTGAGATTCAACTGTCCAACCTACAATTTGTGGGAACAGGGTAGTGTTATGAGCTGAACTGGGTCCCCCTAAAATTCCTGTGTTGCAGCCCTAACCCCCAGTGCCTCAGAATGTGACTATATTTGGAAAGAGAGCCTGAAAAGAGGTAATTAAAGTAAAATGAGGTCATATGGGTGTGCCCTAATCCAATATGACTGGTGTCCTTATAAGAAGAGGAGATTAGGACACAGACACACATACAGGCAGAAGACCACAGGAAGCCACAGGGAGATGGAGGCCATTTGCAAGCCAAGGAGAGACACCTCAGGGGAAAAAAAAAAACAAAACCTGCCAACACCTTGATCTTGGACTTCTAGCCTCTTAACTCTGAAGAAATAAATTTCTGTTGCTTAACCCACCCAGTCTGTGGCACTTTGTTATGGCAGCCCTAGCAAACTAATACAGTTGGGAATAATGATATCTCCCTGGCAGGTTCACAGTGAAGCTTCAGTAAGAACAATGTGTTGAAAAGTATCTGGGAAAGTCAGGGCTGGTACATAGTGAGAGCTCAGCAAATGGTATGAGCTCCCTCCCGACCCCTCCAATATGCTGTATTTCTCCTGCAGGATCTACCGCATATGAGTCTTGTAATAGAGTGCGTGCATGTGTGTGTATAAACTCCCTATACTAGAATGTAAGCTCCTTGAGGGCTGAGATTGTCTTTTAAAGACTTTTTTAACCTTCATATCCACAGTGCCAAGCTCAGTACATACGTACCATATAAGAAATGCTTGTGGAAGGAATGAATGAGTGAGTGAATGAATGAAAACCCCAACACTTTCACAAACGATAAAAATAAGGCTGGAGGAGTGATGTGACTTGGCCAGGGACACCCAGCTAGTCAGTGACTGAGCCAGGGAAGAGTGTCCCGGGAATCCTGACTCCCGGTCCAGGGCGCTTCTTTCTCTTTGCCATCTCCTTCAGCACCAACAGTGGGACTGTTCAGAAATCAGCTCCCTTGGCACACAGGAAGTGCTTTTACCCTCCTGTTCTCTCTTGCTCTGCTGAGGCTCAGAGTCACTTCTCCTCTGGGTTCTGCAAACACAGAGCCTCTCGTGGGTCTCCCTGAAGACAGCTAGACCAAGAGCAGGTCCAGCTCACAATCAAGCCAAAGAAGCCCATGTCACGCACACTAACAGCCACTGCAGTCGTTCTGGCAAAACAGATATCCTGTTAGAACTCAGTGCCAGGCTGCACGGCCCTGGTTCCATGAATATGCTCTCTTACCCTCCCCCTTAGGCCCAAGTCCTCGAGGTACTGATGTTGGCAGGGGGAGGGTCTGGCACAGCAGCCAGTTAACCAAGACTCATCATTTGGAAAATGATTCCTGGCACGGGGCTAGGGTGGATGTTGCAGACTGGCATCTTGAACTCCAGATCATTTTTGAAGAGTTCTTATCACTTAGAGATACCTACCGAAGTCTTCCAGATGGAATACGTTATCTGGGATTTGCTTCAAAATAATTCAGGGCACGATGGGAAGTGGGTAGAGGCACAGATGAATCAACATAGGTATGAGTTAACGGCTGCAGCGGGGGATGTGTACATGGAAGTTTATTCTATGATTTTCGTTTTGTGCCTATGTGTTTGGAACGTTCCGAAATCAAAAGCTTAACGTGTTTACTTAGGAACTGTGCAAGAGTGAACTTAGCAGGTCTGAAACTGGTATTCTTAGAAAGGCCCTTGACTGGCATCTGGGAACCTGGCTGGTAAACAGTTCCCTACATGGATACAAAACATTCCCCAGCTGAGAAGAGCCACTCGCTGTACCTTGACTGGGAAACCATGGTTTATGCCAGACACTTGCTTTCCCCCTGGAGTCTGGAATTTTAGTACGTGCTCAGCAGAGGGACCAGCTCCCAGTAAAGACTTGGGTGCCGCGTCCTTAACGGGCTTCCCTGCACAGGAGCGTCACACACGCATCACTGCCGGTTGGTGCTGGGGGAAGAGCGGGCTCCGTGTGGCCCCTCCTGGGAGGGAGGAAGCAGAAGGAAGCCAGAGCGAAAGAAGCCTGGGTGCCACCTCTGTCGTTTCCCGTCATGATGCATCTGCATCTCCTGCAACCTGACTGCGGTAAAACTTAGCTGTGAACACGACTACCTGCTGAGCCCCGTGAGTCCCCCCAGTGAGTCTCCAAATACTGGGGTAGCCTTGGGGACCCCCGACACAGTTTATTTTATTTTAGTAGTCTTTTTAAAAAAATTTTATTGCAATATAATTGATTTACAATGTTAATCTGAAACTGCTAGACTTAGAAAGGCCCTTGACTGGCATCTGGGAACTTGTCTGTTTACACTTCAGGGAGAAGTAACTATCATTTTAAAATCGGGAGATTTTACATAAAAGTTAGGGTTTCCAGTTTCTCTTGAAAGAGCACAAAACTCGACAACCCTGGATCTTTGCCAGGAGTTGAGCATGGCCTCTCCAGTTCTACAGCTCCCACCAAGACAGCCTCACGTGTTTAGTGTTTATATTTTCTGGCCGGCCTCTGCAAGCATTTGAGTTTTACACTCTAGAGTAGGAGAAGGGGGTTTTGACAGGTGCCTCAGAAACACAGGGTCCTGAGGTGTGTTCATCAAAAGGCACTGACTCGCTGGCCATTACATTTCCTTCAGGCCCTTCGAGTCCAACAGATTCAGCAAATATTTACAAAGAACTTAGAGTTACTAGATTTGTGCTAATAATATTAACAAACAGTGGTAATACTTACCATTTACTTGCTCTGTTCCGGGCTTTACCTACATCATTCCTAATACTGATAACACCTGCAAGGTAGATCTTATAATTGCCATTTCCAAGGTCATTTGTTCTGTGACTGCTGGGCGTCTAGACCACATGCAGGCAAAGTCCTAGGCAGTGGAGACCTAGGGGCAAATAAGACAAGGCTCCTGCTTGCATCACCTTACATTTTTATCAGTAAAGACAGACAACAAATTAGTCAACAGATGAATAAATATTTCATGTATCAGGCAATAATAAGTACTGTGAAATAAAATCAAGCCAGAGGAAGGGCCGGAGAGGGAGGGACTTGAAGATGTGTAACCAGAAAGGACTTCTCTGAGGACATAATATTTGAGTGAGTGGCTGAATGAGGTACAAGTGGGACCTTGCAGGCTTGGGGCTGGGGAATAGCTTCCCAGGATCAGAAAGAGCATGTGCAAAAGTCCTGAGGCAGAGGTGAGCTTGGTTTGTCTGAGTTGTTAGAGCTTGGTGAGCAAGAGGTCAAAAAGGTCAGCAGTACCTGCATTATGAGGGTCGACAGAAGGAGCTTTGGATGTTATGCTGGGTGAGATAGGAAAATCCTGGAGTGTTTTAACCAGGATGTAGACCCAGAGGTGGAAATTGAGGGCCAGAGACAATAAATAACATTGCCCATAAATAGCAGAGGCAGAATTCAATCCCATGTCTATCTGATTCCCGATAGAGTCCAGGGTCCATGCCATTGCAAAGGGAATGTTTCTTTCTTTGAAAGCTCTCAGAGAACTGAAAACCCAACAAAACTCTCAGTTTCCCTTTGCTCTGGGACCCACCCTCATAAACTCACAGTTCATGGAAGCTTCCTAGTCCGAGAAAGGGGCATATATTACATTCAGCTTCTTGGCCAAGATCAAGTGTAGGTAGATATTGCTTAACGATCATTAAAAATTAGCAACACACTATTTACAATAGCCCAGACACTGAAGCAACCTAAGTGTCCATCGACAGATGAATGGATAAAGAAGATGTGTGATACACACACACACACACACACACACACACACACACACACACAATGGAATACTACTCAGCCATAAAAAAGAATGAAATAATGCCATTTGCAGCAACATAGATGGACCTAGGGATTATCATACTAAGTGAAGTAAGTCAGACAGAGAAAGACAAATATCATGTGATATCACTTATATGTGGAATCTAAAAAGTAGCACAAATGAACTTATTTACAAAACAAATAACTCACAGACATAGAAAACAATCTTACGGTTACCAAAGGGGAAGGGAGGGATAAATTGGGAGTATGGGATTAACAGATGCACACTACCGTATATAAAATAGATAAGGAACAAGGATTTACTGTATAGCACAGGGAACTATGTTCAATATCTTGCAATAAACTATAATGGAAAAGAATCAAAAATAAAATATAGATATATACGTATATATGTGTATAACCAAATCACTTTGCCGTACACCTGAAACTAACACAATATTGTAAATCAACTATACATCAATTTAAAAAATTACTAACACAGGAGCGTGTTCACATGAAGTCATTCATGACAACTCATGGGTAAGTGCAGTTTTTGTCCATTAAACCACTTGAAAACCACTGATACGCTTGCTATTTAAAAGAACTTGAGAAAAAGCCTTAGTTAAGAAAAAGAGAATCATCTTGTGATACAAATTATGACTTCCTATCTTCTTTCTTCCCTGAATTATGGTTTCTGTACATGGGGTTTCCTTAAAGCAGTTATGAACTCAGATGGCTGAGTGATTAGTGCCAGCACCACTGCCCTGTATCACCGTTACTGAGATCTACAACATTAGACACAGCGTGCTGAAGTTTACGTGTGATTCAGCCCCCTCTCCTCTCGGTGGAGAAGGAGCTACACCCACTGGAACCGGCCCATCAAGTCTAGGGAATTTACACCACCTCTTTAGAATTCTCATCCTCTCCTCACTGTCATATTAAAATAGTCGCCCTGAGACACTGGGACACTGGATTCCTTTAGTTCTGTATCTGAATTTTATTTGGCCAAACAGAAGCAGCCTTTAATTCTCAAGGGGGCTCCCACAGGAAGAAAACGTAGGTGTGCTCTGAGCCTGCGGATGATCAAAGAGAGAAACCAACTTTTGTGCCAGCAACTCTTGATTATTCAGGGGTGGTTGATCCAATTTGTGGATTAGCTGGGCCTCTTGGCCTTTCCTGATTTCACTGATCATTAGCCCATGGCCCCCTCGGGCCAGGAAGATAAAAGGAGTGCCAGGCAAAGCGGTCCAGTGGCTTCTTGGCGGGTCCCGTAAAAGGGGGCAGGGCAGAGAGGCAGTCATAGGCAATGGGGAAAATGAGGTTTAGGGATTATCCGGATTTCAATGAGCTGGTTTCTCCATAGCTCCCTGGCCCCCCACCTGAGTGCCTAACTCTGGATAATGGCTAGTTTACCTTGGATGGGGTGGAGCAAAGAAATGGCCCAGTGGATTCTGAAAGTGATATTTCAAGTACCCTGGGGGGCAGGGCTGTGAAGCTGCCCTTTACAAGGCAGGAGATCTTTCAGAGCCTCAGGTTTCTCCCCATTTCAGGGCAGGCATGGGGAGGTGGGGTTGTTGGCTTTTATACAGGACATTTCTGCACCAGAACAGCACTGCTTTTAACCCTGGAAGGGGGAGAGTTCATCCTCTTACAAAGCACTTTCTAGGATTCCAAAAGTTCCCAAGGAGGGTGGGAGGGGAGAGAGAAAGAGAAGGAGGGAGGAAAGAAAAGGAGGAAGAAGGAGGAAGAAGAGAAAGAAAGAAAGAGAGAAGGATGGAGGTAAGGGAAGAAGGCCTGGGGTGGAGGGGAGGGGTAGGAGAAACTGCAGTCCAGCCTGAAGGGGTTTTGATTCCAAAAGTCCTAGAACAAAACCTTCTCAATGATCAGATCAGACTGATGAACAAGAGCCACGGGGATCGTAAATCCAGCCCCTCCACAAAGTCGAGCCAGGAAAGAGGGCTAGAGGGATTTGGCAGAAGCAGAGAGGTAGGTCTTCAGAGGCCAGATCTGCCACTTAGCCACTGCGTCTTTGGGTGAGTTACCCTCGAAGCGTCAATTTCCACATGTGAACATTAAGGATAATATGAGTGTAGTTCCTTCACACTGCTGGGAGAAAAACTGAGATGCCCAAGTACAGGTACCAGCCCAACAGGGGACACATGGAAAGCACTGGATGGATGAACAGAGTTCCAGAAGGGGCGTGAGCCTCAGTCCTCGCAGAGATGACCACATCCTCGTCACCCGCATCCTGTTCCTGGCACCTGAGCGTGCGGCCAGCTCCACCACCCTGTGGCGTTTCAGCTGTTGATGGTAGGAAGGCATTCAGGACACCACTGGGCTCATTAATGGATTGTCCTAGAGCCACAGTCTCGGGACAAGGAGTCTGGTCTGGGCATTTGAGATCCAAGTCTTGGATGATACTGGCTTGTTCTGTGATATTGAAAAGTCATGTGCTTTCTCTCAAATCTGTGTTGCTTTTCTTTAAATGGGAACAAGAATTCCTCCCGACTCTATGAGGAGTTGAATCGTGTGAACTAAAGAGTGAAAAGTGCCATAAATGAAAGAATGATGCCAGAGAGTTAGAAAAAAAAATTTTTAGTTACTCAGAATGACTTCCTAATTTTCAAAGTTTTTAGCAAATATTTATCGTCTAACAAAGGAACTCCAGATGCCCAGAGAGTAACCTCAGGCCTCCCTCCTTGCCCGAAGACAAGGATTACAGGCAGTCCTCACAGGACACTCACTAACCCAGCGCCAGCAACGAGCTCAACTCAGTGCCAGAAGCTGGAGATGCAGAGGTAAAGTCAACACTTTTCTTATCCAGAGACAGAAGGATCAAGAGCTGCATGAACTTCTCAAACTTTCTGGTCTCAGGCTCCCTTTACATGCTTAAAAATTATAATGTGTTTACGTCTATTTATATTTATCACATCATAAGTTAAAACAAGTATTTACAACACAAGAACACACAAGCACACATTTCAACACCCATCAGAGGGATTCCATCCTCACAGGTCATGGAGCTTCTGGAAAATTCCCCCATACACTTGTGGGAGAATGGGAGTGAAAAAGGAAATACGGTTTTAGTATTAGTATGGAAATCATTTTAACTTCTTAGACCCCCTGGAGGAATTGTGGGGATCTCCAAATTCCCTGGACCACACTGTTAAGAACCACTGCTCTGGGGGTGGTGCGACTCAAACTTTAATGTGCCTACACACCACCTTGGAATCATGTTAAATTGCAGATTCTGCAATTATACATACATACATATATATACTCTTCCATTATAATTTATTACAAGAGAGTGAATGTATTGGGTTGGCCAAAAAGTTCCTTTGGGCTTTTGGCCAACCCAATAGTTTCCTGTGCTATACAGTAGGTCCTTGTTGTTATCTATTTTATATATAGTAGTGTTTATATGTTAATCCCAAACTCCTCATTTATCCCTCCTTCGCCTTTCCCCTTTGGTAACCGTGAGATTGTTTTCTATGTCTGTGAGTCTGTTTCTGTTTTGTAAATAAGTTCATTTGTATCATTTTTTTTAGATTCCACAAGGAACTGATATCATATGATATTTTTCTCTCCCTGTCTGACTTACTTCACTTAGTACGATAATCTCTAGCTCCATCCATGTTGCTGTAAATGGCATTATTTCATTCTTTTTTACGACTAATATTCCAATGTATGTATATATACCACATCTTCTTTATCCATTCTTCTGTTGATGGACCCTTAGGTTGCTTCCATGTCTTGGGTATTGTAAATAGTGCTACCACGAACACTGGGATAAAAACAGCAGATTCTGATGGATAGGTCTGAGGTGGAGACCAAGACTCTGCATCATTGCTGACAAGTCCCAAGGCGACACTGATGCAGCAGCACTTGGACCACACTTTGAGCAGCAAGGCCACAAAAATCAGAGGAAGAAAAGTTCACCTTTGACTGAAGTGACCATAAATTGGATCTTCCAAATTGGGCAATATCATTCCAAATAGTGGGATTGGATAGGAATGCCATTCCAAGTGAAAGAAATGAAGTAAGTAAGTAAAGGCACAGATGTAGGAAGATGCAAGTTTGGCCAAAACATAGGGTCCATAAAACCTTTAAGTTGCCGAACACTCCACCTCAAGGCCACAGCACTGTGTGTAACTTCTGGTCCAGGCAGAGAAGCACTGGCCTGGGCATCTCAGTGTAGGAGTGTTAGACCTACTCGCACCCATCATTATCACCAATACATGTCTGCTGAGCACCAGTGAGAAGCAAGGAACTCCAGGGGACATTGATAGCCTTGCTTTTCCATCATCTATCCCCATTTCAACTTTCCCTTGAGATCCATCATTTTTCCACACTCAGTTTAAGCCACTTGGGTAGGGCTGACCCAGGAGAAGCACGTGATCCACGTCTGGCTAATGAAAGCACAGCCTCCCTCTGGCCATAGTGATTGGTTGAAGAATGGGCACAGGACCCAAGCAGGCCATTGATAGCTCCCCCCAGGCTTCTGCTAGTTTTAGAAAAAGAACATGTGGGGAGACCACCTAGACGGAGATGCCCAAGGAGCCCCAGCTCTTAGTCTTCCCAGCCCAGGCTCCAGATGCGTGAGTGAAGATGACCCCAGCCCCAGAACCTTCTGACAACAATCATCTAAGGAACCCCAAGCAAGAAATACCTAGTTAAGCCCAGCCAACCCTCAGATTCATAAGCAAAATGAATGAGTGTTGCTTTAAGCCACAGTGTTTGGTGGTTTATTATATAATAATAGGCAGACAGAACTGGTCTGCTTGGCTTACCTATTAATTCCAGGGCTAAAAACACCAGGAAATGAATCAAAACTCAGGACAAGGAAACCACTGGACAAATAACAAATTCTCCAACTGTCTTCACTTTGAACCAACATGGTATTTGTAGGTTTTGTCAGCGGGCTCTCAGTGCACAGCTGCCTTGGGTAACTGTCATTTTCTTAAGCATCTGCCATGGGGCCAGTCATCATGTCAGGCAATTCAAATGCTGTAAATGAAGTCTGAACAGAGACATATCATTACCCTATTTAGAGAGAAGAAAACTGAGGTGTAAAGAGATTAAGCGCAGCTGGTAAATGATGGAGCCAAGACTTGAACCCAACGCCCATCTTCCGAGAATTCCAAGCTGTCTGTCCAGTGATTTCTTCTCTTTCCTGGGTACTTTAAACATTCCCCACAGAATCAGCACTTTCCACCGTGAGGCAAAACTAGAAAACAATGAGACTCCTTTTCTGTTCGGCATGTCACAGGAGGTCTCATCACACCTGCAGACCCTGCGCTTTCCTATTTTCAGAGGTCTGTGCATCCCACTCTGACGCATGCATCACGCTGTTAAACACAGGAAGCTGTGTGGTACAGGGAAGAATGGCAAGGCCTGCTGATCAGAGGCCCTGATTAAAATCCTGGCTTTGCCACTTGCCAGCTGTGGGACTTCCAGGAAGTGACTGCAGCACTCTTTCTGCATCAACCTCCTCCTCCCTAAAGAGGTACAGAGAGTGCCCCTTGCATGGGCTGGTCATGAGAATTAAGCCCAATAGTCCGGGCTGCAGGGGGAATAGAGTGAACATCCTATAAAGTTTGGCTGTTTCCATTATGTTGTAGAACACTGCCCACTCACTGATGCTTTACTGCTTTAGTTGGTTTCTTCATCTCAGGTTGTGAAATCCTCACAGAATGAGACATTTCTAATATTTCTTCAGGGTCCCAAAGCCTGTGGTAGTGTATGAGACATGTGTTGGGTGTGTAGTTAACGTTGAAACCTGGTAAGTCGACAGCTTGCCTGGTTTAAATCTCAGCCTTTATATTTCACATGGCAAGACCATGGAAGGCCACAAAGACCATGGAAGGCCACACAGGCCAAAAGTGTCCTTTGACAATATAGATGGTAAAAGCATACAAGAGATGTTGTACAGAAGGGGGAGACAGTGGGCAACGTTTGTATGACTTCCCCAGGCCTTAGAGAACATGGAGTTGGAGTTGACAGGCATGGATTCAAATCCTGACTCAGCCATCAGCGAGCAGGAAGCATTCAGTGAGTCTCCAGCCCTGCTAGTCTCAGCTTTCTGATCTGTAAAGTGGGTCTAACAATACCTACAAGGCACTGTGGTGATTAAATGAGACATTTCATGTAAGGCATATGTTGGCATGTGTAGGCTCCATGAAAAGAAATGATTATCATTAGCTGTACATTTGGGGATAAGATCCCTGGCTTACTTACTTGACATGGCAGTTTTGTGGATCAAGGGAGACTAGATGGCATGATGCTTTCAAAATATTTATAAAGTTCAATGCAAATGAAGTTATTAAAATCCAGAATAAAGTCTAAATCATCCAATATAAATATCCTTTCTGTTTGCACATGCAAAGCGGAGTACAGAATATAACGAAAAAAGTGCTGGAGAAGGAGTCACATGCATTGGTCTGGAGCTGAAAAGGACCTTCGAGATCTTTCTACGTACCACATTTTTCAGGTTGGGAAACCAGGCCCAGAGAGTGCCACCATGCGGCCGAGCTCACACAACTTGCTTGGCATAACCAGGAAGGGAACTCTGGACCCAAATGCCTAGTCCAGTGCCCTTTCACTATTTTCCTTCCATCTGGCTTGCATTGGCTGCGTGATTATCCTGGTATCTGCCCTCTGGAACATTTTGAAGCAAACATTGGATGCAACTGAAAAATAAGTAAATAAATGCAGATCAGTTTTAAAACCAGAACATTTATTTCCTCCTGCTGGGGAGTTGCAGAGAATATACCTCTGGGATATCGTTCTCTAACTTCCTTTCTCAGTAATGGTATAAAAATTGAAATGAGTGCTAAAGAAGAATAAAGCGTCTTGGGGAAAATATGCTTTCTACAAGCTGCTTCTCTGTCCGCCCCACAAAGGCGCTGAGCTCTGAGATCCTGGCTTTAGGTCGCACTGACATTCAGCCATGAGGCCAAGTGTTTGGCTTTGACAAAGAGAGTTCTTCAACGTTGGAAAAAACTCATCAGTGTCGGTATCTGAGTTCCTCTGTTGTCCTGAAGCTCTCAATATTTTAAACACTCTGTGTGTAATGCTGGATTTAAATGTTATTTTAATTCCTTGCACATAACGAGGCTGCCTTTTCTCCCTGGTCATCCAGGCTTGAAGGTCCCGTCACCTCTGACCTGTCTCCCTGCTTTGAGCTCTACATCCATCCAATTCTTACACAGCCATTTCTTCTTTCCATGCTCATGCCACTGGCCGGCAGCGGCCCTCACCCCTCATGCCTCCCACAGCCTGCCCACCGGGATCTCAGAGCCCACACCTTCCCACAATCCCAAACCCTACCTGCATCAGCCCTAGATTCACCCCTGGATCTGTCACTTCAGAGCTCCCTTGTCCACAAGCTCAAGTCCAAAAGTCTCAGCCAGGCAGCAGCTGTCTCCTGTTTCATTCCTGCCTTATCTCCCTCCATCCCTTGAAAAACTAACCGGCTGTTGCCTTGTGATGGCAAAAGCCTGCTGTTCTCTGCATCTTCCGTGTCCTCTCCCACCTCTACTTACCAAAATCTCACTCAGCCTCCAGCTCCTAGGAACCCCAGGGCTACTTCTTCCAGGAAGTCTCTGCTGGTTACTATGGCCAGACATCCCACGTTCCCTTGTCAGAGCTCCTCTTCCTGCAGCCTCAGCCCAAGCCATCATGCCCCCGCACCCATGCCCTTGTTTGTCGAAGTGCCTGGAGAATAAGAGACATATTCTCTCAGGCTTAGGACCACATTTCATTGTTGACCCCTCACAACGCAAAGCACTTTATCTTCCACATCCTAGGTGCTCAAAAATTATCTTTTGATTGAACAAAAGAGAAAACAGACAATAAAAACCCTCACTCTTTAAACTCATTGCCTTCTAAGACACCCAGCAGAATTCAATAGGCTGAGAATTAAACTCACCAATTCTGATTTCTTCTCTGGATATTAACTTGGAAGTTCACTGGCTGCCCTGTGCCTCAGTTTCCCCATCTGTGACCACATGACAAAAACATTTCTTCCTAACCTACTTCAACCAGCCTATTTATTTTCACCCAAAAGGTGGCAATGTCATGCTTGTTTTGTTTTGTGTTGTGTTTTCTTTTTAAACAGGCTAAGTACACAGAGACCTGGAGGGTTCTGTTTGGAAGAGAAAGACCCTGGACCCATTGCCTGGAGTTCAATGCCAGCCCACAGAGGTTCTCTCACCAACCAGAAAGGAAACAGCTGTGGTGACAGATGTTGGTGGTGCTGATTATTCCAGGGTTGTTTGCATTCAGATTTCCCCGGCAGTCTCGGTTTTTTTGAAGTCAGTCTCCTTTGACGGGTTTCCCCAGGTCTGGGGGTGGAAACAAACCACCCCTTTGCCCCATGCACTGCATTTGTTTCCTCTCTCTACTCCACAAACTCACAGATAAGGGACATCCACCCACCGTGAGCACTCTCATGCCCACGTGACTTCGTTTTGAACATGAGCAGTGGCCTGGGGGAGAGAAACCTTTTCACTCCTCCTTAGGTTGCTTTGTGTTTTGGTAGGTGTTTGGGTTGGAGGGGGGTGGTGTGGGGGGCGGGCATGTCTGGCTAACCCTTATCCAAGGCCAGTTTCTCCAAAGATGTGCAAACTTCTGATCCCACTAGGGACTTCAACTGAATACCAAAAAGGGGTGTCTTTGTTCCCTTGAAACGGAGTATTTACTTTGAGCTGGTAAAATGAATTAATGAAAGGAAATGACACCTTCAGCTTCTGGGGGAGGGGTGGTAAGTGAAGTCAGGAAGGAGGGGAAAGGTCCTTCCCTCCCCTCACATAAAGGGGGAGATGGGCAGATGAGGATGGAGGCCGGTGAGGGAGGGTGGATCCCATAAGGTTCTCTAAAACAGGCTCGGCTTGAAAACAGGTTACACTTTCCTGGGATTAAAAATTGCCTCATAATACTGTAAGGCCCATGTATATGCAAGCAGTTGGCAGTTATTACAGGCCTAAAATAGGAAACCATTCGCTTGATCTTTTGCTTCAATCCTATTAAGGGCCCCCTGGAGCTCTAGAGAGATACCAGCCTGTCATGTCCCTGTTGCTGTGACGACCCCTTCTTTATAGAACAAGAAAGAGAAATGGTAGTGATTGGCAGACCTTGCTTGCCCCCGTATGTAACACAAAGGGCGACAAAATGAAGAGGAAGTGAAGCCCTTCTCCGAGGTCTGCAGCTTCTTAACCCTACACCACCTTCCACCTGGACCAAGGCGCCCCCCACGCCAGCCCGCCTCCTCCAAAGGGAAGGGGGGCGGGGGGAGGGGGGACCACCGGCCTAATGTTGAGTGCTGAGGACCAAAGATCACGAGTTACGTTTTTGTGTAATCGCGAGTAATACCGTAAGGTAAAAAAAATATATACATAAAAGCCCGGCTTCTATCAACTTCTTCTGGAAGCGAGGAAAGCAGCGGACGAGGCGTTCCCAGCCCAGGGCTAGGCCGGTGACATTGTCAGCCGGGCACTCTTTGCCCTGCTTTGGAGGGGGGGGGCGGCTCGGGGGCTCGAGGCAGCCCGGGCCTGATAAATCCCACCATATGGTGCCAGACTCCGGCTCGCCGGCCATAAATCACGGCCTCCCTTTTCGGGGTTTCTAGCCCGGCTCCTCCGTCCGATTCCCGCTCAAGGGGAGGAGAAGTGCAAAAGGCCGTCTGCGCCCGTTTTCTCCGCGGCCTGCGTGCGCCTGGAGGGGGCGGGCGTCCGGCCCGTGGCCCCGAGACCGCGCGGACAAAGGCCCTGCCCGCCGCCCGGTCCCATCGGGGCCCGCGGGGGCAGAAGGGAAGCCAGCTGACCCCAGAAGCGAAGGCATCGGCGTCCGGCCCGGCCCGCCCTATAGGAGCGGGGGCCCGGGCCCGACGCGGCCCTGCCGGGGTCCGGCCCGTGCGCCCCCCCGTAGCCCAGGCGCCGGCTCCGCGGCCGCGTCCCGCCGGCACGCTCGCCTCGCTCGGCTCCGCCGCCCGCCCCGGGTCCGCTCGGCCGCTCCCTCCAGCCGCAATCAGTTTGCAGCCTCATCCGGGAAAACTAAACCCAGAACCGTCGCCGAGGCCCCGGGTTGCCCTGAAATGTACACCGATTAGGAGTCCAGGATGATTTCCGTGGGGGGGGAAGAGGGAGAAGCTTTGTGTCCCATCCTCGTCTTCCTGACTGTCTGATGGGGGAGAGGAGGGAGAAAAGGAAAAGAGAAAAAAAGAAAAAGCAAAGTTTCTTTCGGGGGAAGCAGTGCAATAGGAAATGAAGATCCGCTCTGTAGTTTAGCTGAAAGGAAACGCTGTCTAATCCTGACACGTATCGCATTTAAAATAAAACTCTTTTATCTTCAGGCGTGCCGAGCCCCCCAAACATTGTTCGGACTCCTAGAGGGGGAAAGACGTCATAAAATGAAAATTTGTTTCATTGTGGGTCTCTGTGCCAACAAAAGGCTTTTAAAGGAACGCCAAACAAAGCGGGTGCCAGGAGGGGGCCTTCCCAGGTGAGCCGGAGAAGGGCTCGCAGCTCCCGTCCGGTCCAGGCGAACGCCGGGGAAGAAGTTGGGGAATAAAACCGACGCTTCCTCCTCGTAAACCCCCCAGTTTCCTTTCCAAGACCCCGTCCCTCTCCCAAATAAATTACAAGCGACCGTCTTCCTACGCCAAGCGCCCCTGACTTCACAATAAGCCCCGAAGATTTTTAAGAAAAGATGTTGAGGTTTGGAAATGGGGAAAGCGGGACATGGGACACGCCGCTGCCCTGGGTTCAGTGTTGTCGGTTCCTTTTCCGCCAGGCGGGATAAAGGAAAATATTTTAACTGCATCCGAGAAGCTTGTTTTTAATTCTTTGTTTCCCCCCACCCTTTTTCTACTTTTTTTTTTTTTTTTTTCCTTCCAAGAAACAGATCAAGAAAAACTAATTACAAGGCACGGCACCGAAGTTAAATGAAAATGTAATCCGGCAATACGGAGAGCAAATTAATTTTTTAAAAGATAGATTTTAGTTAGGAAAAGGAAAATACATTGTTCTCCCTGGTAACATTGGTTAAAACTAGACTCGATTTGGGGCTGAAAAGTCAGTACTAACCCAGAACTCTGAGGTCATTCTCTGAGTACGTTGTCTTTAGAAATTCTAATTTGAAAATGTTCAAGCTTCCTTTTGGGTCTTTGTTTTGGTTTCTATATGGAAAGGTTTGGGGGTTTTTTGTTTTGTTTGTTTTGATTCAAAATACTCCCTTTCTGTTTAGAACGAGTGGTCTTGGAACCTGGGAAGATTTAGGAAAGGATTTTTTGAAAGTGCCCCAATTGATATTTTACTGAAATAAAAAAACAAAAAACAAAAAAACCCCACAACTTTTTCCCTTCCAGGTGGATGTCACATCTCTAAAAATGCTCTTGACTACTGGAAAAGTGGGCACCAGCTATACATCTGATAAGTTGCTCTAAACTAGGGCTGGCTTCCAGCGGCTCCCCTCACACCAAATGAGGAGGGTTTTATTATTTCTGCCGTTAATGATGGATTTTTTGTTTTCATTTTTGTTTTTGTGTGTTTGTTAAACACTCTTTTTTGTGTTTTCTTCATCCTATGTTATCTTCCCAGGGGAAAGTTTAATTTTCATTTCAAAAATGCACAAGCTGCCACACAAAGAGGAAATGACAGTGCTTCATCCTAAAGATATTTTTAAATGTCCAAATATTAAAATACGATAAGGAATATTTTCAAACGGAATGAAATGTGTGCCCGACTTCTTGGCTGTTTGTTACAATCTCCCACACGTTTCTTTCATGTAGTGTTTGTCTGAAGCCATCACAAACTCCATCTTGTTAATTTTCTTACATTAAGATATTAAAAATGATCTTCCTCAAATCTTCATCCCATGTTTGTTTTGTTTTGTTTCGTAGTTTGACTCACATCAAACTGAGTTTGGCAACAAATTGGTTGACAGATGTTATACGAGTTATTTGGTTTTTTAAGGATGAAATTTTAAGTCTGTTTAATTTATTTTTAAATATGGGACTCCCACACCCCCACCTCCCCCGCCCCCGTTTTACTGTACTTGTACAGAGCAGGGCTGTAAAAGAAAAGAAAGCCGCGGCCTCCTTTACTGTATTGGCAGTGAATCTGCGCCACCTTCTGGTAGGTTAGAGAAAGACGAAAACACTGCTGCTTCCAGAAAAGAATTCTGTTATTCGCCCTGCTTCTGTGAACATTGTCCTTTTTGTATCCGGACTCAGAGCACCAGTGAGCTTCTGTGAGAACTCGCAGCAGATCTCCTACAGCCTGATTTTATAAAGATTCTTTGAACCAGGAAACCATTTCTTTATCACGTTCTTAAAAGAGCTCACAAATTCCCTTACTGGCCCCTGCATGTTAATTTACAGAAATGCCTGTCAGGGAAGTAAAGGATGGCTATAGAAGAGTCCTATTCTAGTTTGGCTTTCCTCAGTAGAGTGCTTGAAAACAAATCGGAGGCTATAACTGTAACAGCAGAGAAACAAACGCTTCTCTTTCTTGGGTTCATAAGACCCTCATTACCCACAATTAATCATAATGACATGCCGTATTCAGGCTTCTTGCTGGGGTCTGGCGAAGAGCACACAGATGTGGCTTGCTGTTGATTTCAATCCCTTCTGCAATATGGATTTCAGAATAAAAAGCTTGTTAGTACACATTACCAGCTCCCGGGGTCTGCTCTTTCTCTCAAAAGTGCCGGTCAGCCCTAGGGTGCCGTGGGTTTTGTGGCCTTCATATACGGAGCATTTTTTTCATGGCCTTTCTGCCTGGTGATAATGACCACACAGTCCAAAGGTTGATACTCTTTCCTCAAATCTAAGCTAGATTTTTGAAAATAGAATGTCTGTTCAATTCTATGCATATGCGTATATCTGTGTGTTATATCCATCTTCTCATGTGAGAGTCTCTTATTCAAAAAGAAAATGAACTTTATGATGAGCTTTAAAAAGTGTTGAGAAAATTAAGACCCTGTTCCAGTAGGGAAGAGCCGAAATGTTTTGCCTGCATAACTGAGTTCATAGAGAGAGAGCTGTGCAAGTGGATGAAATTAGCTAAATCATTGTTGAATGTTTCATCTTATGTTAACCTGTAAGTATTCCTGAGCCCTTGGCATGTGCCAGGTCTGTGAGCTGAAACAGCCGTGGCTGGCTGTCACAGGCTAGTTGCACAGCAGGTAATATTGTCTTCACCTGGATTAGCAGGGGCTTTCCTGCAGAACTGTGTTTGAGGCGTGTACCCAGACAAGGCTGTTTTGTTATTTGCACAGCATTAAGACAACCCCATCAAGGAAGACCAACAATTATTTTGTCATCAGCAAAATCTCTTTATTACAAAGTTAACAAGTTTTCAAAGAAGGTATACAGAGAAAATGAAAAACTTTCTTGAGGGATATTCCAAAATAGGACTGTTGTTGGGAAAATATGCTATCCATTTGTCAAAAAGGTTTAGCCAAAAATGAATTGCATATTGCTAAAGATTTACATGCAAAGATTAAGTCATAAAAAGAAAATGAAAAAAAGACACAAATAGCCAACTTACAGCAGAGAAAACACACGAGCCAATAAATACAAGAACACACCAGGCCATGCAAAGCAATTACATAATGAGATACCGTTTTATATCCAATACCCATGCTGATACTATATTATAGATACTATAACACTATTCATTTGACAAAAAAATTTAAAAGTCTAGTGACACCAAGTGCTGGAGAAGATGTAGTTTCACAATCTCTTAAACAATACTTCTCGAAGGAAAAGATATACAACCACCTTGGAAAACAGTTTGGCACATACAATATATAACTCAACAATTCTACTTCTTGGTGTATAACCAACAGAAACCTTTTAACCTGTACACTAGGGAAAAAAATGTATAAGTGGAGGGCAGACAGCAGAAGCAAGAAGAACTACAATCCTGCAGCCTGTGGAACAAAACTCACATTCACAGAAAGATATACAAGATGAAAAGGCAGAGGGCTATGTACCAGATGAAGGAACAAGATAAAACCCAAGAAAAACAATTAAATGAAGTGGAGATAGGCAATCTTCCAGAAAAAGAATTCAGAATAATGACAGTGAAGATGATCCAGGACCTCGGAAAAAGAATGGAGGCAAAGATTGAGAAGATGCAAGAAATGTTTAACAAAGACCTAGAAGAATTAAAGAACAAACAAACAGAGATGAACAATACAATAACTGAAATGAAAACTACACTAGAAGGAATCAATAGCAGATTAACTGAGGCAGAAGAACGGATAAGTGACCTGGAAGACAGAATGGGGAAATTCACTGCTGTGGAACAGAATAAAGAAAAAAGAATGAAAAGAAATGAAGACAGCCTAAGAGACCTCTGGGACAACATTAAATGCAACAACATTCGCATTATAGGGGTCCCAGGAGGAGAAGAGAGAGAGAGGGGACCCAAAAAAATATTTGAGGAGATTATAGTCAAAAACTTCCCTAACATGGGAAAGGAAATAGCCACCCAAGTCCAGGAAGCGCAGAGAGTCCCATACAGGATAAACCCAAGGAGAAAGACGCCGAGACACATAGTAATCAAATTGGCAAAAATTAAAGACAAAGAAAAATTATTGAAAGCAGCAAGGGAAAAACGACAAATAACATACAAGGGAACTCCCATAAGGTTAACAGCTGATTTCTCAGCAGAAACTCTACAAGCCAGAAAGGAGTGGCATGATATACTTAAAGTGATGAAAGGAAAGAATGTACAACCACGATTAATCTACCCAGCAAAGATCTCATTCAGATTTGATGGAGAAATCAAAAGCTTTACAGACAAGCAAAAGCTAAGAGAATTCAGCACCACCAAACCAGCTCTACAACAAATGCTAAAGGAACTTCTCTAAGTGGGAAACACAAGAAAAGAAAAGGACCTACAGAAACAAACCAAAAACAATTAAGAAAATGGTTATAGGAACATACATATCGATAATTACCTTAAACGTGAATGGATTAAATGCTCCAACCAAAAGACACAGGCTTGCTGAATGGATACAAAAACAAAACCCATCTATATATGCTGTCTACAAGAAACCCACTTCAGATCTAGGGACACATACAGACTGAAAGTGAGGGGATGGAAAAAGATATTCCATGCAAATGGAAATCAAAAGAAAGCTGGAGTAGCAATACTCATATCAGATCAAATAGACTTTAAAATAAAGAATGTTACAAGAGACAAAGAAGGACACTACACAATGATCAAGGGATCAATCCAAGAAGAAGATATAACAATTATAAATATATATGCACCCAACACAGGAGTACCTCAATACATAAGGCAACTGCTAACAGCTATAAAAGAGGAAATCAACAGTAACACAATAATAGTGGGTGACTTTAACACCTCACTTACACCAATGGACAGATCATCCAAACTGAAAATTAATAAGGAAACACAAGCTTTAAATGACACAATAGACCAGATAGATTTAATTGATATTTATAAGACATTCCATCCAAAAACAGCAGACTACACTTTCTTCTCAAGTATGCATGGAACATTCTCCAGGATAGATCCCATCTTGGGTCACAAATCAAGCCTCAGTAAATTTAAGAAAATTGAAATCATATCAAGCATCTTTTCTGACCGCAATGCTATGAGATTAGAAATCAATTACAGGGAAAAAAACATAAAAAATACAAACACATGGAGGCTAAACAATACTTTACTAAATAACCAAGAGATCACTGAAGAAATCAAAGAGGAAATCAAAAAATACCTAGAGACAAATGACAATGAAAACATGATGATCCAAAACCTATGGGATGCAGCAAAAGCAGTTATAAGAAGGAAGTTTATAGCTATACAAGCCTACCTCAAGAAACAAGAAAAATCTCAAATAAACAATCTAACCTTACACCTAAAGGAACTAGAGAAAGAAGAACAAACAAAACCCAAAGTTAGCAGAAGGAAAGAAATCATAAAGATCAGAGCAGAAATAAATGAAATAGAAACAAAGAAAACAATAGCAAAAACAATAAAACTAAAAGCTGGTTCTTTGAGAAGATAAACAAAATTGATAAGCCATTAGCCATACTCATCAAGAAAAGAAAGGAGAGGACCCAAATCAATAAAATTAGAAATGAAAAAAGAGAAGCTAAAACAGACACCACAGAAATACAAAGCATCCTAAGAGACTACTACAAGCAACTCTATGCCAATAAACTGGACAACATGGAAGAAATGGACAAATTCTTAGAAAGGTATAACCTTCCAAGACTGAACCATGAAGAAACAGAAAATATGAACAGACCAATCACAAGTAATGAAATTGAAACTGTGCTTAAAAATCTTCCAACAATCAAAAGTCCAGGACCAAATGGCTTCACAGGTGAATTCTATCAAACATTTAGAGAAGAGATAACACCTACTCTTCTGAAACTCTTCCAAAAAATTGCAAAGGAAGGAAAACTCCCAAACTCATTCTATGAGGCCACCATCACCGTGATACCAAAACCAAAGATACTACAAAAAAAGAAGATTACAGACCAGTATCACTGATGAATATAGATGCAGAAATCCTCAACAAAATACTAGCAAACAGAAAACAACAACACATTAAAAGGATCATACACCATGATCAAGTGGGATTTATCCCAGAGATGCAAGTATTCTTCAATATACGTGAATCAATCAATGTGATATACCATATTAACAAATTGAAGAATAAAAACCATATGATCATCTCAATAGATGCAGAAAAAGCTTTTGACAGAATTCAACACAAATTTATGATAAAAACTCTCCAGAAAGTGGGCATAGAGGGAACCTACTTCAACATAATAAAGGCCATATACAACAAAACACACAGCGAACATCATTTTCAATGGTGAAAAACTAAAAGCATTTCCTCTAAGATCAGGAACAAGACAAGGATGTCCACTCTCACCACTGTTATTCAACATAGTTTTGGAAGTCCTAGCCATGGCAATCAGAGAAGAAAAAGAAATGCAGGGAATACAAATTGGAAAAGAAGAAGTAAAACTGTCACTCTTTGCAGATGGCATGATACTTTACATAAAGAATCCTAAAGATGCCACCAGAAAACTACTAGAGTTAATCAATGAATTTGGTAAAGTTGCAGGATACAAAATTAATGCACAGAAATCTCTTGCATTCATATACACAAATGATGAAAAATCTGAACGAGAAATTAAGGAAACACTCCCATTTACCATTGCAACAAAAAGAATAAAATACCCAGGAATAAACCTACCTAGGGAGACAAAAGACCTGTATGCAGAAAACTATAAGACACTGATGAAAGAAATTAAAGATGACACCAAGAGATGGAGAGATATACCAACTTCTTGGATTGGAAGAATCATATAGTGAAAATGACTGTAATACCCAAAGCAATCTACAGATTCAATGCAATGCCTATCAAATTAGCAATGGCATTTTTTACAGAACTAGAACAAAAAATCTTAAAATTTATATGGAGACACAAAAGACCCGAAGAGCTAAAGCAGTCTTGAGGGAAAAAAACGGATCTGGAGGAATCAGACTCCCTGACTTCATACTATACTACAAAGCTACAGTAATCAAGACAATATGGTACTGGCAGAAAAACAGAAATATAGATCAATGGAACAGGACAGAAAGCCCAGAGATAAACCCATACACCTATGGTCAACTAACATATGACAAAGGAGGCAAGGATATACAATGGAGAAAAGACAGTCTCTTCAATAAGTGGGGCTGGGAAAACTGGACAGCTACATGTAAAAGAATGAAATTAGAACACTCCCTAACACCATACACAAAAATAAACTCAAAATGGATTAGAGACCTAAATGTAAGACCAGACACTGTAAACCTCTTAGAGGAAAACATAGGAAGAACACTCTTTGACATAAATCACAGCAAGATTTTTTTGATCCACCTCCTAGAGTAATGGAAATAAAAACAAAAATAAACAAATGGGACCTAATGAAACTTCAAAGCTTTTGCACAGTGAAGGAAACCATAAACAAGATGAAAAGACAACCCTCAGAATGGGAGAAAATATTTGCAAATGAATCATCGGACAAAGGATTAATCTTCAAAATATATAAACAGCTCATTCAGGTCAATATTAAAAAAACAAACAACCCAATCTAAAAATGGGCAGAAAACCTAAATTTCTCCAAAGAAGACATACAGATGGCCAAGAAGACCATGAAAAGCTGCTCAACATCACTAATTATTAGAGGAATGCAAATCAAAACTACATTGAGGTATCACCTCACACCAGTTAGAATGGGCATCATTAGAAAATCTACAAACAACAAATGCTGGAGAGGGTGTGGAGGAAAGGGAACCCTCTTGCACTGTTGGTGTGAATGTAAATTGATATACCCATTATGGAGAACAGTATGGAGGTTCCTTAAAGAGCTAAAAATAGAATTACCATATGACCCAGCAATCCCACTACTGGGCATATACCCAGAGAAAACCATAATTCAAAAAGACACATGCACCCCAATGTTCATTGCAACACTATTTACAATAGCTAGGTCATGGAAGCAACCTAAATGCCCATCAACAGACGAATGGATAAAGAAGATGTAGTACATATATACAATGGAATATTACTCAGCCATAAAAAGGAACAAACTTGGGTCATTTGTAGAGACATGGATGCATCTAGAGACTGTCATACAGAGTGAAGTAAGTCAGAAAGAGAAAAACAAATATCGTATATTAACGCATATATGTGGAACCTAGTAAAGGGTACAGATGAACCGTTTGCGGAGCAGAAATTGAGACACAGAAGTATAGAACAAACGTATGGACACCAAGGGGGGAAAGTGGCGTGGGGATGGGGGTGGTGGTGTGATGAATTGGGAGATTGGGATTGACATATATACACTGATGTGTATAAAATGGATGACTAATAAGAAAAAATAAATAAATAAAAAGTAAACATAAAATAAACTGACAAAAAAAATATACATAAGTGTATTCAGAACACCGCTAGGCATAATAGTGACCTAAATGTTTATAAATGGAGTGTAAGAAAAACACAGTGGTGTAGGAACACAGCTGAGTGTGTACAGCCGTCAAAGTGTATACAGGGAGACACAGTTACAATGATTAATTTGAGGAGTGTAATATTAAAAGGGAAAAAAATAGTGCCAGAAGATTACATGTGGCATAATACTCTTTTTTATCAGAATTAAAACAATTCAAATACAATATATATGTCTTCCGAAGTCATGTAGATAAGATGAAGTTACGAAAAAGGAAAGGCTCAGCACAGACTTCTAGGTTTTCTAAAGCAGAAGGAGGAAGGAGGATAGAGTGAGGGCAGATCACAAAGAAGAATGTAAATTATTTCAATATCCTAGTTATAATATTGTGTGGTGGGCTCATGGGTGCTTCTTACAGTCTTAAAATTAAAGGAATGAATGCGTATTAGAGGATCATGATAAGAGTGTATCATGAACAAGCAATTATTTGCACTCAAGGTTCAATACAAATTAAAGAAAATAAAACAGGAAAAAATAAAGGTGTTTGTACAATTTTCTTATGAGAAAAGTTCTTCCAGACATAACACTGACACCAGAAACCATAAAGAAATTACTGGTAAATATGACTACCTTTTAAAATTTTGTATCAGGAAACAAACAAATTCATAGAAAAGAAATTAGATTTGTGGTTACCAGAGGTGGGGATAGGGAAGAGGGAATTGGCAGAAGGTGGTCAAAAGGTATAAACTTCCAGTTATAAGGTAAGTACTAGGGATGTAATGTACAACATGAGAAATCTAATTAACACTGCTGAATGTTATACATGAAAGTTAAGAGAGTTAATATTAAGAATTCTCATCACAAGAATTTTTTTCTTTAATCTTGTATCTATATGATATGACGGATGTTCACTAAACTTACTGTGGTAATCACTTCATGATGTATATAAATCAAATCATTGTGCTACATATCTTAAACTTAGTGCTGTAGTTAATTATATCTCAATAAAACCGGAAGAGGAAAAAACACAAAAAAGAAACATAATTTAGAGTGTTCAAAGCTGAACAAGTTAGTAAAAATATTTCACCACATGTGAAAATGAGTTAATGACCTTACTATATGAAAATTCCTTCCAGGCAACAAAGAAATATCCAAACTGAGAAAAGGGCAAGGGATATAAACAGTCAAAACACAAAAGAATATATACAAATGGCCAATAAATTCACAAAAAATGTGTTCCAGATCGTTAGTAATCTAAGAAATGCAAATTAAAATAACAATGAAACGTGGCAGAGACGGAAATGGTTGGTAACGCCTGGTGCTGGCAAGGTTTGAGGTAATGGGCTTCTCATACAGGCAGGTGTAAATCGTTGCATCATTTGTGGATTCCAGACATCATCATAATCAAAATGGCAGCTAACATTTATTGAGCCTTTATTATGTGCCAAACACTCTATCAAGTGCTTTCCATGTGTTTAATTCCCACAGCCATCCCAGAAGATAGGTACTATTATTATCCACATTTTTTTTAATGAAAAAATCTTGAAATGTGTATCAAAAGTCTTTAAAATGTGCTTAGTGTGCTGTATTAGCAACCTCCTAATCTTAGATTGCTCAAGATTAAAATAGAGAAGACTGGTCTCTTTTTAACTTTTTTTTTTTCTGTTCACATCTTGAATGCTCACATAAGTTCAGTGCTTCCCAATATTGAATCTTTCTATACTTCGGATGCAATGAGGTTCTGAAGGTGTGAAAGAAAAGACATAGCCTTTGACCAGCAATTCCTTTCTAGGGATATACTATAAGAAAATGTGTAAAGATAAGTGCTAAAATTTAGCTGCAAGGGCATTCATACCAGTGCTTTCCGAAATAAGAAAATTATAATAACCTGAATGTAAGACACTAAGAAATTGGCTGAATAAATTGCAGTATATTCATAGGATGCAATATTCTGCAGTTTTTTTAACCTATCAAACTGTATTTTTAATTAAACTTTTTATTTTGAGATAATTGTAGATTCACAAGAAGTTGTAAAAAGTAATACAGAGAGAGCCCATACACCCTTTATCCAGTTTCTCTCCATGGCACACCTTGCAAAACTGTAGAACAATATCACACGACAGAACATTTCCAACACCACGAAGATATTCATGTTGCCTTTTGACAGCCACACCTGCTACCCTCCCACACTTTTTCCTCCTTAACCTTTGGCAACCACTAACCTCTTTCTCCATTTCTGTAATTTTGTCATTTCAAGAATGTTATATAAATGGAACTATACAGTATACAAGCTATTGGGCTTTACTGGCTTTTTTTTTCACTCAGCTTAATACTCTGTAGGTTCATCTAGGCTGTTGCATGTATCAGGAGTTTGTTCCTTTTCATCGCTGAATAGTATTCCATGGTACAGATGTACCACGATTTATTTACCCACTCACCCACTGAAGGACAGCTGGGTCGTAACCAGTTAGGGGCTATTAGAAGTAAAGCTGCTATAAATCATTTTTCTATGGGATTTTGTATGAACATATAAGTCTTCATTTCTCTGGAATAAATGCCCAGGAGTGAATTGTTGGACTATATGGTAGTTTCATGTTTAGTTTTTAAAGAACTGCCACCCTGTTTTCCAAAGTGTCTCTACCATTTTATGTTCCCACTAGCAATGGACTTCCGATACGAGTATAGTGATATGTCACTGTAGTTTTAATTTGCATTCCCCAATGGCTAATTTAGATGTTGAATATATATTATTTAACTTTAAAGAGTCTTTATTTTTTAGAGCATTTTAGGTTCACAGAAAAATTGAGAAGAAAGTACAGAGTTTCTATATGCCCCCTGCCCCCAGGCATATGGCATCTTACACCAGAATGGTACATTTGTTACAATCTATGGACCTACATTGACACATCACCACCTAAAGCCCATAGTTTACATTACATGACTTACACCCAAAGCCCATAGATCATGCTTAGTATTGTACATTCTATGGGTTTTGACAAATATATAATGACATGTAGCCACCATTAGAGTATCATACAGAATAGTTTCACTGCCCTAAACATTCTCTGGGCTCTGCCTATTCTCCCTCTCCCCACTAAGTCCTGGAAAAAACATCGATCTTTTGACCGTCTCCATAGTTTTGCATTTTCCAGGTCATTGAGTTGGAATCATACAGTATATAGCCTTTTCAGATTGGCTTCTTTCACTTAGCAACATGCATTTCAGGTTCCTCCATATCTTTTCATGGCTTAATAGCTCTTTTTTAAAGCACTGGATATTATTCTATTGTCTGGATATATCACAGTTTATTTATCCATTCACCTACTGAAGGACATCCTGGTTGCTTCCAATTTTGGGCAATTAGAATAAAGCTATAAACATATGTGTTCAGGCTTTTTTATGGAATAAGTTCTCAACTCCTTTGGGTAAACACCGAGGAGCTTGATTACTGAATCATATATTAAGAGTATGTTTAGTCTTGTAAGAAACTGGCAAACCGTCTTCCAAAGTAGCTGTACCATTTTGCATTCCCACCAGCAACGAGAGTTCTTGTTGCTCCACATCTTCACCAGCATTTGATGTTGTCAGTGTTTCAGATTTTGGCCATTCTAATCGGTGTGAAGGGGTATCTCACTGTTGTTTTAAATTGCATTTCCTCAATGACATAGGATGTTGAGCAACTTTTTATATACTTATTTGCCATCTGTATATTTTCTTTGGTGAGATGCCTTTTCAGGTCTTTTGCCCATTTTCTAATTGGATTATTTGTGTTTTTACTGTTGAGTTTTGAGAATCCTTTATATATCCTACATACTTTTGGATTTGTGGTTTGCAAATATTTTCTCTTACTCTGTAGCCTGTCTTTTCATTCTCTTAATAAGATCTTTCAGAGAACAGAAGTTTTAAATTTTGATGAAGTACAGTTTACCTATTTTTTCAGGTATCATGCTTTTTTTTTTTTTTTTTAATTAATTTATTTATTTTTGGCTGTGTTGGGTCTTCGTTTCTGTGCGAGGGCTTTCTCTAGTTGCGGCGAGCGGGGGCCACCCTTCATCGCGGTGCGCGGGCCTCTCAGCATCGCAGCCTCTCTTGCTGTGGAGCACAGGCCCCAGACGCGCAGGCCCAGCAGTTCTGGCTCACGGGCCCAGCCGCTCCGCGGCATGCGGGATCCTCCCAGACCAGGGCTCGAACCCGTGCCCCCTGCACTAGCAGGCAGACTCCCAACCACTGCGCCACCAGGGAAGCCCAGGTATCATGCTTTTGATGTCAAGTCTAAGAACACTTTGCCTAACCATAGATCCAGAAGAATCTGTCCTGCTTCTTTAAAAATGTTTACTACTCCATCTTCCCAAAAGTAGAAGAACTCTGCAGTCCTTTCAAATAATATAAGAATGTAATTACTGATGGAAATTTCCTCATAATATTGTTGTTGAGTCAATTAAAAAGCAAGTTGAAAACATGATCATTATATTTTTACAAATAGAATATGTATGCAAAAGTCTAGCAGAGTGTCTCAATTTGTTATCAATGATTTACCTCCAGATGTAGGTATCATCACTGAGTTTTTCTTTTCAGTTATCTGATTTTTAACAT